>NC_037348.1:13279493-13582327 GCF_002263795.3 Bos taurus
AAATATATATATGTAATCTTATTATAAATCACAATATCATAAAAATGCATGTGTGCTGAGTGTCCTGTGGGTACCAGTTATCTTGCTAATGATACTATCTAAAAGGCATTTTGCAATCTCCACCTGAAAGTTCTTGAGCATTATCTAGGAAGGCACACAGATGATAAGCGGAAGTTCCTCTATTTCTTGAAATCCAGACTGCTCACTGAGAGGTCAGGACCAGAGCTCCTGGCTGCAGTCCACCGTATATGATGCCTTTCACTGATGTGATATAAGGGAGGGTCCCAGGTAAGGATGCAAGAGAGGGATTCAGTTTGGAAGCAGAGCACCTTGAAGACGAGTTGTCTCCCTCGACTCTCATTGCCCTCTCCTTTGTCATAACCTCCTGGTGCTTACTTGAGTGTGTCTCCAGGTACATCCTCTTTATCTCAAATACAGCTAATTCATTGCCTGAACATTAACATTGCCCTCGACACAAAATATCAAGGGGAGGAAACTAAGAAGGTGGATGGAGAAAGGAGAGACATGACGAACTACAGAGAGCTGACTTCTTACACAAAAAAGGGCCCCTGGAGGGAAATTTTAGCTAGAAATCTATAGTCTGGCATCAAAGTGAACATACATCATTTTGTAATTAATTTGGAGAGTTGAGAAGAAACATTAAGTATTGATTCCAATTAACTTCGGGGGCTAAATTAATTGTTTTCTTACTTGAAAATTCCTCATATAATGACCTAGGAGTAAGGGCAAAACAGTGCTGGCAGTATGGAATTCCTGGCTCAAGTAATCCTTTCATTGGATTTTGCAACTGATTTCCTGACCGCCAACCCATCTGATGATATTTCTTCATGAAGGACAAAACCACTTGGGCATTTTAGGCCATGCTGTGGCCACAGACCCAGCCAAAGGCCAGCATTTTCAAAGTCATTTAGAATCTAGTGGCTTTTGTTATTTATAGAAAATTAGCACCTGAGAATTAGTGATTATTGCAGTTAGAAGATTATGAAACACCCTTTCTTACTTTCTAGGCCCTTTCTACAAACCTGTACTGGGGGGATGATCTAGGAGTCTGGTGTCTTGAGATCTACTGGACTTATTTTGCCCCCTGGTTCCAGGTATAAAGTTCACCCTAGCCGGAGAGGTCCCTGTAGTTTTACTCATTCAGTTCTACAGCTGATCCTCAGGCTCACTGACTTCAGCCACCTCAGTGAGCCTCTTCAAGAGGCCTTTATTTATGGTTTATGATTGCACATGTGTCTCCTCTTCTGTTTACTAGTCAAGGATCTTTTCCACTTAACTGTTGTCAAGACCGTAGTTTGGTCCCAGACATAGAAAATAAGCAGAAAATCCTTAGCTCTGTTAAGTGGAAAACAGATTTTTTTTAGCACTTTTAAGGATGACCATTTTATATTAGGAATCAAGCCAGAAAGCCAGAACAAAGAGGTTATATATATATATATATATATATATATATATATATATATGCATGCGTGTGTGTTAAGTTACCCCAGTTGTGTCTGACCTGTGTGACCCTATGGGCCATAGTAGCCTGCTAGGCTTCTCTGTCCATGGGATTCTCCAAGCAAGAATATTGGAGTAGATTGCCATGCTCTTTGCCAGGGGATCCTCCTGACCCAAGGATCAAACCCACGTCTCTTATGTCTCCTGCATTGGCAGGTGGGTTCTTATTGCATGAGGTATTAACTTCTTGCCACATTAAGAAACACCCTTAATGATCTTTAAGGGAAAAATCAAGAGTCAGGGAGAGAATGAGAGCAATGGTTGCAAACTGAGTGTGAGTATGCTGGCTTCCCCTTCAGATCTGAAGCACAGCCTGTAAGGGTCTTGCTTCCCTGGGCCTGGGCTGCTGGTGGAGACAGACAGACTTCCAGAGAAGACATAGTTCTACCTCGATAGGGTGCCCAATGCGAACATGGCAATGGCTGATGGTGTTTCTTGAGCCAGTGGGCCTGAGACAGGGGGAGACAATCCTGCTTGTTTCTGTGTAATTTAGAAAAATTCACCCAGAGTTACTGAGACCCAAGGAAAACACAGAAGGACTAAGCAGGCTTATGGCCTAGGAGGGGACTGGAGTTGGCATGGGAGGCCACAGAGCATGAGTCTCTTGCAGCCAGAAGCAGTAGCAAGAGTGGCCGTCATCAGCCAGAGTCTCCTACCCCATACAAGCTTCTATATTCACTTAAATAGGAAATTAAGATAATACAAGAAAGAAGCTTTAACATTTCTTTCTAGGTCTCATTTTATTTGGATCATGCAAAAGAAAAATTATTCAATAATTTTTCCCATGGAAGCAAAATGGAGAGGACAAGTTAAATATCTAGAAATCTTTTTCAAAATTAACCTTTGTTTTATTAGAGAAAGAAATATGATGCAGACAAAGCAAATATCCAGGTGATAGGTTTATGTTTCCCTTCATGTTATAAAATAACTAAAAGTCAAAAGGATGCTGTATGTCTCAGTATATAAAGTTGTTTAACTTTGCTGACAGCCATGCTGGAAAATCATCAGCGTGTTCAAGCAGGTTCTCACCTGTGGAACTGACCGGGGCAAACTGAGACCTGTGCCCTGAGCGACAGGCCATGAGCAGGGCTGTGCCACTCATGACCCAGCGTGCCCCTCTTCACAATGACATGATTGTACTTATTGGTTCACATCAGAGAAAGCAAGCTTTCTTAAGAAGGAGTAGGAACTGAACCTATTGCTAAACTCTTGAACTTACCCAGAGCTGACAATTTAGCTCTCTGTAAATCCTAGGAGATTTGAAAGGCACTTTTCCTGCTTCTCCATAGAGTGCATTTGAGGAGATTACAGTTGGCATTCAGAGAGAAAAATGTTCCCAGCAATGCAAGTGGGGAAACCTGTGTGTGACTGTGTGCTGAAAGTCTGCACAGCATATCTAAGATACGTCTAATACTCTTGTTCTAAGGGACTGAGGGCAATCATTTTATATTATAGAAAACAAAAATGATACTGTGCCCTGTTTCCAATATCACTACACTAAAGTCTTCACATGTCACAATCAAGAAAACAAAACACCAAAAACATTTTGCCCTCTGAGAACTCCGAGATAAACCAAGGATTACAGGGTCACCTTGACTGATTCTGTTTCCCCACATAATAAACCCCTGACTACTTCCCATTAACCCAGGGTGTGCAGTGGTAAAGAATCCACCTGCCAACGCAGGAGACACGGTTCAATCCCTGGGTCAAGAAGATCCCCTGGAGAAGGAAATGGCAAACTGCTCCAGTATTCTTGCTGGAAATTTTCATGGGCAGAGGAATCTAGAGGGCTAGAGTCCATGCGGTAGCAAAGAGTTGGACACAACTGATCATGTGTGCACACACACATACACACATACCACCATCAAATAAATCAGTTGCTTTTTCTTTTTTACTGTGAATAGACTAAAATAAATATACTAATCTTGGAAATTTAACTACTTTTCCTCTAAATACTTATTTTTTTTTAATTTGGTAAGAGAAGATTTTAGCCTTTTCCAACATCTTATTTTCTTGAATACACTGAAAATAAGTGTTCTTAATATTTCTGATCTTGAGACTACCTTTTACAGTGACTTCTGAAGATTTCATGAGATAGAGTCTACTTGAATGCAACTGATAATAATGCATCCTATTTCCTATCAGAGTATTATTGGATACACATTATTTGTAAGTACTGCTGCTGCTGCTGCTGCTAAGTCACTTCAGTCGTGTCGGACTCTGTGCGACCCCATAGACGGCAGCCCACCAGTCTCCACCATCCCTGGGATTCTCCAGGCAAGAACACTGAAGTGGGTTGCCATTTCCTTCTCCAATGCATGAGAGTGAAAAGTGAAAGTGAAGTCTCTCAGTCATGTCCGACTCTTAGCGATCCAGTGGACTGCAGCCCACCAGGCTCCTCCGTCCATGGGATTTTCCAGGCAAGAGTACTGGAGTGGGGTGCCATTGCCTTCTCCTGTTTGTAAGTACAAGCAAGGCTTATATTTTATTTGAATAAGTCGGGCATGCTCACTATTAAGGAACCAGGAATATGCTTCATATGTAGATATTGTATCTATAAAGTACTTGAGGAAAAATTCATTAACTTGAGCCCAATGTTTATAAAAGCTACTCAGAGGTGGTAAAAAGATGTCATTCCCTGGCAGTTCAGGTAAATGAATAAACGGTGGGGGGAGGGGGCGCGCCAGGTGCCCAGGGCAAAAGGACATCACTGCACTCAGAGGTATGCTGGTGTAAGAGACAGAGGTCTGTGAGCTGCTTCTTGGTTTCTGAACTCAATAAAGCTGATGTGACCAGCAAAATACTTCTGACTCATAAAGGTATATCATAAATCCTGGGCCTTTTTAAACTTCCAGACAGAAATTAACTTTTAATATCATATATATCCATATGTTCAGTTCAGTTCAGTCGCTCAGTTGTGTCCAACTCTTTGGGACCCCATGGACTGTAGCATGCCAGGCTTCCCTGTCCATCACCAACTCCTGGAGCTTACTCAAACTCATGTCCATCAAGTCGGTGATGCCATCCAACCATCTCATTCTCTATCTTCCCCTTCTCCTCCTGCCTTCAATCTATCCCAGCATCGGGGTCTTTTCTAAAGAGTTGGCTCTTCGCATCAGGTGGCCAAAATATTGGAGTTTCAGCTTCAACATCAGTCCTTCCAGTGAATATTCAGGACTGATTTCCTTTAGGATGGACTGGTTTGATCTCCTTGCAGTCCAAGGGAACCTCAAGAGTCTTCTCCAACACAACAGTTACTGATACAAAAAGTACGTAAGCATTAATCAGCACTTCTTGTTACATCTATATTTTTAAAACCTATTCAAGAATCATAGTATAAAATTAATGATTTTGTATCATTAAGCAACTTTTGCAGCTAAATCCATTTGTTGATGGCAGGAAATTGACTGCCAAAAAGAATCGAAGAAGAAACAAAGCAATATCTCTACTGCTTTAATATGACTAAGAAATTTTTAAAAACCACAGGTAGGCAAAAAATAAGGCATTTCACCCAAGATAAACCAAATATAGCAGGGTCACCCTGCCTTGGTCTGGACCACAAATAATAAAACCTGTACTCTTTCCTATAAATCTGAAGTCCTTTACAAAAGCATTTTTATTCCTGAAGCTTACACAGCTGATGTCTCATGATACCTCTTGACATTTGTTAAAATGATAATTGTGTAAGGAAACTTTTTTCTTTTTGCCTTGAACAGATAAATATGTGTTGGAGGGGGACACATGTATACCTGTGGCCGATTCATGTTGATATATGGCAGAAGCCATCACAATATTGTAAAATGATTATTCTCTAATTAAAAATTTTTAAAAAGAAAAAAAGAAGACCATTTGACAGTGAACGAAAAGAAAGAAAAAATATATATATGTGTTGGAAACAAGGATATTTGAGGATTTTCCCTTTCAATTTCAGGTAGCACTTTTAAGTTTTCTGAACCATGCCTTCTGAAGTTTGACTCCCTTAAGCTAATTTATGCAATTGCAATCTCAAGTATTTATTGAATTTAAGTGGAATCTCACCAATTATCCACAGTGTAAAATAGCTACCTAGAATAATTTTGGATTAGACTGTTTTTCATTATAGAAAACTTTTATTTTTTTACTTAAAAATGTCTTGCAAGTACATCATTAAATTAGACAATATAATTTTTTAAAAAACTATAAACCACAACTGGAAAGAATCACTGATATGTATATATATATAATGTATGGAGATATATTTAATAAATATACACTGATATGCATATAGTAGATCTATATCCTGCTATATAGAGAATATATATGGAATATATATTTTTATTTAGCAAATTCAGATTGGTGTACATTTAAACATTGTGTTTAAATTTTTGCTGTAATAGATTAGGCTATTATTCATTTTATTGTATCTGAAAGTTTTTTCCACTCTTCATTATTTTAAGTTAAATTTCAATAAATAGAATTGATGAGACAGTATTCACAGGGTATTTGAAGCATATTGTCAAATTGTCCTGCATAAAGTTAAAGTTTGTAACAGTCTACAGAATTTACAGAATATTATGTTTCTCCATGTTTGCATCATAGGTATTAGAAATGTAATTTATTTTTCCAGTTACAAGGAATCTGTTTCAATAAATTATTGTGGCATAAACTTTTCAATGCTAGTATTTGACTGCATTATAAAAAACTTTAAAACATTTATGTTTGGTCTTACTTATGTCTATTGTCAAAATTTATTATAAGTAAATTCTCTTACATCAGTTGATAGTATTAGCATTCAAACTCTTGATTAATGCCTACGATTTAATATTTTCAAGCTACTTACAGAAATCTCAACGTATTTACCAATAAAAAATTTAACTGCTACTAAGTACATTAAGTCATCCTATCATTTAGGAAAACAATTATCTTGTGGAATAGAACTTTTAATCAAAATCACATCTGTGAATTTGCAAGTTATCCTTTCCTACTGTGTAGACCAATTGCCACTTGAGTTTTAGCTCTGACATATATTAGGCCGTATGTATTTTCTACATATAAATACACAAATCATAGTCAGAGTAATACCAAGTCAATGCTGAATTTCAATTCTCTAGGCATTTAGCTATGTAGTTGGAGTCCATATTTGGGCTAAAGGTCATGCGAGTTATGGGATGGAGTAATAAATATTAACTCAATTTCCTGGTTGCCCCTCTTGTACTAAAGACCTGTTGATTACTGGTCAACCTAGAGGCACCTTGGCGCTCTAATATTTCAGTAAGGCATGATCCCTGTTCACTCATCCCAGGCTAACACGCACAAGCCACTTTAACATGAACCAGATGTTGAGTGCACGGCTGGGGGCTTTGAGCGGAGATTGCACATTCTGGAGGTTTGCTTAATGGGGTGTCCCACCATTTTAGAAAGGGCAGCTAATTTCCTTGGGGCACTATGCAATACACCACGGAATGCTGGGGTTCTGGGTGGTTTTTCTTTCTCGGCCATCCTATGTCCACACATTTTATAAATTATGACTTTAATTAAAAAAAAAAGAAAGAAGGTGACAACTGTGGTCAATAAGTCATCCATGTGGTATACAAGTCATTCAGATTCTACGCTGGGCATGAATGTGGCCCAGCTCAGGGAATAGGTTCATTCAGTGGGCTCGCCCAGAAGCACGGGACGATGAACAGCGTGTGGAGACCTCGATTACCCACTGGCACTCTGATTTTGTTCCTAGTCCCCTAAGTGGTCCACTAAAAAGGCAAATTAGATCTCAGATTGCAATGTGAGAAGAACCCCAGAGACACACTGAAAGCCTAGACTCAAGTAGTCATATTTGACTTATAGGTGCCTCACACTGATGAATTAACAGAAAAAATAAATATAAACTAATCAAAGGAACCAATATGCTGCAGCTTTAATGACAGTCTCGTTTGTGTGTGCTCAGTCATGTCCAACTCTTTGCAAACCCATGAACTGTAGCCTGCCAGGATCTTCTGTCCATGTAATTTCCCAGGCAAGAATACTGGAGTGGGTTGCCATTTCCTTCTCCATGGGATCTTCCTGACCCAGGAATTGAACCCACGTCTCCTGCATTGTAGGAGGATTCTTTACCACTGAGCTATCAGGGAAGTCCAATGACACAGAGGGCATTTCTATGGTGGAAAAATTAGAGAATCATGCTCCTACTTGATGGGAGTTTTGCAAAAACATTTTTACTTGTATTATTTTTTAAAATCTTTTTCTTTTCTTTTTACTCTATGGTTTTTTCTTAGTAAGGAATACTTTATTTCCTTTTAGTTTTGGCAGAACTCCTTGCTCTAGGGGAGGGATCAGTAAATATTGCTTCTTGCATTGGAAGCTACTGTTTACCCCTGCTTCCAATCTATAGGGTTTAGGGAGTCTCTGGAACAACCACCCACCACAGACACACACACACACACACACACACACACACACCTCCCCCTATACACTCAGTCCTCTATCACTACTTGACATTGACCTGGAAAATACTACATATATTGTTCACTTTTACACATTCTACAAGATGAGCTAAGTTTTTAAGTTCCTTGATAACCCTAGGGTTATGAAGATTGTCAAGATAAGCTTTTACCTGTCAATTCAGAAGACTCTTGAGAGTCCCTTGGACTGCAAGGAGATCAAACCAGTCAATCCTAAAGGAAATCAGTCCTGAATATTCACTGGAAGGACTGATGTTGAAGCTGAAACTCCAATACTTTGGCCACCTGATGTGAAGAACTGACTCATTAGAAAAGACCTTGATGCTGGGAAAGACTGAAGGCAGGAGGAGAAGGGGATGACAGAGGATGAGATGGTTGGATGGCATCACCGACTGTATGGACATGAGTTTGAGTAAGCTCTGGGTGTTGGTGATGGACAGGGAAGCCTGGTGTGCTGTAGTCCATAGGGTTGCGAAGAGGTGGACATGACTGAGCGACTGAACTGATCAAGTTAGGCTCTTAAGCCTGATACCCAAGATGCTTCAAGACAGAGCCCATGGCCTTTGCCAGACTTGACCCTCATCACCTGGTGGATCGGGTACCTCCATCACCCACACCCATGGCTCCTCAGACACTCCCTTTCCTGTCCTAGAGCCGTTGCTCTGGAAAGCCCTCATTCTCTCTGCTGGAGCACTGTGGTGAAGTCCCCCACTCTCAGGAATCCCAGACTTGGATTCCCAAGGGCACATCTCATGGTGCCAAGGCATTTGACCCTTGAAAAGTCCCAACTGAAATGACCTTCCCCCCAGATCTGAGCATGCTCACCCTTTCTGTGTTTCCACACCATGCCCCCGTCCTACCTCCCTCTACAGGTGCACTCCTTGCAAGTTTTCAGGCCATTCCACTCTGCGAACCTGCTGAAATTCTGGGTATTCTCAGGAGGGGCCACAGTGTTAGAGTTGGCCGCTCCCCATATCCTATGGGATGGGGGCCCCCTGGCGATCTAACCACTCTCACCACCAGGACTTCCCTGCCTGCTCTCGGTGAGTTGACTTCCAATTCAGTTTGGTATCTCACCTATGACACAGCAAGCATTTGTTAGCATATTTTCATTACTTTCTGGAGAGTGTTCTCTGCGAGTACAGACCATGTCTTAATTATCTTTGTATTTCCAGGGCCAAACATCATGCTGTCACTTACAAGATGATCCAGAAGGATCCTGGAAGTCTGTCTTTAAACTTCTAGCTATAATCTACTAGCATGGTTAACCTCCACCTCGGAAATCCAAGTGTGGAGTACGAGGGCCTTAATATTCCCTTCACAGCTGCTTTATATTAGAGTCCATTGCATACCTGTTAGTCAAGAGAACAACAAACCTACTCTCAAAAGGTTTAGCATAAAGTCTTGCCTACCTATAAAATGACGAATTAAAACAACAGTACTGTCTTACCCATGTTTGGCTTATTACAGATACTATGTGAGAGAGGACAGTAAAATATATACTAAAGCATTACTTAAATAATTGAATTATTGATCAATATGTTTATTATTAAGTGAAATGCTTTATAAATTCACTTTGTAATTGAGTATTGTTACTGTTTTTTTAAGAGCTATTTCAAAAATACTGGAGAAAGAAATAGCAACCCACTTCAATACTCTGGCCTGGGAAATCCCATGGACAGAGGAGCCTGGTGGGCTACAGTCCACGTGGTCACAGGAGTCGGACATGACTTAGCGACTAAACCACCATTCAGTTCAGTTCAGTTCAGTTCAGTTCCTCAGTCGTGTCCGACTCTTTGCGACCCCATGAATCACAGCATGCCATTATTTTGTTCAAATAGAGAAAAGGAAGCCACATATTGTTTATTCAGTCAGGAAGGTTTTTGCCTTTTTGTTTGTACCTTTTGTTAAGTGTCAGCCTCTTCACACTGGGGAAACAGTAGTGAATGATCCAGAACCAACCTCGTTCCTAGGAGAGGGGAGACCGGTTAGAACCAGGACATTATACCACCATGTGTGTGGATGAATGAAAGCAGACAAGAGGAGCATAAACCTAGGCTTGGGTGGTCAGAAGTGGCATTGAGTTAAATCTTTGAAGTGTGACAGGGTGAAATCTGGCACTTGGAAAAACAACAGCCAGCTTGGAGGAAGGCCAAATTTCCAAGACTGCTGGTCCAAACTATACATCTCCCAGGTGAGTCTACCGTACCCAAAGCAAGTTCAATCAGGGCAAATATTAAGCAACAAGAGAGCTCCTCTAACATGTGTCTGCCTGACTTCAAGTATCCTGCAGGTGGTTGCACCAAAACTGCCTTTACTTTTTAAAATTTATTTATTTGGCTGCATCAGGTCTTAGTCGCAGCATGCGGGCTTCGTTGCCCTGCAGATCTTAGTTTCCCAAACAGAGACTGAATTCATGTTCCCTGCATTGCAAGGCAGACTCACAGCCACTGGACCACCAAGTCCCCACAACTACCTTTAGACCCTGAGGAAACTAAAAGAAGAAATCATCTTGAAAAGCACCCTTTTTAGTAGATACTATTTCTATTTGATTATTCTGGGGTAAAAGCAATATGAAGTATTTTCGTATGCATTATTTCATCTGCATGGTACAAATAGATCATGTAGATGACTACCAGAAGGATCAGGGCTTAAACCCAGGCCTGTCTGATCCCAAAGCCAGTGTTTCTAGACTGCAAACTATGCTGCTTCCTCCTAGTGAATGGGCGTTGTGACTTGCTCTCTCTCGTTCAATGCCTATTCAAAGATCAGTGTGTTAAAAAATAAGTCAAGATGTTTAAATACATAGTTAATATTTAAATAAGACCTTGAAACAGGCCTAAACTTTTTAATACTTAGGTCTGGAAGGCCATGGTCCATGGGATTGCAATGAGTCAGACGACTTAGCAACTAAACAACAGCAACAACTTGATTTATATCTCAAATATATTTGCTGTAAATAAATCAGAAAAACATATCATCTAAATCCTACTAGTGTTTGAGAACTTTAGCTAGGTCAACATGACACAATAAGAAAGAAACATTTGGGGATTTCCCTGGTGGCTTGGAGAAGGCAATGGCACCCCACTCCAGTACTCTTGCCTGGAAAATCCTATGGACGGAGAAGCCTGGTAGGCTGCAGTCCATGGGGTCGCTAAGAGTCGGACACGACTGAGCGACTTCACTTTCACTTTTCACTTTCATGCATTGGAGAAGGAAATGGCAACCCACTCCAGTGTTCTTGCCTGGAGAATCCCAGGGACGGGGGAGCCTGGTGGGCTGACGTCTATGGGGTCGCACAGAGTCGGACACGACTGAAGCGACGCAGCAGCAGCTGGTGGCTTACTGGTAAAGATTCCACCTGCCAATGCAGAAGACATGGGTTCCATCCCTGATCCAGGAAGATCCCACGTGCTGTGAAGCAACTAAACCCGTGCACCACAACCATTAAGCCTATCCTCTGGAGCCTGCGAGTTGCACCTACTGAAGCCCTCACACCCTAGAGCCCATAGAACCCTAGCTCCTGAGCACACTCTTGTACACAGGACTTTAAGACCTGTGTACTTACTATACTTAATGTACAGTACTTACTGTACTGCTGGCTTTTCATCTATATGTTTTGTAATATTCTTTAATATTCTTTATAATAAACTGGTAAATGTAAGTAAATATTTACCTGAGTTTTGTGAGTTGTTATAGAAAATTATCAAACCTGAGGAGGAAGTGGTGGAAACTTCATTTAGTTTTTATTTACTTTGACTTAACCATCTCATTTTGGAATATATTGCAAAATACATAGCCAAAAATATGAAATGCGTATTCATTGCAGCCTATTTGCAATAGCAAAACACTGGCAACTTCTCAAGTGTTCATCACTAGCAGCAATAAACCATATGATCACAAGTGGAGTAACAAGGATCATAAAAAGGAATGAGGACTCTTCTCTGTCCTTGTGGGAGATAATCTCTGGGATATCTTGTTGAATGGAAAGACAAAGTGAAGACACATTACCATGTGTAAAAGAGATAGCCAATGGAAATATGCTTCCAATATACTTAAACAACATATACATATTTTCTTTTATTATCATAGAACATATTAAATATAAAATAATGAAAAGATTTTTAAAATTATAAAATTACCACCTTGGGGAAGGTAAAGAAATGGATGAACAGAACAGGGAGGGACTGGACTTCTCTGAATATACTTTCCTTTGGCGATTCAACTTTGAAATCACTTAATATTTTGTATAATTGTAAAAACTGACAGCAAAAAAGTGTATCAATTTGGTGACATAATCACCCACCAAAATTTAATTATTTGACTATTCATCCCTATGAATTGAATTCTTAACAAGTGTACAGAAAATATTAATGGTGGTAATGTTTATATTATAATTTTGAGGCTGTCACCTGTGCCTCTTTGAATAAAACAGATGAGAAATCATGTCAGTTTTTTGAAAACTGGGATTTTTGGTATGGGTACACACTGGCATATTGATGAGGTTAAGAAAATTGTTTGTGGTTCTGAATATGAATTGGCAGTATCAGTATGAACTCATGAAGTATTTTATTTTAAAAACATTTCATAGCTCTTTCACTGAAAAACAGTAGAAAACCATGACCTATTCAGTAGCAACGAGTACCCTAGCTCTTCATATGTGGTCTCTAAATAGCAAACCAGCATTCCTTGGATTAAAGTCTTATTAAGAATAACAAAACCTAAGAGGTATACACACACACACACACACACACACACACACACACACAACATATAGACAGTATTATGGAAAGGAGGACATAATTGCAGGTATAAAAAACAATCTTTAAAAACCACGAGAGGATATCCTTAACAAATTAGGGCAACAATATTTTAGTAAGTAATGCTTTACCAAAATTAATTTTAAAAATTTGAATATACTAAAAAATTACATTTCATGTAGTCAGAAACCAGCTATTTAATTCAAAATTATAAAGATATACCTTAAAATATGGATTACTAATCTATACATGGTAAGATTATGAGTAGTTTTTATTTTCTTTTTGCTTAGAGGCACTTTTCATGTATGTGTGTGTGTATGTATATATATATATATATATATATATATATGTATATATCTGTCTGTATGGCACAATCAGTGAACACATTCAGCTGTTAACTGAAAGGCTGGTGGTTTGAGCCCACCCAGGGCTGTGACTCACCTTTGGGTTTCCTAGGTAGCTCAGTGGTAAAAAACCCACCTACCAATTCAGGAGCTGCAGGTTCGATTCCTGGGTTGGGAAGATCCCTTGGAAAAGGAAATGGCTACCCACTCCAGTATTCTTGCCTGGAGAATCCCCACGGACAGAGGAGCCTGGTGGGCTACAGTCCATGAGGGTGGCAAAGAGTTGGACATGACTGAGCGACTAACACTTTCACACTTTCGCATATAGATGATGTCAAGAAAAAGTAAACCAAAATAATAGAACTCATTTTTAAAGACATTTTTATTTAATTTTGTTCCTTGTCTTTTCTTAACTCCTTTCTCCTGGGCCCTGGTGCACACAAGGTTCAGTTTGTGCCCTCCCGGCATCTGTTTCCCCAGTCCTGTTTAAGTTCTGGCGGCTCTATGGTGGGTTAACGGCGACCTCCTCCAAAAGGGCTTATGCCATACCCAGGTCTGCTGCACCCAGAGCCCCTGCCCCTGCAGCAGTCCACTGCTGATACATCCCTCCTCAGGAGACACCCAAACACAGTTCTGTTTCAGTCTCTGTGGGGTCTCTGGGTCCTGGTGCGCAAAAGGTATGTTTGAGCCCTCTG
Source organism: Bos taurus (assembly GCF_002263795.3). Classification (NCBI taxonomy): domain Eukaryota; kingdom Metazoa; phylum Chordata; class Mammalia; order Artiodactyla; family Bovidae; genus Bos; species Bos taurus. The sequence goes on from NC_037348.1 coordinate 13,293,251, forward strand.
AGCATCTCTGGCAGGTATGGGGTTGATTCTAAATGTGATTTTGTCCTTCCTCCCATCTTACCTTCACACACTAGCAAAGTAATGCTCAAAATTCTCCAAGCTTGACTTCAAAAGTACAAGAACCAATAACTTCCAGATGTTCAAGCTGGATTTTGAAAAGGCAAAAACAAGAGATCAAATTGCCAACATCCATGGGATCATCGAAAAAGCAAGAGAGTTCCAGAAAAACATCTACTTCTGCTTTATTGATTATGCCAAAGCCTTTGACTGTGTGGATCACAACAAACTGTGGAAAATTCTGAAAGAGATGGTTATACCAGACCACCTGACCTGCCTCCTGAGAAATCTGTATGCAGGTCAGGAAGCAACAGTTAGACCTGGACATAGAACACACAGACTAGTTCCAAATCAGGAAAGGAGTGTATCAAGGCTATATATTGTAACCCTGCTTATTTAACTTACCTCATGTGAAATGCTGGACTGGATGAAACACAAGCTGGAATCAAGATTGCCAGGAGAAATATCAATAACCTCAGATATGCAGATGACACCACCCTTACAGCAGAAAGCAAAGAACTAAAGAGCCTCTTGATGCAAGTGAAAGAGGAGAGTGAAAATGTTGGCTTAAAACTCAACATTCAGAAAACTAAGATCATGGCATCCAGTCCCATCACTTCATGGCAAATAGATGGGGAAACAGAGGAAACAGTGGCAGACTTTATTTTGGGGGGCTCCAAAATCACTGCAGATGATGACTACAGCCATGAAATTAAAAGACACTTGCTCACTGGAATAAACGTTATGACCAACATAGACAGCTTATTAAAAAGCAGAGACATTACTTTGCCAACAAAAGTCCATCTAGTCAAGGCTATGGTTTTTCCAGTAGTCATGTATGGATGTGAGAGTTGGACTATAAAGAAAGCTGAGGACCGAAAAATTGATGCTTTTGAACTGTGGTGTTGGAGAAGACTCTTGAGAGTCCTTTGGACTGCAAAGAGATCCAACCAGTCCATCCTAAAGGAAATCAATTCTGAATATTCATTGGAAGGACTGATGCTGAAGCTGAAACTCCAATACTTGGGCCACCTGATGTGAAGAGCTGACTCATTTGAAAAGACCCCGATGCTGGGAAAGATTGAAGGCAGAAGGAGAAGGGGATGACAGAGGATGAGATGGTTGTATGGCATTCCTGACTCAATGGACATGAGTTTGGGTAAGCTCCAGGAGTTGATGATGGACAGGGAGGCCTGGTGTGCTGCAGTCCATGGGGTCGCAAAGAGTCCAACACCACTGAGGACTGAACGGAACTGAACTTACGATACTTCTGTGGTTCTGCTCACAACAGCCTATCCACAAGAAAGACATTATTTATTTCTCCTAGAATCTCAACCATGATTAAGCTTCTGTCTTATAAGACTGTCCTACTTCACACATGCAGTCCTGGGTCTCCACGCCGCTTAGGTGCCTAGAACGCCATCCTGCTGGTCTCCCAGGGAATTCTAGGCTCCCTAACTCTGGAGAAGGTGACTCACACTTCTGTTTTTCATTAACTGTAGAAACTTAGCCCCATTTCTCACTTGTCCAAACCTCAGTTTCCTCATTTTCAAAAAGAGACTGCAACCTGTTGTGAAGATGGGGTTTTCCGTAAAGCATGCTTGTGTGCTAAGTGCCTCCAGTTGTGTCCGACTCTTTGTGGCCCCATGGGCTGGAGCACACCAGGCTCATGTGCCCATGGGGTTCTCCAGGCAAGAATCCTGGAGTGGGTTGCCATGCCTTCCTCCAGGGCATCTTCCAACCCAGGGATCAATCCCACATCTCTTAAGTCTCCTGCACTGGCAGGTGAGCTCTTTACTAATAGCGCCACCTGGTACAAAGTACATACTGACTCTACTGTCATTCTTGGCTTCAAAATGAGAACAAGAGCGCATTTAACACAGCCACCCTGACCAACTGTTAGCTGAGCAAAGTGTCACCATGACACTGAAAGTGAAGACTACTGAGAAATGCCAAAGCTAGAAGATGGGTACTTTTTTCTTATCACAATGGCAGAACTTCTTTCCTACTTTTGTGAACCAGTACTACATGGCACACCACCCCGTGTGAGTGTGTATATGCACATGTGTGTGTAAGCACACGTTGTTGCCCCAAGCATCACACTCTCATCTAAAGATACCACGCAGCATGGCCAAAAAAATTTTTTTTTCAAACAGCACAAATTTATTACCTTACAGACAGAAAGTCAGAAGTCTGACATGGCTCTCATGGCGCTAAAATCAAGGTGTCAGTAGACCTGTGTTGCCTTCTGGAGATCTAGGAGAGAATCCCCTTTTTTGCTTTTTCCAGCTTCTAGAGGCCTCCTGCATTCCTTGGTGTATGGCCATTTCCATTTTCAGAGCTAACAGTCACAATTCTGACTCTTTTTGCCCCAGTTTTTCTCATTAAAGAACCCTTCCGGATACAGTGGGTCCACCCTGGTAATCCGTCTCCTTATTTGAGGTCATCTGGTTAGCAACTTTAATCCAGTCACAACCTTAATTTCCCGTTGTCATGTGACAGGACGTATTCACAGGTGTCAGGAATTAGAACTTGGGCATCTTGTGGGAGTTGTCAGTAAACCTGTCACACAATTACTTCTCCACAACCATACAGTTACAGTTTAAAAAGCGTCCCTTTAAGTATGTGAGCACTGAGAGGTTTCATCCATCTTTCCAGCAGCAGCTGTCTTTAACCTCCCTTCTACCTCCCTCCCCATAATATTGCATCGAGCACCACCAGAGTGAATGTACGACCACACGTATGTGTAAGGACACTTTTTTTTGCCCAAGCATCACAGTCTCTTATCTAAAGATCCCACATATCATGCAGTGAGACAAAAAAAAAAAAAAAACCAGAAATAAGAAAAATAAGTTAAAAATAAAAAATAAAGCTACTTCCACACTTCCCTTCTGCTTTCACCCTATATCAGGTGAAAAGTTGGAGGCCAGTGATAAGAAAAATTTACCTACATTAGGAACATTTGACCCCATCACAACATAAGCAAAAATAAAACAGGGCCAGCCTACGTGTCCTCTGCCCAGAGAACCAGACAATCTGCTTGTCGTAACATAACCTGATACAAAATCGAAGGCACGTCACCTAGGTATGATTGCTCAGAGAAAACATTCCTTTCATAATAATCTTGTTAGGACGAGAGAGTGGATATTTTTGTCTTTCCTTTGTAAGGAGCAATTTATTTTTATGGTAGGAAAAGGAGATAAATTTTCCTGAAATGGTTCCTTGGTGGATCGGGATCCACGCAGCTCATTCTGCATTTATAGATAAGAAAAAGGTCAACTGAATGTTACCTCTTTATGGCGAGGCAGTTAGAGGCTGCAGCGCGTGGTGCGGGGAAGGAGCTAGTTGGCAAATTCAGCGGATCTTCTGCTTTCCTTGAGAAACTGGCATGAGGGGTGATTCTGTGCCAGGGCTGCAGGGGAAACACCTCTGCATCACCTGTCACAAGGCACTTGTTTTGGTGGGGTTAATATTCTGTAGATTAGGACATATTGTTTTTCTCACTTGTGCAAAACATACAGATGATTTTTCAAGAACATGTTTGACAGATTCCAAAGGAGCCGCGTGTGTGTCCCTGATGAATGACTTCCTCCTGTGTTCCTGAGGCCAGGGCAACATTTCATTAAACTGTAAACGCAGGGACCTGTTTGGAGATAGTGGAGAGAATCTGCCTCCAGGGCCTATTCAGGAAAGAATACGTTTCAGACTCCTGTAAAACAGCAATCAGCTCTCACTTGAGAGTGCCCTTACATTCCTAATGACATTTCTCATTTGCTTACCAAATAAATTAGTCAATACCATGCACAGGACCCTACATTACTAGACCCATAGAAGACCCTGGCCTTAAAAGGTTTAATTTCTGATAGAGACAGGAAGGAGAGTTAACTCAATACACATTGAGTGTCTTTCGTATGCTAACTCATAACTACTGAAAATCTAATAGAGCAGCAGGAGAGAACACTAATATTTCGTAAGCACCTATACTGTTCATCACCAACATCCAGAGCTTGCTCAAACTCATTTCCATCGAGTCGGTGATGCCATCCAACCATCTCATCCTCTGTTATCCCCTTTTCCTCCTGCCCTCAATCTTTCTCAGCATCAGGGTCTTTTCTAATGAGTCAGTTCTTCGCATCAGTTGGCCAAAGTCTTGGAGTTTCAGCTTCAGCATCAGTCCTTCCAAAGAACACCCAGGACTGGTCTCCTTTAGGATGGACTGTTTGGATCTCCTTGCAGTCCAAGGGACTCTCAAGAGTCTTCTCCAGCACCACAGTTCAAAAGCATCAATTCTTTGGCACTCAGCTTTCTTTATAGTCCAAATCTCACATCTGTACATGACCACCAGAAAAACCATAGCTTTGACTAGATGATCTTTTGTCAGCAAAGTAATGTCTCTGATTTTGAATGCACTGTCTATGTTGATCATAGCTTTTCTTCCAAGGAGCAAGGGTCTTTTAATTTCATGGCTGTAGTCACCATCTGCAGTGATTTTGGAGCCCTAGAAAATAAAGTCTGTCACTATTTCCATTGTTTCCCCATCTATTTTCCATGAAGTGATGGGACTGGATGCCATGATCTTAGTTTTTTGTTGAGTTTTAAGTGAACTTTTTCACTCTTTTCTTTCGCTTTCATCAAAAGGCTTTTTAGTTCCTCTTTGCTTTCTGCCCTAAGGGTGGTGTCATCTGCATATCTGAGGTTATTGATATTTCTCCTGGCAATCTTGATTCCAGCTTGTGCTTCATCCAGCCTGGCATTTTGCATGATGTACTCTGCATATAAGTTAAATAAGCAGGGTGACAATACACAGCCTTGATGTACTCCTTTCCCAATTTGGAACCAGTCTGTTGTTCCATCTCCAGTTCTAACTGTTGCTTCTTGACCTGCATACAAATTTCTAAGGAGGCAGGTAAGGTGATCTGGTATTTTCATCTCCTGAAGAATTTTCCACAGTTTCTTGTGATCCACACAGTCAAAAGCATTGGCATAATCAATAAAGCAGAAGTAGATGTTTTTTCTGGAATTCTCTTGCTTTTTCAATGATTCACCCAAAAACTGTATTCCGGATTCTTTTGTTGACTGTGAGATCTACTCCATTTCTTCTAAGGGATTCTTGCCCACAGTAGTAGATATAATGGTCATCTGAGTTAAATTTGCACATTCCAGTCTATTTTAGCTCACTGATTCCTAAAACATTGATGTTCACTCTTAACATCTCCTATTTGACCACTTCCAATTTACCTTGATTCATGGACCTAACATTCAAGGTTTCTATGCAATATTGTTCTTTACAGCATTGGACTTTACTTCCATCACCAGTCACATCCACTACTGGGGGTTGTTTGTGCTTTGGCTCAGTCTCTTCATTCTTTCTGGAGCTATATCTCTACTCTTCTCCAGTAGCATATCGGGCACCTACCAGCCTGGGGAGTTCATCTTTCAGTGTCCTATCTTTTTGCCTTTTCATAATGTTCATGGGGTTCTGAAGGCAAGAATACTGAGGTGGTTTGCCACTCGCTTCTCTAGGGAACCACGTTTTGTCAGAACTCTCCACCATGACCTGTCCATTTTGGGTGGCCTTATGCTGCTGCTGCTGCTGCTGCTGCTAAGTCGCTTCAGTCGTGTCTGACTCTGTGTGACTGCATGGACTGCAGCCTACCAGGCTTCTCCATCCATGGGATTCTCCAGGCAAGAACACTGGAGTGAGTTGCCATTTCCTTCTCCAACGGGTGGCCCTATACTGCATGGCTATTAGTTTCATTGAGTTAGACAAGGCTGTGGTCCATGTGATCAGTTTGGTTAGTTGCCTTAAGTCATCACATCCTTTTCTGAACTCTGTTTGCATTTGTCTAAAGCACTCACATCTTTCCCCAGCTGCCCTTTCCTGTGAAGCATCCTTTATGGGGCTCAGGCTTTTTTCTCTGTTTGACTGTACACATTGTGAGGCCAGATTCTTGCCCTCATGATATTTGTACCTCCAACGTGCTCTGCACATGAAGGATGCTGGAGAAAGCTGTCTCTGTACTCACAAATGACAGTTCTCTGGAATGAACCCTTCCCTTCTTGCATGAGTCAATTCCAATCATTATTAAGCACACATGCACAGCTCACATCAACTCAGATCCCTCAAGCCAAGCCCTTGCAAGACCTCTTTCAAAGTGACAGTGTCTGCAGGGCACATACCCGCCCCGACTGGTAAGTGGGCTGGGTGTGCGACATTTCAACAGCAGGTTCAGTTGGGGACTGTGATTCAATTACAGCATTTGATTTCTGTAATGAGAGCCACTTGTTCTCTTTGAGGGACTTTTGGGGGGAAATAAAAAAGCTTTCTTGTAATCAGAAGGTGCTGAGTCAGCGCTTGGCTCACCCTCTGTTGTATGTCATACCACTTCATACTAAAACTCATTTTATACTTTTGATACATTCTGGCCCAGGGAGTAAATGGTTTATATCAGAACATGCTACCTGATGGATGGTACACTGGCTTTCTCAGCTTCATTAAATATCTACCTGGAGGGATCACTGCCAAGCAGTGGCTGAAGCTTGAAATCTTACCCACCTGCTTCTGCATACTTCCTGCACCTGAGTGGCTGGCACAAAATGCCCCAAAGAAAGAAGGCTGTTGTTGTGAAAAGAGGTTGCATTACCTGCCCATCCAGTGGAATGAGTTTTCATCATGCAGAGCATCTTAAGCTGAGCAAGACTCTCTCCCTGCAAGGGAGAAAGATGATTGGAAAATTCCACCGACTTTGCAAACTAATCCCTTCCCTAGACACTGATACAGGAGTAAACTGTCCCTTTCTTAACCGTCCAATAAAGAAATACAGAAATTATGAAAGAGGCTGGAATTTCAATCTCGCCACTTTGCTTTTAACTCTTCAGATACCTGCATAATTTCTCCCAGACAATGACCTTGTGTTTCAGAGACTCATGTTAGCATCAGTTGACTCTCAAGGATTTTCAGATGCAGGGACAGTTTGCCTACTGAAGGACCACTCTCTAGTTTCTGCACATTCTGTCCCTTTGCCTTCCAAGAGGCCACCGACAGCATCCTAACCATGACAGGGTTCCCGTGGTGACACACTAGGAAATTTGTACCTTGGGGTAATGAAGACAGGGCCAATGAAATATTAAGGTCAATATGTATAACTCCAAGAAACTATGTAATCACGTACTGTTCCTAAATGAAACATACTTTCATTCAAATTACAGATTGCCCCAAATCATGCCAGATATTCAAGTCCATGATAACCAAATCTGTATCCTTCATCCACTTTCACTGATGGCTCAGTTACAATTTTGGCAAAGGTCATGATGTTTGGGATCAAATGAATGAGTTCGAACCTTACCCATGAACCTTTGAAGAAGTCCCTTGTTGTCTTCATTTTCTCCTCTGTAAAAATGGGAAATGATAGCTGATTCCCAGGATTGTGGTGAAGATTGGAGAAGACAGTGGTTTCACAGTACTCTGCACCATGCCCAACACATAGGAGATTCAAACAACTGGTGCTTAATTTCTTCTTTCTTCCACACCATTGATTTGATGGTGTTCATATAATGCTGGGTTTTGCTGGTGGCTCAGTGGTAAAGAATCTGCCTACCGATGCAGGAGACATGGGTTCAATCCCTGAGTCACGAAGATCCCCTGAAGAAGGAAATTGCAACCGACCCCAGTATTTTGGCCTGGGGAATTCCATGGACAGTGGAGCCTGGTGGGCTACAGTCCATAGGGTAGCGAAGAGCTGGACACAGCTTAGGGACTAGACAACAACAACAAAAACACATAATGCCAAAGGGACCTGCTACTTCAGTTTGTAAACATTCCAATAACTTGTTGCTAATAAGTAATAAAAGGAAAGATTATGGCTTACTGGTATCTCATCCAGCATATTCAGAACACAATCAATCGCTGAATTTTTGCATGTGAAAAGAGATTGCCTCAACGCCGGCCCAGTGGAATGAATAAATTATGGCTATTGTATCAGAAAGCCATAATTAGTGAAGAGGTAAGAGAGATCACTAAACAAAAAGTAAAAGCTTTGCATCCAGTCTCTTTCGTCACTGGAGAAACTGGCATTTTCTAAATCAGTGCACATATGTGTTTATTCACCATCCTTGTTTAATTTCATCACATCTGTCTTTCTCAATTGCTCAGCTGCAAACTAGTCTCAAATATTTTATGATATTTAATTTCAGGAAAATCGTTTCACCATGGTAGCAAAATAACAGCAAATGTAATGGAAAATGTATTATATATAATTCCCTACTGCACAAGACTTTGTCATTAATATTTATATAACCTGTAAGCGGAAAGTCAAAGATAACTGTGACTGAGGCAGGGGGCGTATACATACAGGGTCCTTCCTGAGAGTGAGATTTTTTCTTAGATTAGAGGAAAATATTCTGGGTTCTTTCTCTAAAATAACATTTCTCCAACATATCTGAAAATTACTCTAATCCAAATGCATATCATTTTCTCCATTAGATCAAATATTCTTGCACTTCTTTTTTTTTAAGAAATCCACTTTTTAAAATGTTTATTTTATTACTGTTATTGACCATACTGCATGACATGCAGGAGCTTAGTTCTCTGACCAGAGATCCAACCTGTGTCCCCTGCAGTGGAAGCATGGATTCTTAACCACTGGACCTCCAGGGAAGTCCCTCTTATGTTTTATAAACAAGGTTACCTGCTCAGTGGTAAAGAATCTACCTGCCAATGCAGGAGACACAGGAGACATGGGTTCAATCCCTGGGTCAGGAAGATCCCCTAGAGAAGGAAATGGAAACCCACTCCAGTGTTCTTGTGTAGAAAATCTTATGGATAGAGGAGTCTGGCAGGCTACAGTTCATGGTGTTGCAAAGAGTCAGACATGGCTGAGTGACTGAGCATCCACATACCTTGAGTTAAATTATCATGGTATAAAAAATATGACCATATCAAAGAAGAGTATGAAGGAAGAGTAGGTACCTTATACAGGTATTTACTTGTAATTCTAAAAGAGGAATCATTGAGTGAAAAATGGAATTAAACTTTTGTTGAACCAGAGTGAGTTGGTAGGGCCTTTTTCCATAATAGCTCTTGAGACTCTGGGCTTCCCAGGTGATGCTAGGGGTAAAGAACCCACCTGCCAATGCAGAAGACCTAAGAGACATGGGTTCAACCCCTGAGTTGGGAAGATCCCCTGGAGTAGGAAATGGCACTCCACTCCAATATTCCTGCCTAGAGAATCCCATGGACAGAGGAGCCTGGTGGGTTACAGTCCATAGGGTCGCAGAGAATCAGACACAACTGAAGCGAACTAGCATGCCTTGAAACTCCAGAATAGTTGTCATGAAGGAGTATCTTTGAAATCATCCACAATGGAGTAAAATCTGCTATTTTGATAGTGTTATGTTAAACCACCATTGACATCTTGGGCAGAGCCTCAAGTTCTGGCCTATTTAAGTCTCCTGCTTTGGACCTGTCACTGTGACACTTGTTTGCTTCCAGTTAAGAAAGATAGGAAACACATGTTCATCTCAGTTTCTAAATCACAGGGCATGCCCTGAAACAAGTTTCTTCTTTACTGATATAATTAATGTACTGTCTTGAATTAAGGTAAAGAATGAAATTGAGGTGGTCCTAGTGATAAAGAACCTGCCTGCCAATGCAGGAGACATAAGAGATGTGGGTTTGATCTCTGAGTCAGGAAGATCCCCTGGATCCACTCTAGTATTCTTGCCTGGAGAATCCCATGGACAGAGGAGCCTGGCAGGTTACAGTCCACGGGGTCACAAAGAGTTGGACATGACTGAAGCAACTCAGCACCCATGCACGCATGCATGGGTGGATATGAATCAACCTCTGTGAATATGAATCAACTCCTCCACTTTGCAAAGCAGGAATGATGATCAGCATTTACTAAAGCAGCAAGCATGCTTGGCATTTTTCACGTGTAACTTTGCTTCCCCCTTGCAACAGCTGTTTGAGATACATATTACTGTATCATTTCATATCTTAAAAAGCTTAAGTTTAGCAATGTCATAGAACTTGTTAAATGTCACACAAGAAGTAGCAGAATCCGGGTTCAAGCAGAGGTGTATTCAACTATAGACCTCTCATTATTCCTCCTCCATCCTACCACCTCTCTCGGAATTATTACAGTGCGTGCATGTGGACAAAAGACTCCCCTGACAGCTGTTGATGGTTTGTTTTCTCTGATGGCATTTCGGGGAATCTGCTCTAAAAATAGTCTTTAAATGTAAGCACATATTTATAGCAAAGAGGTGTTATAGGAAGGATTTTCATTTCGAAAATGAAGGCTACTTATATTTATTTACTCTGCCATTCCAGTCTGCTCCTGCATTGTCTTGTTTTCTCCACGTAGGAAAATCAGGACTAGGCTGTGAACTCTGTTTCCCGAAGCTGCAACTCCTCAGAGAAGACGAATCACATTGAACACGGCTGACTGACAGCCTTTTACTCTCAGAACCAGTACCTCGGTGTCAGTAGTTGCCAAGACAAGAAAGAAGAAACAAGAAGAGTTTGGGGGAAAAGGTCATCCCCAGTGTCGCCAAGAGCTGAGTTAGCAAGCAACGGCCACAAACAAGCTCAGCTCTGTTTTGCCTCCTCTGCACAGCTGGGTCGTCCCACCCAGCGATGTTCCCATCACCAGATGTGTTAATTCCCCAGCGCAGTGAGCAGCTCACAGTTTATCTGACACACATGTATTTAGTTCTGAGGGTCACTGCTCTCCCAGGTCAGCATTTTTCTCACTCCTCAAGTAAATCAGGCTTGACAAACCAGTGTGTCATCCTTGGTTTTCTCTCTCCCAAATACGCTGTTCAATCAATACCAGTTCCCAATGGGTTACAACAAAAGGCGAGTGATTTCACTCCAGGCTGGTGTTCTCCCTGCCTGGAAGCTAATGATGGTTGAACAACATGGAATGGGTGTGTTAGAAGTAACACATCTCCCCAGTGGGATACACTGGGAAATGTTGATCTTCCTTGAAGAGAAACAAGCCCAAGAAGAGGAAGATGGAGCCGACACTCTTGTAAAATATGTTCCCACCTTTCGTAGACCCTCTGAAATATTTCTCAGAATTAGGCCGTAAGATGATTATAATTTTCAGAGTAGGTGGCACCATAGAATATTGACCTACATCAAAATAAGAATCCCTTAATAATTGAGATGTACTCATAACTGACCCCAGAGATGTTGATAGTATAAATATTGATACCTATTAGCAACTGGCTTATTAAATCACAAAAAAATATCAGAGATTCTGTACATCACACTTGAAACTAGTCCTAGCCTCCTAGAATTGTAAATTATCATGTGTTCCTTTTTGCAAAGCTTTTTTATGATTATATGTAACTGTTATGTATTGAATCTTTGCTTCTTCCTGCAAATCCACATGTTGAAGGTTCAGCACCCAAGGTGATGGTATTTGGAGATGGGGCTCTTAGGAGGTGATGAAGTTAGGCTTTAATAGCATCATAACTGAAGCTCCAATACTTTGACCACCTGATGTGAACAGCTGACTCATTGGAAAAGACCCTGATGATGGGAAAGATTGAAGGCAGAAGAAGAGGGCAACAGAAGATGAGATGGTTGGATATCACCACCCATTCAATGGACATGTACTTGGGCAAACTCTGGGAAATGGTGAGAGACATGGAAGCCTAGCATGCTGCAGTCCATGGGGTCACAAAGAGCTGGACATGACTTGGTGACTGAACAATGAGTGGGGCCCTCTTGGTGGGGTTATTGCCCCTAAGAGGAGGAAGAGAGATCCTCCTCTCTCATATGCACCTGCTGAAAAGATGACAAATGAGGAATTAGAGAGAAGTCAGCCATGGGGTTGCAAAGAGTCGGACACAACCAAACCACTGAGCATGCGTGCCTGGGGTCACAGTCATCTGTAGGAAACAGGCTCTTGCCAGGAACCAAGCACATTAACACCTTGATCTTAGACTTCCAGCCTCCAGAACTGTGAGGAATAAATCTTTGTTTAAGCCATCTAGTGTATGGCATTTTGTTGTGGCAGCCTTGAGCCAAGACAATTATAATATCCTTTCTAATCAAATTCGACTATTTCCCAAAAGTAAGTGAGAAATTCTGAAGTAATGGGGTGACAAGCTGTGAAGGTCATTATCCAGGTGGGGTCAGATTTCGAATGCTCAGTTGTCTCTGGATGGAAGCAGAAGCCCTGAAAATGGTTCTCACCACGTTACATCCCCAGTTCCAGAGAAAGAACAAATGTAGTAGGGTAGATTTGGAGGAGAAATCAGTGTCAAGTGACTGCGTCTGAGGAAATCAAACTGAGAAGATGTGGCCAGGCAGATGTACTTCTGGAAGCTGTAGAATAAAAAGATCAAATTCAGGACAAGGATGCACAGCCATTGCAACTCTGATGCATGGAAAATGTTTTTTTCTTCCCTTTCTTCCCAAAACACTTGTGTGAGCATGATGTACTTAGCACTCTTTAACCTGTGAGTGTGTGTGAGTGTGTGTGTGCTCAGTTGTGTCCAACTCTTTGTGACCCCATGGACGGTAGCACACCAGGCTCCTTGTCCAGGGGATTCTCCAGGCAAGAATACTGGAGTGGGTTGCCATTTCCTCCTCCAGGGGATCTTCCAGACGCAGGGACTGAACCCTCATCTCTTGCCTCTCCCGCACTGGCAGGCGGGTTCTTCACCACTAGCACCCCCTGGGAAGCCTGCAAGTGACTGAAACACTTGCAACAGGCTAACATCACCCCAAAAGCGAAGTGTCTGGTCCCAGGCCTGCCACTCCCGGGTGCTCTCTCCATGTCCTGGGAGACTGTACCCCACCAGCCTTAAATTCCATCTCCCTTATATGTTTTACTATCAGGCAGCCTCTCCTCCAGTGAATGGAGAGAAGGGTACCAGAAGTTGTGGGTTTGCGACCCAGACATAAGGGAGTGAGAGGTTACAGGAGGATGGTCATTGGCCAGGCTGGGTGACAGGCACCCCGGACCGAGCCTGAGAAAACACAGACCAATCCTTGGACCTGTCCCTACCCACTAGGCTGGGGTTTGAGGACAGCCATCCCCACATCACAGCCTGAGAGTCTGGGAGAGGGGCAGTTCCCACCTCTCCCTGCGTGGAAGGAAAGCTGCTGCAATCACAGACCAGCAGACACCGTTCACTTAACCATTTCTGTTCAAGGTGCATTGTTTGATTGTAGTGCATGCATCCTATCCAAACTTTCTATAGTCTTCTAACACTGACTATAATGTAAAACTGTACAATGTGCTCCAAACTCCATTCAAAATACATTAAGTGAGGTCATGACGAAAACTCTAGAAATAGAGATGCTGACATAGAGAACAAATACATGGATATCAAGGGGGAAGGGGAAGTAGGAGCAAATGGGAGATTGGGATTGACACATATACATTATTAATACTATGTATAAAATAGATAACTGACGAGAACGTCCTGTACAGCAAAGAAACTCTACTTAATACACTGTGGTGATCAACTGGGGAGGAAATCCAAAAGAGAGGGGATATATATATATATATATATACACACACACATATATATATATATATATATACATATGGCTGATTCACTTTGCTATACAATAGAAACTAATACAATATTGTAAAGAAACTACACTCCAATAAAACTAGTTAAAAATTAGCATGACAAAATGAGAAAACAACAAAATTCTGTAATTTCCTTTAATTAAAATATAAAGTGGTAACAAATAAAAAAATAAATTAAATTAAAAAATAAATAAATAAATAAAATGAATCCATAGTTCAAATTGTAAATACCCAGTAAGTATATGATCCAAAAGGAATTTTAAAATAAATGCTTGCTTTTTTTTCTTTTTTTGCATACATCTTTTTTACTGAGAAAAAAGAGAAGCTCTAAAATACTTCTTGAAAATTGCTCTCCTCTTTACTCATTAAGTTGCATCTGACTCTTTTGTGACTCCAAGGGCTGTAGCCCTCCAGGCTCCTCTGTCCATGGGATTTTCCAGGCAAGAATAATGGAAAATTGCTCTATGAAATGCTTGAATTTACAATTTTCTCATCAAAATGTCCAGCTCCCTCTGTAAATATGTGTATATTTGTGTACATATGTGTGTGTAACTGTGTCCACATAGACACTCATCACGGTATTTTCTGGAAAACAAGGTCCCTCTTTTTCCCCACCCCCACTCCTGCCACAGGTCTGTCCTTCCTGACTGGCCTCTGTTCTGAGAGCTGGGAAGACAGCCTGGAACCAGAGACCAACACGTAATTTGCTTTATGGAGGTAGAAGTGGAGACAGCAAATAAACGGAGTAGAATTTACGAGGAATGTCATCCGGTGTCTGTTCCCCATAAAGCTGCAATCCAAGGTTTTTAGGAAGTCTGGCCCCCCTGGTGGTGGGGTGCCCTGCGCGTGCTGCGGGCGGAGGGGAGCCCAGGCATTCTCCCCAGCTCCCTGGGGCCCCTCTCACAGGTGGCTGCTCCTGCCCCAGGGCACCACGCATGATGCAACCTGGCAGTCTTATTCTTCCCTTGAAAGAGCTGCTTATTTGTTAGCAGGAGGCAGTAGTGATTTTCTTCCTTTTTTCTATTTTATTTTTTTTAATTTTAATTAGAGGATAATTACTTTACAATATTGTATTGCTTTTGCAATAATCAGCATGAATCAGCCATCAGTCAGTTCAGTTCAGTTCATTTCAGTCGCTCAATCGTGTCTGACTCTTTGTGACCCTACGGACTGCAGCACACCAGGCCTCCCTGTCCATCACCAACTCCAGAAGCTTACTCAAACTCATGTACATTGAGTCGGTGATGCCATCCAACCATCTCATCCTCTGTCGTCCCCTTCTCCTCCTGCCCTCAATCTTTCCCAGCATCAGGGTCTTTTCAAATGAGTGAGCTCTTAGCATCAGGTGGCCAAAGTATTGGAGTTTCAGCTTCAGCATCAGTCCTTCCAATGAAAATTCAGGACTGATTTCCTTTAGGATGGACTGGTTTGATGTCCTTGCAGTCCAAGTGACTCTCAGGAGTCTTCTCCAATACCACAGTTCAAAAGCATCAATTCTTTGGTGGTCAGCTTTCTTTATAGTCCAACTCTCAATCCACACATGACTACTGGAAAAACCATAGCCTTGACTAGACGGACCTTTGTTGGCAAAGTAATGTCTCTGCTTTTTAATATGCTGTCTAACTTGATCATAACTTTCCTTCCAAGCAATAAGCATCTTTTAATTTCATGGCAGCAGTCACCATCTGCAGTGATTTTGGACCCCCAACAAAATAAAGTTTGCCACTGTCTCCCTATCTACTTGCCATGAAGTGGTGGGACCCGATGCCATGATCTTAGTTTTCTGAATGTTGAGCTTTAAGCCAACTTTTTCACTCTCCTCCTTCACTTTCATCAAGAGGCTCTTTAGTTCTTCTTCACTTTCTGCCATAAGGGCGGTGTCATCTGCATACCTGAGGTTATTGGTATTTCTCCTGGCAATCTTGATTCCAGCTTGTGCTTCTTCCAGCCCAGCATTTCTCATGATGTACTCTGCAGGTAAGTTAAATAAGCAGGGTGACAATATACAGCCTTGACGTACTCCTTTTCCTCTGTTGTTCCATGTCTGGTTCTAACTGTTGCTTCTTGACCTGCATACAGGTTTCTCAAGAGGCAGGTCAGGTGGCCATAAGTATACGTAAACATATATCCCCTCCCTCTTGAGCCTCCCTCCCACCTCCCTCCCCATCCCATGCCTCTAGGTTACCACAGAGCCCCGATTTGAATTTCCTGAGTCATATGGCAAATTCCCACTGGCCATCTCTTTCACACATGGTAATGTAGATTTCAGTGCTACTCTTTCTATTTGTCCCTCCCTCTCTTTGCCCCGCTGTCTCCACAACTGTTCGCAGTTGGACTCCCCATTGCTGCCCTGCAAATAGGGTTCATCAGGACCATCTTTCTAGATTCCATAGATATGCATTAATACATGATATTTGTTTTTCTCTTTCTGACTTACTTCACTCTGTATAATAGGCTCTAGGTTCATCCACCTCATTAGAATTGATTCATTTTAAACCAACCCCAGCATGCAAGGTCTTTCTCCTTAGAGGAAAAACTGCCCTGATTGGGTTACTGCCCTGTGTTCTTGTTAGGTATGATGCTTATTTCCTCGACCCCAGATAAATTCTCTAGATTGTTCTCTGTGTGTCTTTTCATCATTTTACACCTCCACATTTGTCATTGTTGTTGTGGTTTTGGATTCAATTAAAAAGCTAAGATTATGAACATGACTAAGTTATGAACTTCCGGCTCAAAGTCAGCATGGAGTTAGTTGACAGGGGCTTTGGATGTGTTTGTGAAAAAGTGCACCTAAGTGGTAAGAATGATTCTCAATATTTGTAGAATGAATGAACTACTAAAAGTCCCTAGTGATGAAAATGTGTCTTTCAGCTGCAGCTTTAACAGTTTATAATTCTGCACTCGACAAAGTTGATACTCACCTCCTTTTTATCCATCCACCTCTCCATCATAGTCACAACCTTAAGGCCAGCCCATGCCCCCTCCCAGTGGCTGTTCCCCCCACTCCCTCTGGCTAGGGGTTTGCAAAGCTGAACGTCCCAATCCTATTATTTTTAAATGTATACAAATGTAAAGATATGTGTGCGACAGAACTGTTTGCTGTATTCGAATCCCATTCCATGCTTGCGCATAATGTCGTATATATCCTATAATGCTTTGAAGCATGATTTTTAATGCTTTTCTGTTTCAATTCATTGTATCATTACATTTTAATCTCCAGGAAGGATTCAGAATCTCTGGGGGAAAGGAGGACATAGAAGATGATACAAACCTCAGAACTTAGTGAGGTTTGCTGTATATGATTATCCCACAACAACACAGTCTTCAGAATAATGCCGCTAAGCCTTTATCAATGCTTTTTCAGGTTTTTGCAGTTTGAGGATAATCTCCCTGGAATGTGCTAAATCTTATCCTCCATGTGACCTTATAAGAAACCAGAGTATGCACAGATTCAACGTGGGAAGGGCTCGAAACCCTGTTTCAATAGCTCTGGGTGGAAATTTTCAGGAATTAAAGGGAGTAGGTGAGTTCAATTAAATGATCCTCAGAACCTGGTGTTACCCATGTATCTTCAGGATCAACATATAGCAGTTATCACATAAACACACACACAAACACACATCCCACTTGGTATATCACAAAAAAAGAGGTTAAAACCTTCCATTTCTACTGTGGCCACATTCCTTCTTTTCAGCTCCCACCCTGGGCAGGGAGCTTCATCTTTCAGATCATGCCTGTCTAGAGCTACACTTTCTCTGAGAACCTGGCCAATTAGTACATTTATTTCTCAGCTTCCTCATTGGTAAAATGGAGTTAATCATGGCCTGCGTCTCAGAGAGTTGTCAGAAGGAAATGAGCAAATTCACATGAAAGGGCTGTAGTCCATAGGGAAACTGCACCCTCAGCACCCAGGAAGTCTTCAATAAATTTAAAGACTTTGTTGTCATAATGAGAACCTTCTCTCTTTTCCAAGGAAAAATGTGCAGGGTTTGGCATCAGGGACATAAGAGGTTTTGTGGGGAGAGTAATCTGGAAATTGGATGTGATTAAAAAATCTAAAAGTAATAATGTGGTGGTGAAATAGTTCTGGACCCAGAGTCAAGAGGTCTGGATATAGTTCTGGCTCTGTGGCTAGTTAATTGTGTGACTTGAGCTGAACAGAACCTTTTGGGCACTTACCACTTGCCAGATACTGAGGATTCAGAGGCCAGTAAAACACCATCCCTGTGCTTCAAACAGTCACAGACTTGTAGAAAATTATGGGAATGCAGAAATAAAATACCATTTGATTCACACAATCAATTATAGAGAAGCGAGTAATTTTATGTTCCCTGGAGTTAACTCATGTGAACACAACTTAGAGGGTGGAGTTACACAGACATGGGCTTCCCTGGTGGCTCACATGATATAAAATCTGGCAGGAATGCAGAAGAACTGGGTTCGATCACTGTGTGGGAAAGATCCCCTGGAGAAAGGAATGGCTGTTCCCTCCAGTATTCCTTCCTGGAGAATTCCATGGACAGAGGAGCCTGGTGGGCTACAGTCCATGGGGTCACAAAGAGACAGGACTGAGTAACTAACACTTTCATTTTCAGACAGATATAGGTTAAAAACTCAAACCGGCAAGTGAACTAGGGTAAGTTATTTACCCTGATTTGGGCCTCCATTTCCTCTTTTATAAATTACCTATTCTATAAGAGTATTAGAAATATTAGAAATAATACATATAAAGCATCCAGCCAGGACTGTTAATGTACGCTGAGTGTTGGGCACAAGGTAGAAACACGGCTGGATGTCTATCCCCTCTGAAACCTTTCTCAGCCCTCACATTTAAGCCTCTATGCATCAGACCCAAAGGAATGTTATGTTGTCACCTCCAAGTGCAGTTTTAGAAGCTGCTATGAACTTTACTGGAACTGAAAGTTTAATGTGGAAACTTTCACGAATAGTTGTTGGTTCAGGTAGAGAGCCTGGGTGAATAAAGACATGAATATATTTCTAAATTTCACCAGCTTTTCTGCTAAGGCAAGGCAAAGGTTAGTCATTCGTTCTGCCTTTTTAATTCTCTTTCATTTCTTGTGAGAAGTTATTCCAACCAACAAATTATCATCAGTGCTATTTTCTCCTTCTTGGTGGGTGAGACATGCCACCTGGCAGGCTAAGACTGATGAGAAAACGTCATCTCTCTCTAGAGAAAATTCCAGTTCTCTCACCCCACCCAAACCAAGGGAGAGTCCCTTCTTTGAATTGGGAAGCCCAAATTCCAAAGTGTAGCCTTATTCACAAACTCTTGCCAGTTTGAAAACTCTACTGGATTGCAGAAAAGAGCCCATATTCTACCATCATGGAACTATAAAGGACAAGGATGCTCAGCAATCATTTGGCCCTGCAAATGAGGAAACCCAGACCAGAAGAGATGCAAGGACTTGTATCATGGTTACCTTAGCACCAAGAGTAGGAATTTGAATGGTTCTATGAAGATCTACACGACCTTTTAGAACTAACATTCAAAGAAGATCTTTTCATTAAAGGGAACAAGACTGCAAAAATAGGAAGTCAAGAAACACCTGGAGTAACAAGAGAATTTGGCCTTGGAGTACAGAATGAAGCAGGGCAAAGGCTAATAGAGTTTTGCCAAGAGAACTCATTGGTCATAGCAAACACCCTCTTCCAACAACACAAGAGAAGACTCTATACGTGGACATCACCAGATGGTCAACACCAAAATCAGATTGATTATATTATTTGCAGCCAAGGATGGAGAAGCTCTATACAGTCAGCAAAAAAAAAAAAAAAAAAGACCAGGAGCTGATGGTGGACTCCTTATTGTCAAATTCAGACTTAAATTGAAGAAAGTGGGGAAAATTAGACCATTCAGGTATGACCTAAATCAAACCTCTTATGATTATACAGTAGAAGTGACAAATAGATTTAAGGGACTACATCTGATAGAGTTCCTGATGAACTATGGATGGAGGTTTGTGACATTGTATAGAAGACAGGGATCAAGACCACCCCCAAGAAAAAGAAATGCAAAAAAAGCAAAATGGCTGTCTGAAGAGGCTTTTCAAATAGCTGTGCAAAGAAGAGAAGCAAGCAAAAAGCACAGGAGAAAAGGAAAGATATACCCACTTGACTGCAGAGTTCCAAAGAATAGCAATAGAGAGATAAGAAAGCCTTCCTCAATGATCAGTGCAAAGAAATAAAGGAAAACAATAGAATGGGGAAGACTAGAGATCTCTTCAAGAAAATTAGAGATACCAAGGGAACAAACATTTCATGCAAAGATGGGCTCAATAAAGGACAGAAGTGGTATGGACCTAACAGAAGGAGAAGATATTAAGAAGAGGTGGCAAGAATACACAGAAGAACTGTACGAAAAAGGTCTTCATGACCCAGATGATCACAATGGTATGATCACTCACCTAGAGCCAGACATCCTGGAATGTGAAGTCAAGTGGGCCTTAGAAAGCATCACTACGAATAAAGAGTGAAGGTGATGGAATTCCTGTTGAACTATTTCAAATCCTCAAAGATGATGCTGTGAAAGTGTTGCACTCAATATGCCAGCAAATTTGAAAAACTCAAGGTGGCCACAGGACTGGAAAAGGTCAGTTTTCATTCCAATGCCAAAGAAAGGCAATGCCAAAGAATGCTCAAACTACCACACAGTTGCACTCATCCCACACACTAATAAAGAAATGCTCAAAATTCTTCAAGCCAGGCTTCAACAATACATGAACCATGAAATTCCAGATATTCAAGTTGGTTTTAGAAAAGACAGAGGAACCAGAGATCAAATTGCCAACATCCACTGGATCATCGAAAAAGCAAGAGAGTTCCAGAAAAACATCTATTTCTGCTTTATTGACTATGCCAAAGCCTTTGACTGTGTGGATCACAACAAACTCTGGAAAATTCTGAAAGAGATGGGACTACCAGGCCACCTGACCTGCCTCTTGAGAAATCTGTATGTAGGTCAGGAAACAACAGTTAGAACTGGACATGGAGCAAAAGACAGGTTCCAAATTGGGAAAGGAGTACATCAAGGCTGGATATTGTCACCCTGCTTATTTAACTTACATGCAGAGTACATCATGAGAAATGCTGGACTGGATGAAGCACAAGCTGGAATCAAGATTGCCAGGAGAAATATCAATAACCTCAGGTATGCAGATGACACCACCCTTATGGCAGAAAGTGAAGAAGAACTAAAGAACCTTTTGATGAAAGTGAAAGAGGAGAGTGAAAAAGTTGGCTTAAAGCTCAACATTCAGAAAACGAAGATCATAGCACCCGGTCCCATCACTTCATGGGAAATAGATGGGGAAACAGTGTCAGACTTTATTTTTGGGGGCTCTAAAATCACTGCAGATGGTGATTGCAGCCATGAAATTAAAAGACGCTTACTCCTTGGAAGGAAAGTTATGACCAACCTAGATAGCACGTT
Organism: Bos taurus; assembly: GCF_002263795.3. NCBI lineage: Eukaryota > Metazoa > Chordata > Mammalia > Artiodactyla > Bovidae > Bos > Bos taurus. Next base: position 13,314,320 of record NC_037348.1, read on the forward strand.
AAACAGCAGAGACATTACTTTGTCAACAAAGGTCTGTCTAGTCAAGGCTATGGTTTTTCCAGTAGTCATGTATGGAAGTGAGAGTTGGACTATAAAGAAAGGTGAGCACCAAAGAACTGATGCTCTGATCTTTGGTGCTGGAGAAGACTTTTGAGAGTCCCTTGGACTGCAAGGAGTCCAAATAGCCCATCTTAAAGATCATTCCTGAGTGTTCATTGGAATGACTGATGAAACTCTAATACTTTGGCCACCTGATGCGAAGAACTGACTCATTTGAAAAGACCCTGATGCTGGAAAAGATTGAAGGAAGGAGGAGAAGGGGATGACAAAGGATGACATGGTTTGATGGCATCTCTGACTCTATGGACATGAGTTTGGGTGGACTCCAGGAGTTGGTGATGGACAGGGAGGCCTGGCATGCTGCAGTCCATGGGTTCACAAAGAGTTGGACACAGCTAAGTGACTGAACTGACTGACTGATTGAGTCTCTCCCTACACATTCAGTCTTTTCAAATAATCAAATCAATGTAAAGGCCAATGTAAAAATACAAATGTAATCAAACACATTTACTTCTCCAAGCACATTTTCTGGAAACTTTTGATAAAGGCAACACTGAGAGTAGAGGAAGAGGAAAAAAAAAGAAAATTAAAAACAAAGGTACATGAGGTTAAGTCATGCGTTTATTAGCAAGATGTTTTCTACTTTTCATTCATTTCCATGAAGCTCATCAATATCACAGGGTTCGGGATTAGATAAATATTAATTGTGAGAAAAGTGGAAGTGTTCTTGGATGTTGAAGATGATAAAATGTTATTTCCCTCCATTTCAGTGACAATATAAAATATAAAGAGACATTAGGTAAAAGCTAAGGAAATCTGAATAAAGTATGAACTATAGTTAATAATAATATATCAATATTTGTTCATTAATTGTGACAAATATGCATGCTAATTTAAGATGTTAATAATCAGGGAAACTGGGTATAAGGTACATGGGAACTCTCTGCGCTCTCTTTTCTATAAATCTAGAACTGTTCTAAACATGAAGTTTATTTTAAAAAATAAAATAGAAAACAAACAAGCAGAAAAACTTCCACCTGTCTTCCACCATGCTCCTAGATATTGGATGATCACGATTAGGGCCACGTTAGAATGGAGATGTGGGAGTGTTTAAATGACATGAGAGATCATATATACATGAATTTGTATTTCAGGCTACATGCAACGCAAAGGCAGGTGAATTTTGAGTATCTGTTGCCAGAGGCCGTTTCCTCTTCCAGGGGATTTTCCTGACCCAGGGATTGAATCCATGTCTCTTGCATTTCCAGATTAGTTTCCTGAAATCTTTAATGTCCTTTCCTTTTCCTACTGTCAGTGAACATAAATACCATTTTCTGAAGAGCTGGCCAAAATATGAGATAGCCGATGATAGTTTTGAGTCATTGTGTCACTTTAGAAACTTTCCGGATGTGATAGTTTCTCAGAGCCTCTTTTGCTTTTTTGAAGACCTTGACAGTATTGAAAAGTAATGATAAAGCAGTTTGTAGACTGTCTCCAGATTGCAACTGGGATTTGTCCGATGTTTCTCTCCTAATTATAGTGAGTTTATGGGTTTTGTGAAGGAAAGCCAACATACCACGTACATCACATCTTATTCAGGGTACTTACTATCAGTTCGATGTATCACTGTTGATTTGAGCTTAATCGCCCTGCTGACGTGGTGTTCATCAGGTTTCTCCACTGTAAAGTTACTCTGTCACCCTTTTCCCACGTGGTACACTTTGGAAACAAATAACCATGTGCAATCTATTTTTGAGTGGGATTCATGCTCCTCCTCCTTGAGGATGGAATATCTATATAAATTATTTTTAACCCTATATTGATAGTATGTTTATGTATTATTAACCATTTATTATGCAAACATTTATTTATATCAGTATGAAGTCATGGGTATTTAGGTGGCACAGTGGTTAAGTACTCGCCTGCCAATACAGGAGACATAAAAGATGCGGGTTCTATCCCTGGGTTGAGAAGATCTCCAGGAGAAGGAAACAGCAACCCACTCCAGAATTCTTGCTTGGGAAATCCCATGGACAGAGGAGCCTGGTGGGCTACAATCCATGGTGTTGCAGAGAGTTAGACATGATTGAATGACTTTACACACACAAATACTTATTTTGTTGCTCAAATAATCCCAACTGTGCCACGGACAAGGCAATGGCACCCCACTCCAGTACTCTTGTCTGGAAAATCCCATGGATGGAGGAGCCTGGTAGGCTGAAGTCCATGGGGTCGCTGAGAGTTGGACACGACTGAGCAACTTCACTTTCACTTTTCACTTTCATGCATTGGAGAAGGAAATGGCAACCCACACCAGTGTTCTTGCCTGGAGAATCCCATGGACAGGGGATCCTGGTGGGCTGCCATCTATGGGGTCGCACAGAGTCGGACACGACTGAAGCAACTTGGCGGAGGCAGCAACAGTGCCATGGAAAGCTCTGTCAGTAGACTTACATGTGTTTTCAAATAATCCTTATATTGTAAATTTTTTTTTTTTTTGAGAATTTTCTTACTGTTTGGCGTTACAAGATGTTCTAGAATTGTCTTGTATATTTCCTGCCCCAGAGACTAGAATCATCTCGTACTATAAGAAACACTGGTTTCTTTTTTTGGAGAATGTTTTTAGAAACAAAGACCTGGGCATTAGGTGTATCATAATTTGTGTACATATATAAATATTTCTATATGTGACCACCTGTGTTTGTATTAAGCTAAACATGAGTTCACACTGATGTGTTCAATTTCAATTCATGTTCATTATGACATAATTCACTCTAGCATGCTCCCCTTGGTTTTCTGTAAATTCCCATCTTAACAGTGAGAAGCCTGGCATTCTCCATCCATCACCCATTTACTTAATTGTTCAAATCCAGGACACATGGTGGTATCAGACTTCTTGGTTGGTATCTTCTGCAGCATTTGGTATTTTCATTTGTTTGGATTTTAGCCAAATTAAGAGTTATGTAGTGGTAGCTCACTGTTGTTTTAATTTACAGTTCTCTGATTTCTGTTATTGATTTCTAGTTTAACTTGCTGGTGTTAATTTGTAGTTTAATTTACACATCTGAGAACATACTTTATATAATTTCTGCTTTAAAAGACTAATGTGGTTTATGGCCTAGAAAGTTGTCTGTTTGGTGAATGGTCCATGTGAGCTTGACAAGAATGTTTATTCTGCTATTGTTTCTTGGCATATTCTCTAACTGTCAATTAGATGAAGTTGACTGATAGTGCTGTTAAGGTCAACTTGCTGATTTTGTGCTTTTTTGATCTATCAATTATTGAAAAAAGGGGTATTGAGGTCTATATCCATAATAGTGAGCTTGTGTATTTCTTCCCGAGGTTCTGTCATTTTTCACCTCATGAATTTCAATGCTCTGTTATTAGGCACATACATGTTTAGGATTGTTATGCCTTTTTGAAGACTTAGTCCCCATATCATTGTGTAATACTTCTCTTTATCCCTGAATAACTTTCCTTATTTTGAAGTTTGCTTTGTCTGAAATTGAAACACATGCTCAGGTTTTCTTTTGATTGGTGTTATCATGGTATGTCTTCAGCATGGTATATCTTCCTGCATTCCTTTGTTTTTAATGTATTGGTGTCTTTATACTTAAAGTGGGTTTCTTCTTGGAGATGACATGTAGCTGTATCTTGTTTTTTTACCCACTCCTTAAGTTGGTGAATTTAGATGATTCAAATTTTAAATCATTATTGATATATTTGGATTGACATCTATCCCATTTGTAACTATTTTCCTTTTGTTGTTTATTTCTCTTTCCTCAAATATTATGCCTTCTCTTTTTTTAATTGTGTGTTTTATATGTCCTTGAGTCTTCCCTGGTGGCTCAGATGGTTAAGAATCTGGTTGCAATGTGGGAGAACCAGGTTCAGTCCCTGGGTTGGGAAGATCCCCTGGAGAAGGGAATGACTACTCACTCCAGTATTCCTGCCTGGAGAATTCCATGGACAAAGGAACCTAGCAGGCTACAGTTCATGGGGTCACAGAGTCAGACATGACTGAGTAACTAACTCTTTGCACTTTTTATATGCCCTTAGAAAGAGAATTTCACTCACTTAGTTGGAAACTTAAATACAATAAGAATAGTAGATCCTGGAGTAGCGGGACCAAACGACCGCACTCAGCAGCCAAAGGCAAAGAGGGTATGGCTACCATAATGGGCAGCAGAGTCAGAGCAGCAATTAGAAAGGCCTGGGTAAGTGAAAGTGAAGTGAAAGTCGCTCAGTCATGTCCGACTCTTTTTGACCCCATGGACTGTATATAGTTCATGGAATTCTCCAGTCCAGAATATGGGAGTGGGTAGCCTTTCCCTTCTCCAGGGGCTTGGATAGAGGAGGAGTAAAATGATGGCAAAGACATGGGGAAATTTCTAGAGTGATGAAATGGTTCTGTATATTTACTGTGGTTGTGAGCACATTTGTACACTGTACACATTTATCAAACTCACTGATCAAAAAAATAAAAAGATAATTCACTGATCTCTACACTTTAAAGAGATACATTTTTCTGTATGTAAACTATAATTCAATAAGCCAGACTTTTAAAAAAGCACACAGATGAAAGTAGTGCAATGGAAATGAAATAATCTTAGGATTCAGAAATACTTGAGTGTGGTTTCCAGCCTCTCTGCTTATAACTCTGTCATTTAACCATTCAACTACTGATTCATCTATCCATCCATCTAGTCAACTGAAATGTTAAAAATCTTCTATGTGTTGGAGATGACTAATTAGCTAGGACAGGGAAAATCATTACCCTCTAGATCAAGTATATTTGACCTGATGTCTGAATAATGACAAGGAACAGCTCAGGGGACCATCTGGGCAATGCATTCTGGCAAAGATAAAAGCAAAGAGTGGAAAGAGGTGGGGACAAGTATAGCATATTTGAAAGTTATGTAGAGTACCCATGTAGCTGTAAGGAGTGACCTAAGGACTGGAAGGAGATGAGATCACGGAAGAGGTAGTGACCAGACCAGACCAGAGATGCATCCGTGGGCTCTGGTAAACCAAGGTTTTGTTCTGAGAGCAATGGTAAGCCACATAAAGAGTTTAAGCCAGACAGGTCACATGTTCAAATATATGTTTTAAAATGGACTATTCTAGCCAATATATGGAGAGTTACCAGTGGCATGTGGGCAAAGAATACATTTGGATGTAGAGACAGAATGAAAATTGATGGACTGGATAGGATGAGTGAGAAAAACAAAGGATGTTTTGAGATTGTTTATTGAACCTACTTGAAGTTTTTTTTTTTAATATGTAAATTTTGTTAAGTGGAACCAGTATTATGTATTTCACAATGTTATTGAGAGGATTACTTGGGACAATAAAAGTAAAATACTGATCACCGAATCTACCAGAGATTAGTGCCCCAAATGATTTGCTATGCTTTTCTGAACCATTTTATGAATATGAATATTGATAGATGTCTTTGTCCTTTAGAAAACATTAGTGGACCTAATGTTCCATTTGCTGCCAAATCTTAGGTTCTATTGCCTTAGTTCTATAAGTCTCAATTATCCAATTTGAAATAAGCAAATATAGCTAAATAGAATTGAAGGATTGAGTTCTGGGCAGTGGGGGTGGGGGACAGGTATTCCTTATGTTGGTTTAGAAAGGGAGGTCTTGTTTCTGAAAGACAGGTGCTATTTCATACAATCCCACTTCTCACTTAGTATTTTTGAAAATATAAATACTGCTCTTGTGCCTCTTCCATTTACAAAAAAAAAAGGCAAATCAAACTATATATGGAGAAAATGATAAAAATAACTCAATGTTTTATATATTAGATTATTATCCAAAGAATATTATATGTACATATATATACATATGCATGGTAATGCTAAGTCGCTTCAGTTGTGTCTGACTCTGTGTGACCCCATAGACGGCAGCCCACCAGGCTCCCCCGTCCCTGGGACTCTCCAGACAAGAACACTGGAGTGGGTTGCCATTTCCTTCGCCAATGCATGAAAGTGAAAAGTGAAAGTGAAGTCGCTCAGTCGTGTCCGACTCTTAGCAACCCCATGGATTGCAGCCCAACAGGCTCCTCCATCCATGGGATTTTCCAAGCAAGAGTACTGGAGGGGGTGCCATTGCCTTCTCCAATACATATGTGTGTGTGTGTGTGTATATATATATATATATATATATATATATAATTTTACTAAAAAAGTAACTATATATAAATTCTAAGAATCATAACCAGGTTCTAATAATTTGATTTTCTGTGTAATAGCCTCATGATCATGATGAAAAGTGAAAGTTGCTCAGTTGTGGCCAACTCTTTGCAACCCCATGGACTGTACTTCTGTGGAATTCTCTAGGCCAGAATATTGGAGTGGGTAGCCTTTTCCTTCTACAGGGGATCTTCCCAACCTAGGGATCAAACCCAGGTCTCCCACAGTGCAGGCAGATTCTTTACCAGCTGAGCCACCAGGGAAGCCCAGGATCATGATGAAGTGCTTACCAATTTCTCCCAGACATGGTTGATTACTTCCTAAATTCGCTGAAGCAACAGATGCTTTCAATAATTTTCTACACATTTATTTATTCATTATTGCAATCTTAGTTCCATTTATAGGTTATTTCTGAGGGTCAGTGAAATGATTCATTATGATGACTACATCAGTAAAGCCTCAGGTAGCAAATGGATCGGAGAAGGCAATGGCACCCCACTCCAGTACTCTTGCCTGGCAAATCCCATGGACGGAGGAGCCTGTTAGGCTGCAGCCCATGGGGTGGCAAAGAGTCAGACACGACTGAGCGACTTCACTTTCACTTTTCACTTTCATCCATTGGAGAAGGAAATGGCAACCCACTCCAGTGTTCTTGCCTGGAGAATCCCAGGGATGGGGGAACCAGGTGGGCTGTTGTCTATGGGGTTGCACAGAGTTGGACACGACTGAAGTGACATGGCAGCAACAGCAGCAGCAAATAGATGTGATAAATATATTACTTGAGTTGATGAAGAAAAAATCAGCAAACTTGTAAATTCATAGAGTTTATGCCATCTGATAAGTGTGAAAGAAAATTTAAATGATATATTAACAAAAAATCAGAGAAACATAGGGCACCATTAAAAACAATAACATCTACATAAAGGGAGTCACAGATGGAGAAGAGAGGCAAAAAAGCAGGAAAAATACTTAAAAAAATTATAACTAAAAATGTGCAAATCCGATGAAAAATATTAATCTTCAAAGCCAAAATGTTCAATGAACTTCAAGGAGAATAAATGCAAAGAAATTCACACCCATACACATCAAGTAAAAGTTGTTGAAAGTCAAAGACAAAGAGAAAATCTTGAAAACAGCAAGAGAAAATAGATTCATATATAAGAAAAGTCTAGTGAAATCAACAACTGACTTTTCAAGAAAAATGGAGGCCAGAACACAATGGGATAACATATCTGAAGTGATGCAGGAAATGGAAAACTGTCCATCAAAAATTATATCCAGTAAATAATGTTTTGAAAATTAAGGCCAAATAAAAATATTTTGAGATAAATTAAAATCTGAGAAAATGCATTGACATCAGATAAATCTTACAAGAAATGCTATAGGAATTTCTTCAGGCTAAAAGCAAGTAACAGCAGAGGAAAATCTGAATCCGTATGAAAAAAGAAAGTTCATCAGTTAAAGTAACTGGGCAAATAATCATCAAATGCACTATAATTGCACATTTATTCTCCTTTTTGTCTTATTTGATTTAAAAAGCAATTGCTTTAAGCAACAATCACATTGTTGGATCTATAACGTATATAAATATAATATTTTATACAAACGTACAAAGGAAACAGATGGGAACAAATTTGTTCTGGAGTAATAAAATGATACTGTGGGATAACTCAAATTCACTTAATATAACAAAACTATAAACATATCCTTGCTACCTTTCCTTCCTTCAGTTTCTTCAAAATACATAAAGTTATATAGAATGACAAATGTACTGTACTGGTGAATTTCTTATATATGTAGACATAATATTTATAACAATACCAAAAAGAAAAGGAAGAAAAAAGAATAGAACAATAGAAATACCAAAGAAAAAAGACTTTAAATTTTTAAAAAGATAATTGGAGAGAAATAAGAATATAGTGAAAAACTGGCCAGTGAATCAGGAAGATATAACATATATCTTAGATATATGTTATAGATATACATAGGTGTATACATTTTAAAAGGGCTTCGAAATACATTAACATTGAAAGAATTGAAAAAAAAAGAAATAGAAAATTTAAAAATAATAGTGGGATACTAAAATGCCCCACTTTCTATAATGGATAGAACAACTAGAGAGAAAACTAACAGGGAATCGGGAGACTTGAAAAACACTGTAAACCAAATTGACATAACAGACATCTATAAAAAAAACACCGTACCCAACAAAAACAGAATAAACATTCTTCTTAAGTGCACTTGGACATTCTCCAGAAGAGCCCCTATGTTAGGACATAAAACAAGCCTCAATAAATTGGAAAAGATTTAAATAATCCAAAGCATATTCTCAAACCTCAATGAAATAAAATTAGAAATATATGACAGGACTGCAGTGTACAGCATGACCATGATGAGTTCCACTCTCCAGTAAAACTGATGAAAAGTATTTTAAAAGAATCAGAGCTCTTGAAAGTCTCCCGAGGCATATAGCAAATAAAATAAATATTCAAGAAAATCTCCTAAAATTTAGTAAGAATAACAAGACTCTCTGGTATCCAAGTAGAGACCCACTCTTTTCCTACTGCCTTCCTGACTCCGTGATAAAGTCTACTCCAGACTGGGGATCCCTCTTACTCCAGCTGTCTGTCGGAGCTCCCTTCCAGGCATCAGCATTTCTCCTTCTGCTCCCAGCTGCCAGTGCTGAGGCCAAGTTCTGGGTGGGTGCATGTTGTGACATGGTAGTCCAGCATGAGTCTCAAAAATGGAGTAAGGGAGAGAGAGAGAGAGGAAGGGGAACCAAGAGCTCTTCTTTACAGAGAAAGCCAGCAAATAAAGGGAGAATAAATGCTAGACTTGAAAACTCATTCTGCTTGAACCACCAATGTAATAATGGATTGGGCATGGAACATCAGTGGATAATAAAACCATTCTGTGAAATGTTGTTGGAGAATATTATAGTCAGATGGTGACATAAATCATCCCACAGATTGCTTATTAATTGGAAAGAGAGAAGTAAAATGACTTTACAATGAGGAACCTTGTCAGTCACCACATTTTAGCAAAATAAACTTAACTGAGGTTTACTAAGGTGAGAAATTTCACATCAGGACCGTGCCTAAGAAGATACAGCATCACCTAAGAAGTCTCTTGCCAAAATATGTTCATTCCAAGGCAAATCAAGCCTCTAGACCTCACTTTCATTTATGGAAAATACAGAAGTTGAAGGCTAAATACAATGACAGAAGCATGAAATAATGAGAACCAGACTGAGAGTTGTTTTATACGATGAAAGGTTTAGACCCAATAAAAAATCAATGTTGTGAAAGAAAATGTAGAGGGAATGTTCCAGAATAAAAGAAGTTAAAGAAATATTAAAAGCAAATGTAATATGTGAACTTTGACAGGATACTGATTCAAAGACCTCAACTATACAATGTATTTGGGGGACACTGGAACATTTCAATAAAGACTAAATCCCACCTTATATTATTTATTATTGCAATAATTTTACTTGAGTGTGTTAAAAACATTGTTTTAAAGTATTTAAAGAATGTCATTTCCAGGAGATATATGCTTAAATATTTAGGGAAGAGGTGCTATGATATTAATATCTTCAACATAATTTATAAGGTTTAGCAACTTTGTGATAAATAGAAATATAAAGAGGAAGAGAAAACAACAGTTGTGACAGCATGTATACAATTATTGAATCTAGAAGTAGGTTATGTGGAAATTCATTCTACGTTTTTTCTAAATTGTCTGTACATAATTGGGGAATTGTAGGCAAATTGTCATACCATAAAGTAGAGAATATGTTTTAAATGTTATAAAACATACTTACAAATAACTAAAGTAAGAAACCACAAAAGGAAATTAGAAAAATACTTAGAACTGAATGATGCCAAAACAAATACTGAGCAGTAAGGGTTAATCAGAAAAATTAATCAGGAAAATATTGATCCCCTGCAGGCTAGCATCCTCAAACAGAGGTTGGTCTCGTATAAAGCTCTAGAAAACCCACTCAGGTTCAGAACTTTAGGTCAACCAGGGTTCAGGTCCCTATCCCCAACTATGCCCAAAGAGGAGCTGGTGCTCACCCAGCCATGAGCATGGAATGGTCAGGAGAGAACTGGAAAATGGATCCTCCCAGATCATATTGCAATTGAGTTCCAGCTCCTAATCCCAATGGGGCAAGAGCCAGTGCTTTCTTAATTTGTACACCCAAAGCTTGGACTCCTCCTCCCAGACTGTGACATCTGAGCCTTCCAGACTTCTCTGAGCAGCCCCAGGAGGGGACAGGGATGTGAGAGCCCTGCATTCCTGATTCTATCCTGCCCCATGATTTTTTCCAAATGCAGCTTGACATACATGCTGCTTGGTCATTAGTTGCACAAAATGTATTAAAAACTTATGATATAGAGCTAATGTAATATTTAAAGGAAATGTATATCTTGAGGAGACTGTGTTAAAACAAGACCTGATAATTAATAGCTTAGAGAAAGCAAATTAACACATCATAAAAAAGAGAAACAAAATAAACATAGAGAAGTAGACAAAAGGGAAATAAGATGAGAGAAGAAATTAATAAGCACAAAATATCACTATACTGTAGCAGATTAACAATGTCAAAGTTATTTCCTTGAGAATAATTAAATATAAGACTCCTCTAAGAGTTAGTTTAAAAAGAACAGTCACGATAAGAAAATTTTAATTCAAATATAATTTATGAATGTAGTACGAATTATTGATAGATCATTTTTTAAAAATTCTACATCAATAAACTTGACAACTTACATAAAAGCTTAAATCCTTGAAAACTATGATTTATCAAAATTATTTAATTTCTTAAGAAGAAATATTTAAAAGCAGAATGATATTATAGTCTTTAAATAAGTCAAATCATCAGACACAGATTCTCCAACAAATATAGTCCAGATAACATTATAAAGTTCTGTTAAAAATTTGAGACAAATACTTTGAATATTACATGAAATATTTCAGAATAATTGAAAAGATACCAATTTAATATTAACAGGGAGAGAAGAAACATTTGATAAAATTTGACAACTACTTATGACAAATCTCTTAACAGACTAAGAATGGAAGGGGATCCATAGTAAATCTACAGCACATAGCTGAGGCAATGATGAAATACTAAAAGCACTCCTTTTAAAATCAGAAGTAAAATGACTACTATTATCCCTCTTATTCCACAAAAAATTGAAGATCCTTGATAATTCAATAAGACATAAAGAAATAAAACATACAGAGATTGAAAAGTAAGAAGCAAGACTTTCAATATCTGAAAAAGATATATGATTACTTACATAGCTAAATATTCACTAAAAAAGCAAGTACAAGTTATTAAAATTCACAACAGTTTAGACAGATTGCTTAATATATAAAAATAAAATCACAACTGCATTTTAGTCAATAACAAAAAATAATTAGAAAATTCAATTTTAAGTAAAGTAGCATTTATCAAAGCCACATAGAGTGAGGTAATTAATTAAAAACAAATCTAATTTAGGATGTGCAAGACCTTTTTGTGGAAAATTATAAGATCTTATTAAAGGACATTTAAAAGACAAGACAGGCTAAGCCACAGTACTCTAAATATGTTGTTTCTCTCAAGTTGAATTGAATGCAATTTCAATAGATAATCCAATCTTTCTTTATCATGGATCTTAATAAGTCTCAAATTTATATCAAAGAACAAAGAACTAAGATTTGCAGGATATCCCCAAAAAAGAAAGTAAAGTAGGTGAAATTTCTCTGTCAATAATACTTTTATGAAACTTATAGTCACAGCAAAAATGCATAATTTGTGCAGGAATATAAAAATGGGTCATCAAAAATAGCTTCAAAACATACACACAGAGTCTGGTATATGACTCAGTGGAATTGGAAATCAGTGGGAAAACATAGGTTATTTAATAAATCACGCTTGGACAACTAAATTATGTGAAGGTATAAAATTGGGCTTCTACTATATATCATACACAATTAAGTTTAAGTCAGATTTCTAGCATTTAATATATATTAACTCACTTTAAACTGGAACTATAGTATGATTGTTGTTCAACTGCTCAGTCTTGTCCAACTCTTTGCGACCCCATAGACTGCAGCACACGAGGCTTCCCTGTACTTCACCATCTCCCAGAGCTTGCTCAAACTCATGTACATCGAGTCGGTGACAACATCAAACCATCTCATCCTCTATTGTCTCCTTCTCCTCCCGCCTTCAATGTTTCCCAGTATCTGGGTCTTTTCTAATGAGTTGACTCTTCGCATCAGGTGCCCAAAGTATTGGAGCTTCAGCTTCGGCATCAGTCCTTCCAATGAATATTCAGGATAGATTTCGGTTATTTTAAAAATTATCCTTATTTTACAGATGGTAAATTAAGACATAGAGAAGATGAAGAACTTATCCAGGATGATATTTGCTCAAGTTGGAATTTGCACATGCTGAAATTTACCACACAAGTGACAAGTAGAGTGACTCAAAACTCAGAAAGCCTGATTTCAAAATTCTTGCTCTTAATCACATTGTATTCCATCAATTCCAGAGACATTAAGAACTGAAATGGAAAATCTAGCTTTATACTTTTAAAAAAAAGTATATAACAATATCTTCATGATCCTGAGGTTGTAAAGAATTTTTCAATGAAATGCAATGCAAAAAAACACACATCTTAGAGGGAAAGATGATGGATTCACCAGCAATAAGCTTCAGTTCATCAAATATACTTTAAAGAGATGAAAATGTGAGCCACATAGTGGGAGATGTACAACATTTACAGCCAAAAAAGGATTAGCATTCAGAATTTTTTATCCTTTTTTTATAATTTAATTATCCTTTATTGAAAGAAAAATACATAGAAACAATCACAGGTACTAAATCAAAGTCAAATAAATACTATTTGATAAGTGCTTATTATATAATGGACTTCCCTGGTGGCTCAGATGGTAAAGCATCTGTCTACAATGCAGGAGACCCGGGTTCAATCCCTGGGTTGGGAAGATCCCCTGGAGAAGGAAATGGCAATCCACTCCAGTACTATTGCCTGGGAAATCCCATAGGAAAAGACCTCGAGGTACATTAAAAAAAAGAGAGAGAAACCCATATAGGCAAAATAGATAAATAGTTATCCATTCAATTGCAGGACTTAGCAACTGAGCAACTACAACAACGACGACGATAAGAAGGGCTTGATAACACAGTGTTGAATGGCTATTTTATAAATGTTCATGATCACGATTTATCAATTTAGCTTACAGTGAAAGTGCAAGTCACTCAGTCGTGTCTGACTCTTTGCAATCCCATGGATTATACAATCCATGGAATTCTCCAGGCCAGAATACTGGAGTGGGTAGCCTTTCCCTTCTTCAGGGGATCTTCCCAACCCAGGGATCGAACCCAGGTCTCCCATACTGCAGGTGAATTCTTTACAAGCTGAGCTACAAGGGAAGCCCAGCTTACATGTATTTCACTTTGTTTAGTCTTATCCAAGATGCATAAAAAATCCTGTCCTTCAATATTTCTTTTTTTCTTGTGCATGGCTCTGCACTGATACATTTCATTTTATAACTGTTTTGAGACAAAAATTAAAAGATAAAACATCAAATTTCAATGAACAAAAGGTATGGTAGAAATTTCTTGTAGAAGAATTTCAGAAAAGAAGAACCAAGAATTGTCAAAATATTCAAATTCAGTATTTGAGTAATAGTTAGTAGTAGTCAGGAAAATGCAAAGTAAAGCCAAGATTAGATTCCATTCCATACCCACAAAATTGGTAAAAATAAAGATCTATAATATTAAGTGTTCGCAAACAAGGATGTAGAGTGAGAAAAACTCTATACACTAATGGTCAGAATGTAACTTTGACTAACTATTTTAGATACAATTCACACTGCCCAATAAGAGGAAAGATACACATGCCTGTCTACACAGCAATTCCACTTCTGAGCCATATATAGGAATGTTGGCAGCATTGTTTAGAATCACACAAAAATCACGTTTAATTTTTTTTAAACACATAAAGGTGTTTCAACTATGGAGCAGGTATTCATGCAATTAAATATTATCTGTTCATTGGAAAAGATTTTAATGCTGGGAGGGATTGTGGGCAGGAGGAAAAGGGGACGACAGAGGATGAGATGGCTGGATGGCATCACCGACTCAATGGACGTGAGTCTGAGTGAACTCCGGGAGATGGTGATGGACAGGGCGTGCTGCGATTCATGGGGTTGCAAAGAGTCGGACACGACTGAGCCACTGAACTGAACTGAATTGAGCATTGGAAATAAAATAGTTACATATCTATATATCAACATGAATGGATCTCAAAAGCTCAAATTTAGTGAAAAAGAAAACAAGTGTAAAAGACCACATACAGCATGATTCATTTATAAAGATCAAAACCAGACAAAATTTAGCAGTGTATCTCTTTGGAATATGTTTGTAGCTATAAAAGTGAAAGCAGGAAATGATGAACACAAAGATAAAACGATGGTCATGACCGTAGGGGCCACAGGGGCATGTACCATGGGAAAATACAAAAGAATACAGAGGTCTTTGGGTTGTTCTTTTTTAAACTACATAGTGGCCAACACAATTATTTTAACATTATTCTCCAAACTCTATCAGTTCAGTTCAGTCACTCATTTGTGTCCGACTCTTTGCAACCCCATGGACTACAGCACATCAGGCCTCCCTGTCCATCACCAACTCCCAGAGTTCACTCAAACTCATGTCCATTGAGTCAGTGATGCCATCCAACCATCTCATCCTCTGCCGTCCCCTTCTCCTCCTGACTTCAATCTTTCCCAGCATAAGGGTCTTTTCCAATGAGTCAGTTCTTCACATCACGTGGCCAAAGTATTGGAGTTTCAGCTTCAACATCAGTCCTTCCAATGAACACAAAGAACATCTCCTTTAGGATGGACTGGTTGGATCTCCTTGCAGTTCAAGGGACTCTCAAGAGTCTTCTCCAACACCACAGTTCAAAAGGATCAATTCTTTGGTGCTCAGCTTTCTTTATGGTCCAACTCTCCCATCCATACATGACTAATGGAAAAACCATAGCCTTGACTAGACAGACCTTTGTTGGCAAAGTAATGTCTCTGCTTTTTAATATGCTATCTAGGTTTGTTATAGCTTTTCTTCCAAAGAGCTAGTGTCTTTTAATTTCATGGCTGCAGTCACCATCTGCAGTGATTTTGGAGCCCAAGAAAATAAAGTCTGTCACTGTTTCCATTGTTTCCCCATGTATTTGCCATGAAGTGATGGGACCAGATGGCATGATCTTAGCTTATCGAATGTTGAGTTTTAAGTCTGCTTTTTCACTCTCCTCTCACTTTCATCAAGAGGCTCTTTAGTTCCTATTTTATATCATTTATACTTTTAAAAATATATGATATACATTCATTTAAAATATATATTTAAAATAGTTTTTAAAAATGAATATAAGATATAAAACAACTCTGGATGGAGGCAAAGAAAACTGTTAAGACTTTGCTAATATCTTTGGGGTCAGAGTCGAACGCGACTGAGCGACTTCCCTTTCACTTTTCACTTTCATGCATTGGAGAAGGAAATGGCAACCCACTCCAGTGTTCTTGCCTGGAGAATCCCAGGGATGGGGGAGCCTGGTGGGCTGCCGTCTATGGGGTCGCACAGAGTCAGACACGACTGAAGCGACTTAGCAGCAGCAGTAGCAGTTGGGGTCAGAAGAGAGCCTCCACATTTTTTCTTCACTTTTCTATCATTTGGATTTTTTCTTTATTTTTTCCCTGCAATCATATATTAGTTTTAGATTTAAAAATAAGAACAATTAAGAATTCCCCTGATAGCTCAGTTGGTAAAGAATCCACCTGTAGTGCAGGAGTCCCTGGTTCAATTCCTGGGTCAGGAAGATCTGCTGGAGAAGGGATCAGCTACCCACTCCCTTGTGGCTCAACAGGTAAAGAATCCACCTGCAATGCGGGAGACCTGGGTTTGATTCCTAGATTGGGAAGATCCCCTGGAGATGGAAAAGGTTTACCCACTCCAGTATCTGGTCTAGAGAATTCCATGGACTGTATAGTTCATGGGGTCGCAAAGAGTTCACTCAACTGAGCAACTTTCACCTTCACTTTCAGTGTTTCAGTAGAAATCTTTATCTATGCTTAGGATACATTCTTAAGTGTTTCAAGATAGAGTAAGTTAAACAAAACAAAACCAAATGTCCTTAGGTGAGTGAATGAATAAGCAAACAGCGGTGCATCTGTAGGGAACACTGCTCAGCAATGAAAAGGAATTGAAATATGCTGATACATGCAACAACTCCAGGGCATCATTTTGAATAAAAGAAACCAATCTTAAAAAGTTACAAACTACAAGAATCCATTTTTATAACATTTTCAAAAATACAAAACTATGGTGAGCTACCGTGGAGAACAGAGCAATGGTTATTGACAGAGGAAAAGAGTGGGAGAAGTGAAGGAATTTTATTGTTTGTTTGTTTGTTTTTGGTGCAGCACATGGGATCTTAGTTTCCCAACCAGGGATCAATGTCCTAGCCGCTGCACTGGGAGTCTGGAGTCTTAACCAGATGACCACCAGGGAAGTCCCTGGGAGGGAGACTTTAAGGGAAGTGGTACTATTCTTTAAGAAGATTATTGTGGTGATTTTCTAATACATGTGTTAAAAATCATGTGACCATATATCACCGGACATACACACCACACACACATGTTTACTATATAATTAGAAGAAAGGTAGGGAAATAGAGACAGAGAGAGGGATGGAGGGGGGGGAAAAATCTATTCTTAAATGCAATCCAGAAAAGACAAAAACTCTAAGTCAAAAAGATATGTACACCCTAATGTTCATAGCAACACAGTTTATAATAACCAAGATGTGGCAGCAACTTCAGTATCTATCAACAAATGAATGGATAAAAAAGATGTCATATATATGTTATAGATTACTACTCAGCCATAAAATTATTGAAATATGCCATTTGCAGCAACATGGATAGACCTGGAGAAGGTCCATCTAAGTGAAATAAGTCAAACAGACAAAGTCAAATATCATAAGATATCACCTGTATGTGGAATCTAAAAAATGACACAAATAAACTTATTTATAAAACAGAAACAGACTCACAGACATAGAAAACAAACTTAAGGTTACCAGAGGGGAAACCCGGCATGGGATAAATTAAGACCTTGGGATTAAAAACTGCACACTACTACACATAAAATACATACGTACACATAAAATCTACATATACATAAAATAAACAACAAGGACTTACTGTATGCCTGTGTGCACAAGTGCTCAGTTGTGTACCACTGTCAAACCCCACAGACTGTAGCCTGCCAGTCTCCTCTGTCCATGCAGTTTTCCTGGCAAGAATATTGGAGTGGATTGTCATTTCCTCCTCCAGGGGATCTTCCCAACCCAGAGACTGAACTCGCATCTCCTGTGTCTCCTGCATTGCAGGTAAATTCTTTACTTCTGAGCCACTGAGGAAGCCCTTCATTAATAATAGTGTGCTGATTTTAATTTCTTAGTCTTGACAAATGAACCACAGTGACACAAGATGCTAACGTTAGTAGAAACTGGGTAGATGCTATAGAGAAACTCTGTGTTACCTTTGTAACTTCTGAAAAGCATCCCTTCCCTCCCATTATTTAGTTTTTAAAAATCCAGTGAGAGTGTAGATTATATAATTTTTATTTTAAAAAATGGAAGGAAGAAGGAACAATCTGTGTATTTGTTTGCATAAACCATAAATATCTCTAGAGAAAACACACACACACAAGAAACAATATTGGTTGTTCTACAATTGGGGAAGTGGGTCTTTAGAGGACAGAGTGTGAGAGATTTTTAATTATGTACATTTTTATATTTTCAGTTTTGAATCATGTGAAAGTGTTCACTATTTAAAAAAAAAAAAAATTCCAAGGTGTTGAATGGGTTGGCCAAAGGCTGTGTGTCTTTTACTCTTTGATACCCACAGTCAGATGCCTGCGGGGTAATTTTCTCCTGAAATGATAATAAAATGGCCCCAGGTTCATTTCCACTAGTTTCCTTAGTTCACAGTAACAGTCATGTAATTCATTATTAATCCTCAGTTGTTTCAATGCTTCTAGCAGCGGCTAATCTCAGAAATCTGAACCATACCCAGTTCAGAGCAGCTCTGTCAGGGCACTCAGGTTGCAGAAATAGAATTCTTCTGGGAGGGAGTTATGATTTGAGGACACCAACGAGACTACTTCATCTTAGGATAAAGATCATCCGCCCCTGTAGATGATATTTGTCAGACTGAGCGACTTGACTTTCACTTTCATGCATTGGAGAAGGAAATGGCAACCCACTCCAGTGTTCTTGCCTGGAGAATCCCAGGGACGGGGGAGCCTGGTAGGCTGCAGTCTATGGGGTCGCACAGAGTCGGACATGACTGAAGCGACTTAGCAGCAGCAGCAGCAGCAACACCCACAGAGGAAAAGAATCACTCACCCTCTGCCGTGTTTCTGTGGACATAATGAACTCTACCTGCAGAAGCTCTGAAGGGAAAAAGTCAGTGGACGCACCTGGCCTTGCAATCAGCAGTCCTTCCTGGAGGAGATGGGAAGGCGCATGCGCGGGTGCTAAGTCACTCAGTTGTGTCCGACTCCTTGAGACCCTGTGGACTGTAGCCCTCCAAGTTCCTCTATCCATGGGATTCTCCAGGCAAGAACACTGGAGTGGGTCATCATGCCCTCCTCCAGGAGATTTTCCCAACCCAGGGATTGAATCCGTGTCTCTTATGTTCCTGCATTGGCAGGAGGGTTCTTTCCTACTGTGCCACCTGGAAAGCCCTTTCTCAGTCAGTGGGAAAATCATTTAGTAAACTTCCTGTGTCTGTGATACCAATTCATATTCACACACATGTTAGAGAAAGGAGAAAGAAAAATTACTTGTGGTTATCTTCTCAAGTGGTTTTATTATTCAGTTTCTAAATCTTCACTTTTGACAGAGCCATTGGTAAGTTTCAAGTGCCAGAAGAATGACTAAATAGCCTTTATATAGCTTTTAGTGAAAGTGAAAGTCGCTCAGTCGTGTCTGACTCTTTGCGACCCCATGGACTGTATAGCCCATGGAATTCTCCAGGCCAGAATAACGGAGTGGGTAGCCTTTCCCTTCTCCAGGTGATCTTCCCAACCCAGGATCGAACCCAGGTCTCCTGCATTGCAGGCAGATTCTTTACCAGCTGAGCCACAAGGGAAGCCCTTATATACCTTTTGAACGTGAACATGAACGTGAAGTCGCTCAGTCGTGTCCGACTCTTTGCGACCCCATCGACTGTAGCCTACCAGGCTCCTCTGTCCATGGGATTTTTTCAGGCAATAGTACTGGAGTGGATTGCCATTTCCTTCTCCAAGGGATCTTCCCAACCCAGGGATCGAACCGGGTCTCCTTCATCGTAGACAGACGCTTTACCGTCCGAGCCATAAATACCAAGGCTCAAGGTCTAGTGAAAGTCATCTCCGCCATTTGGACCTAATTGGCTCTAACCAGTTTTCTTATGGCGGTGTCATTCCTAACAAAATCCATTTATCTAACTAATTGTAATCCAATTTTAGAAAGTCCTGATCACGCTCTTTTCATAACTCTTTTCAGTATTTTTCATACCGTGTTGTTTCTTTTTTTTTTTTTTTACTGGAAACACACTTCCTGCTTTCCTTTAGCAACCAAGAACTAACTTTTATATTAGCATTTTATAGATTGGTGAGCATAAATACTAGTGATAATTTCTAAAACCCTTGCTTTCTTAGAACATTTTAGGATGGCACCAAACATTATTCATTTATAGTCCCAAATCTCTTTAGTTTCTCTATAAAAGGAAATTAGTGTTTAGTAGTAAATGTTTCAAAATCTTATTTTATTTGGAAATGACCTAACTATTCAATAGACTTCCAACACTTAGCACACTTGGCACAACCCTTAGAAATTTAAGTTACGCCAATCTGGAGAGACTATTTTAGACAGATATTTCTAGAGAATAGTTATTCTTAATAGAGTTTATATAAAAGCTCATATCTCATTTACATTTTTTTAGAAGTTTCTTCACTCAAGGTAATTTCCTTGTTGATAAACTTGTAACAGATATAATAGTTAACTTATATTAAACCTAGGTACAATGAAAATATTCTACTTAATGTTAATTGCTCTAAGACATATCTATATTAGATAGGTCAACAAACAAAATTAATATCAGGTATTTAATACTGAATATTTCCCAGTTCACATGAACCTGGAATTTATTGTTTAATTTAGAATTATTTGATTTGTAAGCGCTTACCTTTTTTAAGCCAATTAAATAGAGCTCATTTACAAATTAACTTCAGAAATATTACCCAGAGACAAAGACATACCATGACATATTTAGACAGACACAGTGCAAGACCTAGCTTCATTTTCTAAGTTTAGTCATGAATTAGATACTACAATATAAAATTTACTAGTTTATAAAAAAACAGTTGAAATAAATAAAAAATTTTAAAGTCTTTTTCCCCTTTTTTCTCAGTGTCAGGAGTTAGAGATGGTCTAGATAAGTGTTCCTGAGAGCCCTGGTCTCAAGCACAGGGAAAGAAAATCAAGTTCTAATAAAAAGGCGGCAGGTCTAAACCAAATGGTGGCCAGACAAAGCAAAATGGCCATCAAGAATCACAACACAGAACACAGAGTTAAAACACACACATATAAACCTGGCAGTCCTCATCAGACACTCCCTTAAATACAAGAATACAATCTCTCAGAAAACCTCCTATAGAGATGCAAAACTTCAGATAAAGGAAAATATCTCAGGTCTTCAAAAATTTCAAAGAGAGGAAAGGAAGCCAGGTTGAAAGAAGAAGAGGGAGGAGGCAGGAGAGGGGGGCGAAAGGGATGGCCTTATAGACGTCTCCTGCAGACACCCAGGCATTATGGGATTTTACTCTGGGCCTCCAGAGAAGGGAGGACTGGAACTCGGCCCTACCAGAAATCAGACCAGACCAGAACCAGAGTTCGAGTTCTCTGCCAAGAGGAGGTGATCAGTCTCCAATCTTCAGCTCAGGCTGAGGGCCCTTCGACCAGATTCCTGCATCCAGGACCAGGGGACTAGAAAAATGGGGAAGGATAGGAAGGGTTAAGAAGAGGAAAGAGAGGGAAGCGGAGAGAGGTCAATAAAGTCTCTTGTTCCTTACCGGTCGGGGCACTCTGGCCAGTTGTCCACGTCAGGAGGAGACCAGGGACAAAAGGGTCCCAGTTGTGGCCACTGGGTCTGGTCCATTGGCAGGCAAGCTGGCCCCTGAGTACCCCGAGTGGTCAGGATGTCAGTCTCAGCAAAGAAGAGTCCCCGCCAGAGTCGCCATTTGTTGCATGAAGAGGGACCCCTTCCAGGTCCTGAAACCGGGCTCTTGTCTAACACTCAGAAATGAATTGTCCGAGGAGACACATGTGCTGACAAAGCAAGAGATTTTATTTGGAAAGGGCAGCCGGGTGGAGAGCAGTAGGGTAAGGGAACCCAGGAGAACTGCTCACATATATACCTTTTACTTATCTCTAAGAATGGAATATAAATGAGACAATACTTTGCTGCTTATAAAGCAACCCAGACCTCAGTACTTCTCTTGGGAGTTGATTGCATACCCACTGGGGGTTTTATTCAAAGGGACCAGGGAACCATTCCTTCTGTTCTAATAATACGTGCTTTTATGTCTCTTACCCTGCAGGCTGGCTGCCCATGGCTTCACTGATTGTTCATTGGCAAGATTCCAGGAAGAGTCCTTCATAAAGGCTAGGATATGAATAACACCTCCTAGAGTTGTGGAATGGAGAAGGCGATGGCACCCCACTCCAGTACTCTTGCCTGGAAAATCCCATGGATGGAGGAGCCTGGTAGGCTAGAGTCCATGGGGTCACTAAGAGTCGGATACAACTGAGCGACTTCACTTTCACTTTTCACTGTCATGCATTGGAGAAGGAAATGGCAACCCACTCCAGTGTTCTTGCCTGGAGAATCCCAGGGATGGCAGAGCCTGGCAGGCTGCCATCTGACTCATTGTGACCCCATGGACTGCAGTGTGCCAGGCTTCCCTGTCCTTCACTATATCCTGGAGTTTTCTCAGACTCATGTTCATTGAGTCAGTGGTGCCATCCAACCATCTCATTCTCTGTTGCCCCTTCTCCTCCTGCCCTCAATCTTTCCCAGCACTGGGGGCTTTTCCCATGTAGCAGAGGACTAGATGTAACCAAGGGTGAATGTAGAAGGTGGGATGCAACTTGCTGATGGGACCAGCATCTCTTTGGGTTGTACTTGGAGGAGTGTTTATAGAAGGAGGAGGTTTTAAAAGGATACACAACATTGAAAGGGATACAGAGAGAAGAGAGAAGCAGAACATATGTAGAGAGAATAGAGGATCTTTTTAGAGAAAGTTTAACTAGCAAAATCTTCAAGGGTCACCAGAATACCTATAAAGGTATGAACTTAACCTGAATCCAAAGAGGGACTTTGAAAGGAAAAAAAAAAAAAAGGACCCCATGTTCTTTGTCACAAGCAACAGAGACAGGTTCTAGCTAACTTGGGTGAAAAAGTAATGAATAGAAGACTACTGGGCAAGGAGGGAGGCTGTAAGACCAATCTTGGAAGATGGATAGGAAGCCTGGACATCAGAGCAGAGTCAAGGGCACATACAAGAGGGAGCCTTGCTAGAATAATATTACCAACACCACTGACCTGGTCATTAAGGGCTTCAAGTGGAAGCTTCCAATTGGCTAACCTGGATGATGTGCCCATATTCTGGTTGCTAGGTGACAGCCCAAAAGAGAAACTGGCTCCTTGTTTGGATAACTTTAGGGAAAGGCAAGGCTCTGCCTCCCATCAAGACTTCTGTCAGGGTGAGGAATTCTCCTGAGTAGGAGAGATGTTGGTTGTTAGATAGCCAAAGCAAACACATTCAGTAAGCAGACTAATGCCCATAAAGACTTCATTATTTTGTAGAGATTAGAAGACCTGGGCATGGAGGATAGGAAAGAGTTAAAGGAAGAGAAATAGAAAGGAGAAATATGAAAAACCTAGACCAGAGGAAAGAATTGGGATAATGACTCTTAAAGATATTATAAGCTGCTTAAAACAGGTAAACTTGAACCTTAACCAAAGGATGTCTTATCTTGGACTCTACCCACGTACCCGAAAGCGGAGTCTAGAATAGGGCTTGCATGTATTTAGTTTATTTGAAGAACAGACTAGAGAAGTAGATTGGTGACCTGGGAAGAGTAAAAGAGAGAAGGAGGAAAAAAGGTATAGACTTGATGGGTCTTTGCTGTGGGCAGCTAGACTCACTCCCGCGTACACCTTCTGAAGAGCTATGTAGAACCGGTCATCTGAGCTGTGTATAAGCGTCATCTACCTGCTCCAATCTCCCATTGGCCAAGACCATCCTATGGACACTAACTCCTTGCATTTATGAATTCTGGAAGCTTCCTGTTAGAATCCCATAATGCAGAGGATAGAAAGAAAAACAAATAGGGTAGAGCTGAAGTAGGATTCTGCAATAAGAATATTTTGTGGCAACAGAAATCAATCCAGAAAAGTAGCAGTGATCACCAGTTTAAGCCATTCCTCTGTTGGCTGCTTTTTAAAGGCAGAACCCATTCAATCACTGTAATAGAGAGAGGAATAAAAGATCTTGGCTTCTAGAACTTTCTAAGGTGGACTGTGGCCCCTTCAGTCATCATGGGCACCAGATACATTTTTAGATGAGATAATCCCATTCTGACTTCACAAAATCAAACATGGGAAGACACAAAGCCAATATAGTCCATCTCTAGGGAAGGAGACTATGGAATCTGTGTGTAGAGCCTCGTTTGGAGGCTGGGGCTCTCTTTTTGTGAGCAAACCTCAGCTGCAAGCATATTTGTAAATGGTTCTGGCAGTGCAGACCCTGCACATGTAGGTAGAATATTAAAGAAGGAGATCATTAGAAATCCATTAAGGAGAGTGTGTAGAAAGGATTAGAGATGGAGGTGGATGATACAGGAGATGTGGGTCCTTTAATGCAGAGAGAGGAGGGCTTCAAAAATCAGTCAAATGTCAGATGCACCTGGCTTCTTGGAGGCGTGGAACCATCTGGTCCCTGTGGAGTCCTTTCCTCTGTCCACTCGATGCCATCAGGCACATGCAGCCCCTCCCACTGCCAGCGTGGCCTTCTGCTGTCCTTCATTCATAGACACTCAGATGAGAAAGGTGGAACACAGTGGATGATTCAAGGACCCAGCAGGATCTGACAGTTGGCTAGCTTTTGAGAGAGAGATTGTCCCTTCTTTTGTACTATTTATACTCTCTAAATAACCCTAAACCTAAAAAACCCTTATCTCTAAAACTTAGGTAGGAATCTTTCCAGACTGCACTGTAGGACAGTCTAAATAACCTGTTGCAGACTTTTTCCTTACTTGGTGAATTCTTCTCCACAAGTCTCTGCAAACTGACAGATCTTACCAAGCAGATCCCCAGACAAAGCTCAATAATGTAAGTTTTCACAGGGAATGCCAGTAGTGAACCACCAATGGGATCCATGTTGCACAAGGAGCACTTCATCCTGTGAATACATTCACTTTACATGAGCCTTACTTTTCTAAAATACTTTTTATTTTGTATTGGATTATAGCCGATTAAAAAACAATTGCGATAGCTTCAGGTGAGCAATGAAGGGACTCAGCCATGCATATACAAGTATTCATTCTCCCCCAGACTACCCTCCCATCCAATATAAGCCTTAGTTTTTAAATAAGGAGAGGAGGGGAAATGTGTTTAGGATTTAAATGGTAATGCAATGATTCCTCTAAGCATGAATTGAATGGCAAAAACCAGGTATATGGCCTCCGAGTTAAGGTACCTGAGTGCTCTGTTGCTACAAAGGAGCAGGGGAAGGGGGAAGAGGAGGGAAAGGAAGGAGAAAGAAAATATCAGAAAGAAACATAACTGAACAAGCTTCCCTTTCCTCTACGTTTGCTCAAAAGAATAGAGTTCATGAAGGGTAACCTTATTCCTCCACAAACCAAAATGAATTGTTTCTTCAAGACTGTTCAGATCTCAGAACAGCATGCTCTTCAATGACACTGTGCTAAAACAGCCCTTTGGTGGGCAGCAGACCTGCTGACTGGCAGCGTGCATTATTCACCAGGTCTGGTAAGAGCCCAATCATCCATTCCATTGTTAATAGCCTGTCAGTTGTTGCTTTTGACATGAACATTTAACATCAGCAAGAAGGGAGTTCAAGGAAGGAGGAGGGCACAAAATTAGAAATAACAGGGCCAAAACAGGGCAGCAACGGAGATGCAAACAGAAGGAAGAGAATTGTGGACACAGCGGGGAAGGAGAGGGCTGGGCGAACGGAGAGAGTAGCATGAACGCACACTCATAAACATGAGTGAAATTAGATGGAAATTTGCTGTTTGACACAGGGAGCTCAAACCCAGTGCTTTGTGGCAACCTAAAGGGGTGGGACTGGGTGGGAGGTGGGAGCGAGGTTCAAGAGGGAAAGCAAAAGTTGCTCAGTCGTGTCCAACTCTTTGTGACCCATGGACTATACAGTCCATGGAATTCTCCAGGACAGAATACTGGAGTGGGTAGCCCTTCCTTTCTCCAGGGGATCTCCCCAGCCCAGGGATCAAACCCAGGTCTCCTGCTTTGCAGGCGGATTCTTTACCAGCTGAGCCACAAGGGAAGCCCAAGAATACTGGAGTGGGTAGCCTAGCCCTTCTCCAGTGGATCTTCCTAACCCAGGAATCAAACTGGAGTCTCCTGCATTGCAGGCACATTCTTTACCAACTGAGCTATCAGGGAAGTAGGAGAAGACATACATATACCTATGCCTGATTCATGTTGGGGTATGACAGAAGCCAACACAATATTGTAAAGCCATTATCCTTCAAATAAAAATAAATAAATCAAAAAAATTAAAAGCAGAAACAGTTTGGAACTTACCATGGTAGCTGGAAGCTGCTGCTACAAAGCCAACTTCTAAAACTAAAGCCCAAGGCAGATTAAGTGAGTGGTATCCTTGAATGACTGAAGAGAGAGTCAGTCATCCCTATGACAGAAAATGAGAGTATATCTGTTGTGATGCTTTCTGGGGGAAAAGGTACAAAGACCACCCTAGTCTCCATCTCTCTCTCTCTATCTCTCCCACTTTGCTCCTCTATCCCTCTAGCATCCCTGGAGCTTCTCAAGAGCAACTGTCTTTCCTTTGGAGTTTCCCCCATAACCTCCAGGATCTTATTCGTGGTGTTCAATAGAATGCAGAAAGGGACCACCTGGTTTTGCTTCAGAGTCATTGCTGGCCAGTCTATCTCAGAAAAGGTGCTCCTGAGTCTCGGTTTCCACTTCTGGTCCAGGGGAGAGAGAATGCTGACCTCTCAAGATGAGCATGAGAATGAATGAGAAAAAGTAGGCAAAACTTCTGATATCATGCTCAGAACCCATTTGGTTCTTAATAAATGTTAGTATGCCCCGGTGGCTCAGCAGTAAAGAATCTGCCTGCAATCCAAGAGACCTGAGTTTGACCCCTGGGTTGGGAAGAACCCCTGGAGAAGGAAAAGGCAACCCATTCCAGTATTCTTGCCTGGGAAATCCCACAGACAGAGGATCCTAGTGAGTCTACCATCCATGGGGTCACAAAAGAGTCAGACACAACTTAACAACAAGAACAATCTTTGCCCTTTCCCCTCATCTGCAAGTACACCTGTCTTAGAGGCTGATGGTGATGGTTGTGCTAAATCACTCAGTCAACTCTTTGCTACACTATGGACTTTATTAGCTCATCAGGCTCCTCTGTCCATGAGATTTCCCAGCAAGAATACTGGAGTGGGTTGTCATGCCCTTTTCCAGGGTATCTTTCTGACTCAGGGATCAGACTAGGGTCTCATATGTCTCCTGCATTGGCAAGTGGCCAATCACTTGTACCACCTCGGAAGGTTAGAGGAGATGATGTTTCAGAGCGCAACACAGGGTTTTGTCTATGTTGAGTATGGTTTTTTTAAAGATAGTCTAGGGTTTTATCTATGTTGAGTAAGTTTTTTCAAAGATAGTCTAGATCTTTGTTAGGAATAGAGTTTTCTATATTTCTCTTTGCATGAAATGTTCCTTTGGTATCTCTGATTTTTCTTGAAGAGATCCCTAGTCTTTCCCATTCTGTTGTTTTCCTCTATTTCTTTGCATTGATCGCTGAAGAAGGCTTTCTTATCTCTTCTTGCTATTCTTTGGAACTCTGCATTCAGATGTTTATATCTTTCCTTTTCTCCTTTTCACATAACAGAAGCAGAAAATATTAAGAAGAGATGGCAAGAATACACAGAAGAACTGTACAAAAAAGATCTTCACGACCCAGATAATCACAATGGTGTGATCACTGACCTAGAGCCAGACATCCTGGAATGTGAAGTCAAGTGGGCCTTAGAAAGCATCACTATGAACAAAGCTAGTGGAGGTGATGGAATTCCAGTTGAGCTATTCCAAATCCTGAAAGATGATGCTGTGAAAGTGCTGCACTCAATATGCCAACAAATTTGGAAAACTCAGCAGTGGTCACAGGACTGGAAAAGGTCAGTTTTCATTCCAATCCCAAAGAAAGGCAATGCCAAAGAATGCTCAAACTACCGCACAATTGCACTCATCTCACACGCTAGTAAAGTAATGCTCAAAATTCTCCAAGCCAGGCTTCAGCAATATGTGAACCATGAACTTCCTGATGTTCAAGCTGGTTTTAGAAGAGGCAGAGGAATCAGAGATCAAATTGCCAACATCTGCTGGATCATGGAAAAAGCAAGAGAGTTCCAGAAAAACATCTATTTCTGCTTTATTGACTATGCCAAAGCCTTTGACTGTGTGGATCACAATAAACTGTGGAAAATTCTTCAAGAGATGGGAATACCAGACCACCTGATCTGCCTCTTGAGAAATTTGTATGCAGGTCAGGAAGCAACAGTTAGAACTGGACATGGAACAACAGACTGGTTCCAAATAGGAAAAGGAGTTCGTCAAGGCTGTATATTGTCACCCTGTTTATTTAACTTCTATGCAGAGTACATCATGAGAAACGCTGGGCTGGAAGAAACACAAGCTGGAATCAAGATTGCCGGGAGAAATATCAATAACCTCAGATATGCAGATGACACCACCCTTATGGCAGAAAGTGAAGGGGAACTCAAAAGCCTCTTGATGAAAGTGAAAGTGGAGAATGAAAAAGTTGGCTTAAAGCTCAACATTCAGAAAACGAAGATTATGGCATCCGGTCTCATCACTTCATGGGAAATAGATAGGGAAACAGTGGAAACAGTGTCAGACTTTATTTTTCTGGGCTCCAAAATCACTGCAGATGGTGACTGCAGCCATGAAATTAAAAGACGCTTACTCCTTGGAAGGAAAGTTATGACCAACCTAGATAGCATATTCAAAAGCAGAGACATTACTTTGCCAACAAAGGTTAGTCTATTCAAGGCTATGGTTTTTCCTGTGGTCATGTATGGATGTGAGAGTTGGACTGTGAAGAAGGCTGAGCGGCGAAGAATTGATGCTTTTGAACTGTGGTGTTGGAGAAGACTCTTGAGAGTCCCTTGGACTGCAAGGAGATCCAACCAGTCCATTGTGAAGGAGATCAGCCCTGGGATTTCTTTGGAAGGAGTGATGGTAAAGCTGAAACTCCAGTACTTTGGCCACCTCATGTGAAGAGTTGACTCATTGGAAAAGACTCTGATGCTGGGAGGTATTGGGGGCAGGAGGAGAAGGGGACGACAGAGGATGAGATGGCTGGATGGCATCACTGACTCGATGGACGTGAGTCTGAGTGAACTCCGGGAGTTGGTGATGGACAGGGAGGCCTGGCATGCTGCAGTTCTTAGGGTGGCAAAGAGTCGGACATAACTGAGGGACTGATCTGATCTGATATTTCTCTAAAAATGGAAAAAGCCCATGATTGGAAATACAAAATTAACATGTGGCACACAAAGTCCTAGGGAAAAAAACAAAAAGGTGAGTAGCATTTCCTGGGCATCACCCACCTACATAAAGTTTTAAGGGATTCACTCATGCTTCCCTGGAAGGTGGCTCCTGCCTGCAGGTTGTGGGACCTCCAGCCCCTCACAGTGTCTCCTCTTCATTTTCTGGAGGCTCTTGGATCACTCCACATGTACTCACAAATCATCACATGTTCATCTGCCCCAGGTTTCTTGCTGATGTCATTTCCTGAGAATGTAGGGTCTTTCTTGAGAAACTGACTTTCAACATAAATTTCCCACCCCTGTTAACCTCCTAAAGTCACCAACTCAGATAATGATTCTCTTCCCTTGATTTTCGCCAGATGGGAAACAAGAGATTTCCAAGAAGGTAGAATATTTTCTTCCCAACTCCATTGTCTTTTGGATGTAGAACAGGGCTGCTCACGTTCCGAATCTCAAAGGGACCCTCAGGAAAAGTGTTTTACCTTAGTCTCCTGTCCTCCTTGCCTCCTTCCGAAGAACAGCCTCAATCCAAGGAGGTCTTCCTGAAAACATTGAGTATACAGAGCTCCCCACTGCCCAGCATGGCCCTGCCCACACCTCCCCATCTTGTCCTCAAGCATCTATGAATGAAGCTCTCCTCAGGGCCCCATCTTTCCACCTTATGCAAAGAAATCCAAATCCATGCAAAGAGTGCCTACAGCTTAACAGTGCCAGCAGCTTACAAATGTCTGAACACTCTTCTCTGCAACTGCAAGACACACACACACATACATACACATACAATGCAATTTAAACCCACAAGATAAAAACTCATTTGCATTCACACAGGGAGATTCTTCCTGTTACTCCTTTTCACCTTCTTTTGCTCTTAAAAAGTAACTCAAGTGAAGAGTCTCTCTCCTCCCATGCAATGAAGTCTGAAGCCATTTTACATAAGGCAAAATTAACTCTATAGAATCTAATTTAGTTTCAAAGCAAGAGCGACTTAGCTCTTTTTCCTTATTGTTGGCTTCCCAGATGCTTCCCATATGTGGACAGGGAAGCATCCACATGCTTCCCTTGAAATGATTCCATCCAGTGACTCGAATTCAGGGAGTAGTTGTGACATGTCTAATGGGAACAGTCCGGATTTGCAGTGTAGACAGTCAACCTGCTCCTTTCAATCTACCCCCTTTATTTTCCCCCAGCTAAACCAAGCAAAAGCAGACTTGGTGCCCTTTTGACTCAAAATACTTTCATATCGTGGACCTCCTAACTTAATTGGAGCTGAATGGCCCCCTGTGGAGATAAAACCAAAGGAAATTCAGAAAGCAAAAAATCATAGGATTTATATTCATTTGCGTAATCACCACTCCTAGCTCCTTGATGCATGAAAGTAATAGACACCTCATTGTATTCCTGTCTCTATTGATATTCACAGCTTTATCTCACTCTTCATGTGCATCACATTTCAGTTCAGTTTCTTCCCTGCTGGTACCTGCCCTGTGAGAAGGTCTCTCCCTGGTCCCCCCGAAGGTGGCATCAGGTCATTTAAATGAAGAAAGCCCCATGAAATGAAATTAGGGGCTGTGTTCTGCACATTTATTTTTTTCCCTCCAAACAGGTCACATTTTGCTCTTTATGACACCTTCAGTTTCGGTAATTGGAGGATAAATATTTCTTTTTTAAAAAAAAGGAGGAGTCTTAATAGGCCTTTTAGAGGGCAAAACTGCCTCTGGGAAGCTTCTACAATAAAAGTAATAGAATAACAGAGATCCAAGATGAGAAAGATAAATGTGCTTACTTGGCCCTCTGTCTGAAGCAAAATGTTATTTAATTCCTTCAGACTCTCAAATGTTGGAGCCCGTGTCCTTGCTTTTCATCAACGATTTCTCAATTAACTAGTGAACATATATTAAAAAATCATATTTTTATTGTGGTAAAATATACGTCACATAAAATTTATTTTAACCATTTTAAGTGTAACAATTGAACAGCATCAAGTACCCTCACACTGTCTTGCAAAATATCATCTCCAGACATTTTTTATCTTCTCCAATTAAGACTTTGAACCCATTAAACAACAACTCTTTGTTCCTTCCCTCCCCTGACCCTCGCAGCCACCATATTTTCTATCTCCATAAATGTGACTATTCTAGGTACTGCACTTAAGTGGAATTATACAGTATTTGTCTTTTAGCATGTCTGTCTTAATTGAAACATCACAGTTTTTAACTTGAGGGCAACAAAGGTAGAAGGAGATACTTGGCATTTTTAAAGATACAGGTTTAAATTCCACCTCTGCCACTTAATCCCTCTGTATTCTCAGGGAAATCCCTCTAAACATGTTTCTTTATCAGCCCCCCAAAATACTATTAATAATACTGGGTTGTATGACTGTCAGGAAGCCCTGTATGTCCACAGGATGGTATAGGATATAGAGTGAATACTCAATAGATGTTATTTGTTATTTCTGCTACTAAGCATAAGAAATCTGAGATAAATCCAGATGTCTACCTTGCCAGTGTTAAACTAGCACTTCTGTGCTTATCAGACATGCATTGAAGTCAACGGTCTTTAAAATGAGAATGAATATCTTCCCCAAAAGTTTATTGTGGCAATAAAATTAAATTAAATATGAGAGTTCGATGTATACAATTTAATAACAGCTGGTCCAATCTCAGTGGGACGGATTCCAGAATGGTATTGCATGGTCTGTGATCTATATGATGAAAGTGATATAGTTGTCAGCATCCCCAAGATAAGAGAGAAGAAAAAATGATGCAGCATTTGTAGCTTAAAAGGAGAGGGGTATGGACTCATAAAAGTCCTGTATTTCCTGCAATAAAAGTACTGTTGATTAGAAAAACATGTCTGATAGATTCTTGTCATTTTATCATTGGAGTAAAGGCTAAAGGTCATCTACACCAATATTATTATCTCACACAACTGGTAATAGCTCTTGCTATATGTCCCTAACTCCTTTTTCACCAATAGATTGCCATTAAAAAGTGTATATGTATATAACCCTGAAAAGTAGCCCTTGTTCTTGCCTTCCAGCCAATGTAATGACACTTTTTCTTGAGATTGTTGTTGTTCAGTCTCTAAGTTCTGTCCTACTTTTTGTGACTCCATGGACTGCTGTACACCAGGTTCTTCTGTCTTCCGCTATCTTCTGGATTTGCTCAAATTCATATGCATTGAGTCAGTGATGTTATTTAACCATCTTATCCTATGCCATCCCCTTCTTCTTTTACCTTCAATCTTTCCCAGCATCAGGGTCTTTTCCAATGAGTGAGCTCTTTGCATCAGGCCAAAGTATTGGAGCTTCAGCTTCAGCATCAATCCTTCCATTGAATATTCAGGATTGATTTCCTTTAGGTTTGATTGGCTTGATCTCCTTGCTATCCAAGGGACTCTCAAGAGTCTTCTCCAGCTCCACAGTTCGAAAGTATCATTTCTTCAGTGCTCAGCCTTCTTTATGATCCAACTCTCATATTTGAACATGACTACTGGAAAAACCATAGCTTTGACTATTCAGACCTCTTGAGATATTCTATCATTATTGAGCTTCAGTCTGCTTCTACCATATCCAAAAGGGCTCAGTCTCTAAGACTGCAGGGTGAATTGTACAGTTAGCAGAACATTCCAACTCAGGGAATAAAAAATTCTCAACCTGTTATATTGAAAGGTTTAAAATAAATTGACCCATAGAATCACAGAAAATATACAGAAAACAAAGATGCATATCTAATTCAGACCTTAAAGAGAGAAATTTAAGAATTCAGCAGTCTGGTAGGGGAATAATGGCCCTCAAAATCAGATTCTACTTTCTGAAACATGTCAGTGTTACTTTGTTTGGGAAAAAGATCTCTACAGATGTGACTGAGCTTAAGGATCTAGAGATGGGGAAATTTTCCTAGAATATTTGGGTGGGTCCTAAATGCAATCACATGTGTGCTTATAAAAGGAATGCAATGAGAGATCATGCACAGAGAAGGTGGCAGTGGGTGAAGGAACAAGGATTTGAAGATGTTGGTCTTGAGAATCACAGTGATGCAGCTGCAAGCCAAGGAATGCTGGCAGCCACCAAAAGCTGGGAAAGAGATAACAGGGATTATCTCCTTGAGCTTCTGATGGATGGAAGCCCTGCTGATACCTTGATTTAGTCCCAGTGATACTAATTTATGACTGCTGGCCTCTAGAACTAGGAAAGAGTAAATTTCTGTTGTGCAAACCACCAGTTTATGGCAACGGTTTTAGGAGTAAAAGAAAATTGGTACCAGTGGTATAAAAAAGACAGCACCATCTCTTCTCTCATGGATCTTACGCTTTCAAAGAGAGGATAAATGTTAAACAAATTAAACTGACATTAGATTGGGTATAAGAAGGGAAAGGACAGGGTATTTTGAGAAAGTATTAAGAAGGAGGTAAATTCATCTTCGGAGGTCAGGTAGGGCCATGCCAAGGGTGTTTACAGTGAGATCTAAAGATCTAAATTTAATAGGAGGTATATGGGAATGTATATGGGAAGGTACAAGGCCATCATGGAAGTGTGTTCTACCCTGTTAAGAGCCAAGAGGTCATGGGCAGCATTCCACATTCTTGCCCTGAAGACAGTATGATGGGCCAGAGTATAGAGTGAGCCAAATGATGGAGATGAGGTGGTGAGGCAGTCAAAGACTGTATTGTGTAAGGACTTATAACCATGGGAAGGGGAATAGAGATTTGCCAAAGTATATACATATAAATATATATTATTGGGGTATAGTTGGTTTACACTGTTCTGCTATTTTCTACTATATAGTAAAGTGAATCAGTTATACATATATCCATTATTTTTTAGGTTCTATGCCCCTATGAAAGTGAAAGTAAAATTTGCTCAGTCATGTTCAACCTTTTGTGACTCCATGGACTGTAGTCCATGGAATTCTCCAGGCCAGAATACTGAAGTGGGTAGCCTTTCCCTTCTCCAGGGGATCTTCCCAATCCAGGGATCAAACCCAGGTCTCCCACATTGCAGGCAAATTCTTTACCAGCTGAGTCACAAGGGAAGCTCCATATAGTTTATTACATAGTACTGAGTAGAGTTCCTTGTGCTATATAGTAGTTTCTTATTAGTTAACTATTTTATATATGGTTCAGTTCAGTTCAGTTGCTCAGTCATGTCTGACTCTTTGCGACCCCATGAATTGCAGCACGCCAGGCCTCCCTGTCCATCACCAACTCCGGAGTTTACTCAGACTCACGTCCATCGAGTCAGTGATGCCATCCAGCCATCTCATCCTCTGTCGTCCCCTTCTCCTCCTGCCCCCAATCCCTCCCAGCATCAGAGTCTTTTCCAATGACTCAGTTCTTCACAACAGGTGGCAAAAGTATTGGAATTTCAGCTTCAACATCAGTCCTACCAATGAACACCCAGGGCTGATCTCCTTCAGAATGGACTGGTTGGATCTCCTTGCAGTCCACAGGACCCTCAAGAGTCTTCTCCAACACCACAGTTCGAAAGCATCAATTCTTCGGGGCTCGACCTTCTTCACAGTCCAACTCTCACATCCATACATGACCACAGGAAAAACCATAGCCTTGACTAGACTAACCTTTGTTGGCAAAGTAATGTCTCTGCTTTTGAATATGCTATCTAGGTTGGTCATAACTTTCCTTCCAAGGAGTAACGTCTTTTAATTTCATGGCTGCAGTCACCATCTGTAGTGATTTTGGAGCCCAGAAAAATAAAGTCTGACACTGTTTCCACTGTTTCCCCATCTATTTCCCATGAAGTGATGGGACCGGGTGCTATGATCTTCGTTTTCTGAATGTTGAGCTTTAAGCCAACTTTTTCACTCTCCACTTTCACTTTCATCAAGAGGCTTTTGAGTTCCTCTTCACTTTCTGCCATAAGGGTGGTGTCATCTGCATATCTGAGGTTATTGATATTTCTCCCAGCAATCTTGATTCCAGCTTGTGTTTCTTCCAGTCCAGCGTCGTCTCTCATGATGTACTCTGCATAGAAGTTAAATAAGCAGGGTGACAATATACAGCCTTGACGTACTCCTTTTCTTATTTGGAACCAGTCTGTTGTTCCATGTCCAGTTCTAACTGTTGCTTCCTGACCTGCATATAGGTTTCTCAAAAGGCAGATCAGGTGGTCTAGCAGTCCCATCTCTTGAAGAATTTTCCACAGTTTATTGTGATCCACACAGTCAAAGGCTTTGGCATAGTCAATAAAGCAGAAATAGATGTTTTTTGGGAACTCTCTTGCTTTTTCGATGATCCAGCAGATGTTGGCAATTTGATCTCTGGTTCCTCTGCCTTTTCTAAAACCAGCTTGAACATCAGGAAGTTCACGGTTCACATATTGTTGAAGACTGGAGAAATTTCTTGGAGAATTTTGAGCATTACTTTACTAGTGTGGGGTGGGGGGTGGGGGGCGGAGGTAATTATGAGTTTGGTTTGGGACGTGTTGACTTTGATGTACTGGTAAAATATATAATTGAAATATTCGCTTGGCCACAGGAAATACAGATATGAAATTCAGAGTGTCACTCTAGCCCATGGAAATAGAAGTAAGATTTACTTTGTTGTTGCTCAGTCATTCAGTCGTGTCTAACTCTTTGCGACCCCATGGACTGCAGCACACCAGGCTTCCCTGTCCTTCACCATCACCCAGAGCTTGCTCAAACTCATGTCCATCGAGTCAGTGATGCCATCCAACCATCTCATCCTCAGTCATCCCCTCTCCTCCTGCCTTCAATCTTTCCCAACATCAAGGTCTTTTCCAGTGAGTTGGCTCTTCCTATCAGGTGGCCAAAGTATTGGAGCTTCAGCTTCAGCATCAGCCTTTCCAGTGAATATTCAGGACTGATTTCCTTTAGGATTGACTGGTTGGATCTCCTTGCTGTCCAAGGGACTCTCAAGAGTCTTCTCCAACACCACAATTTGAAAGCACCAATTCTTCTGTGCTCAGCCTTCTTTATGGTCCAATTCTCACATCCATATGTGACTACTGGAAAAACCATAGATTTGACTAGACAGACTTTGTCAGCAAAATAATATCTCTGCTTTTTAATATGCTATCTAGGTTTGCCATAGTTTTTCTTCCAAGGGGCAAGCGACTTTTAATTTTATTTACTTAGTAGAGGGAGAGAAAAGGGTAAGGAAAGAGGAAAAGGGCTTGGATAGAGACAAGAAGAACATTCAGTGAACATCACAGTGAGGTCAGTCCATGAAATGCATCACCAGGAGGAGGGGAACTATCCATCAGACAACCTGCCCATGACTCAAAAACTTCCTAATGCTAGCCTGAAGTTTTCTTCAACTTTTACCCTTCAGTTCCTTGATCTGGCAGTCCACTTCTTTTTCACTTAAACACATTTCTGCAGACTCTTTTTTAAACTATCAAAGAATACAGTTGCATCCTGCTTGGAAAATATCTATTATTAAAGTGAAAGGTGAATTTTTCAAGGTGAATGTAGTCAGAAGAAGGAAAAGGATGAGGAGAAGAATGGGGAGGAGGGTGAGATAAAACATAAAGGTGATGGCTGCAATGATATCATGTTAGAAAAATACTGTAATTCACAACAATTTAACTTAATACACCTACTATAATTTTATAATACAGCACCTCCAAATAGAAAATTGGATCATTTAACGTACCTCCAGGATATTTCAGGCCCAAAGAAAAACAATTTTCACCTATAAAATGTAGAAAATTGACCCAAAGATTAATGTGAATTGAATGTTCTATAAATACAGCTAAACTTTATACTTTTATTTCTTCATTTAAATGGCTGAATTTGCCAGGAGGAAAAGTAGATTTCTTAAAGAATATGCTTACACAGTGCCTCACAAATCAATTTGTTGTTTTTTCACTTAATAACAAGATGACTGGCACTGAAGAAATGAAAAGAATGAAAAATGATAATTGCCTTCATTGCTCATGATATTAAAAATAAATATGCTAGATATAGTACACAGTGCAGTTGTATCCATGTTAATGGACGTGGCTGATATTTACTGAGTGCCTATTATGTGATAGTTATTTTATTTGACCTTCAGCATGTAACACTGAACAAAATAGATGAGGATCCTGTGCTCAACGAGTTTATCTTCTAAGCAAAGTATTTCAATATATCAAGGTAATCATTTTGTAATGTACAGAAGTATCAAAGCATTATGTTGTGCAACTAGAAATAACATAGTGATACAGGTCAATTATATTTCAATTTGGGGGGAAAAACGTCAAAGTGCTAATAATGGTTACCACTGGCTGATGGTTGGTGGGTGATAGTTAGCTTTTACTTTATACTTTTATTTATTTCTAGTTATCTGCCATAAACATGTGTTCTTATAAAATTAGAAAGAAAATAATGAATACCATTAAAAATTTTTTAAAAAGCAAAGTATTTTAAGAGCAGAGAGAAGAGTAAATGCTGGATAATTTGCATTGAAAGATAAAGTGAGCCATATTTTCTACCAAGCCAGAATAGAGGTTGGAAAAATTAGAGAAGGATGCTTAGGCAAGGTGATATGTGCTTTGAAGATTGGTAGATACAGAGGAATCCTCCAGCTAATGGTAGAGGAGGGCATAGAAGGAAGGACCCTTGACAAATAACGCTGCACAGATGAGAAAGTACCTAGTATGCTCAGAGAACGAGGAACCAACTGACAGAGCTAAAGCACTGGAGGGCGAGGCCAGATTGTGGGTAATATCCAACACCATGCAAAATGATTGGAACTCCAAGTATTTACAACCAACCAGAAATGGAAAAGAAATGGCTTTAATCTGTTAATAGCCATACAGAGCAAAACACTCATATCATAAATCACTTGATTAACCAGTTTAAGCCCTGCTCAATCTCCAGAATAAGCAATTAAAATAAATAAAATGGGTTTGCGCTATGGAATGAGATTGATTCTTTAACTAACAAATTCTGCCTAGTGATCACCAGGGAATGAAGTAGAGTTTCCATCCTTGGAGTCATAAAGCTTTGAGACGGTTTCAAGCTGGTCTTGTCTAAAACTGTGAAGCCAACCCATGTGATCATTTTAGTCCCTCTGGAACTCAAATGCTTTTTTATGATTGTGAGACCTTTAAATGTGCAGCACATTTAAAGGACAAGCTAAAATTAGATTGCTGAGGTAAAACCAAAATAATGAAAGATTTGATTTTATATCCATGTCCACATTTATGATTCCTTTAAAACTTGTGACTTTTACAGAACCTTGGAATTGGGCAAGAATAAGATAGCTTCTGTGGTTCCTCAGCTAATTATTTTATCCAGCCATCC
This sequence comes from Bos taurus, assembly GCF_002263795.3. Classification (NCBI taxonomy): domain Eukaryota; kingdom Metazoa; phylum Chordata; class Mammalia; order Artiodactyla; family Bovidae; genus Bos; species Bos taurus. The sequence goes on from NC_037348.1 coordinate 13,352,845, forward strand.
AGCAACAAAGCCATAAGCTTCAATAGTACACTTGCTAAATCCTAATTATTATAAACCTTTCACCATTATTTTCATAGTGAAGGATAAGACCATCGCCATATATCAAACAATAGAAAATTAATTTTGTTTGTCACCACTTTCTGTTAAAGCAACTACCATATTTCTCTCCAAGTAGATTATTTATTTGGGAGTAATTTTTACAACTATGTATAGCCATAATCTTTTTTTCAGAATGATGAATTTCAAAGGCCAAGACTTTTATGATAAATTCCCACTATATAATTTAATGATCTAAAAGAATAGTTCTACCATCATTGAATTTATAGACTCTTTGTGTATTAAGAAGCAGACATGAGCTCAGACTTTGCTAGTGATGAATAGCTACAAGGGCATGAACAGTTACTATTCATTTACAGCCAGGATCTCCTCAAGTCATTCCATCTTTGGGTTGAGATGTGCACAGACTATTGCAATTTCTGTCATCACCTATTAAAAATGTAAACACTATGAGGTGGCAAAGCTAATAGCTTAAAAGAAGGAAGTTTCGCAGCTTCTTATCCTGAGCCAGAAGACCCTTAGTAGTATGATGTAATGTTGGGTACAAACCGGTCTTTAATGTGATGTAGGTCATAGTGCAAGCAGACTCTGCAGAAGTCCAAGGTTACAGGTTATGTGAGATCTTTCACTGTCAAAGCTTGGTTCAAGATTGATGGCATGAACAGCATGGCTCTGGGGATTTGGTTAAGAATGACAATGGGCCATGAAGGATAGCAACTGATGCTGTATCAAATTCAGGGATACTGTGCTTCGTGTTTAGAGAGCATCGATTCTACTCTGTTTCATTCTGTGATGTCTATCTGTCCAGTTGTTTGTTTCTGGGAATAGCTCTAGGAACAGGTGAAAGCAAAGAAATGTAACACTACCTCAAGATAAGCAGACTATAAATGAAAAAACTCAATGAATCTGTTGATTTACTGCATCTACACAAGGTCAAATGGAAAAGCAGGATGAAAAGCTAGAAAGGACAATTATTTTAAATCTCTACAAGGGAACTTCCCTGGTGGCCCAGTGGCTAAGACTCCAAGCTCCCGATGCAGGGGGCCAGGGGTTCAATCCCTGGTCAAGGAACGAGATCCCACATGCTCTAAGACCCAGTGAAGCCAAATAAAAATAATAATAATAAATCAGTATTTTAAAATCTCTACAAGGGAAAGTGATCTGAATGAAAATGAGATAAAAACCAACCAGACCAAAACCACATACCAAAGAATGCATTCCCAAGTGATACTTAAAGTCACATTTGCCTCCTTATTTGTATAACTTGGATAAAATAAGCAGGGGAGGTGAGAGAGGTATGGATCAAAACACAGGGATACGTAGGGAAGAAAAGGAATGCAAAGTAACTGCCATTTGCTCCTCAGCAAGTATGCGCTGAGTGATTGTGCCTTGTTTTCCCCATAAAATAAATCCATGAGATGGTGTTAGTCTTTATAGCAAGTGATGGGGTTCGGATGCAAATGCAGGTGTGTCCCAAAGGAAAGCCACAGCTCCTTCTCAGTGTCTCTTGCTTCTTTCCCTCCCGCCCCCTTCTGATCACTTGAGTTCTACTCCAGCTGAAGGTAGGGAGGGGTAGGGGGTGTGGGGTTATAGAGAAGAGCCACCAAATGCAAATTCCATTTCTCACCTGTGAGATTACATTGAGCAGGCATTCAGCGCACTGGGCTTTCCCCCAAATCCCCCGCCTTTGACATTGTGCGGGTGCCGTCTCTGAGCTCTTCCCAGAAGCGCTTGCTCCTCGATGATGCTTCATCAGAGTACAGAGAAAAGTCAAGGATGAGGTGAGGGAGCACAGAAGGAATTTGCTGACATTTATCACACACTGAATGGACTATAAATAAAGACACATTTTCAGCCTTAAAAAAAAAAGCCACTAATTTTTTTCAAGTCTGGTAAGAAACAGACTTAAAGAAAAACAGAATCCCTGAAGATAAAATAGGATAACCTGTTTAATTTTTTTATTATTATTTATTTATTGGCTGTGAGGCATGTAGGATCTTAGTTCCCCAACCAGGAATGGAACCACACCCCCACATTGAGATCGTGAAGTCTTCACCTCTGGACTGCTAGAGAAGTCCCAAGATAAACTATTTTTATTAAAAAGCTTAGAAAAACTCTGGGCTTCCCAGGTGGTGCTAATGCTAAAGAATCCAACTGTTAATGCAGGAGATGAGAGAGATGTGTGTTCGATTCCTAGGTTGGGAAGATCTCCTGGAGTAGGAAATGACAACTCTCTCCAGTATTCTTACCTAGAAAATTCCATGGACAAAGGAGCCTGTTGGGGTACAGTCTCCAGGGCCGCAGAGAGTCAGACACGACTGAGCACTTTAAAAAAAGCTTTCAGCATTTGCATTTTCTGATAAATGAATAAAGAATTCTGTAAAGCAAGAATTATTTAAACTGGAAGGACCACACCAAAACATTAGTAGTTTTTCTTTCTCAGAGTTAAAAATATAGACTTTTTCAAATTTCTTTAGTGTTACATTTTCTAAAATGAGTGTGTATTGCTTTTAAATGGAAAAGTGAAAACAAACTTTAGTTTAAGAAGCAGGAGAGAAAAAGTGTCTGCTCTGACAAGCTCTTCCTGGAAGTACTTATTAGGGATTTTGTGATAGACATGCCATGTGATATGGCTTTTAAGATTATCTCTGACATAGATTGAGTTACCTTAGTCAATAAATTTCAGTTCAGGGAGGAATTTTCCTCAAGGCTTCTTGGCAGGAATTCTGCATACTTTTTCTCTTTCCCCAGAGTCCTGGATAGGGTTCTTCTTCATTTGCTCCAACCTACCAATTCCTCATATTTGACAGAGATGCCACACAGACAAAAATTCAGCTGTTTTCAATCCAAGCTGCCCCAAGCCATCTAGTGCAACTCCTTCTAAATCACAGAAAAATGTCTGAGAAAGTCAAGAAGAATTCAAGTTAAAGGACAGAGAAGAAAATGTCCTGATAGAAATTTAAACAGCTGAGTCAATCAGGTTTAGATTCTTCTTAACCTTAGAATAGTTTTAGATTCATAGGAAAAAAATGCAAAGAGTTCCAACATAGCTTACATCCAGCTTCCCCTATTATTGACATGTTACAAGAGCATGGTACATTTGTCATAATAAATAAACCAATGTTAACACCTTATTATTAATTAAGGTATTTTATTCAGATTCTTTAGCTTTTATTTAATGTCCTTTTCTGTACTGATCTCCTCCAAGGTCCACATTACATTTAGTCATCATTTGTCTTTAGGTTCTGCTTGGCTGTGACAATTTGTCAATTACATGTTAATCTTTTGAAAACTGAGAGAGATAAAGAGACGTTGCTGTTATGCTAACACTCTACAAACTTATGTTATGGCTAGATATTCCCAGGAAAGTACCTGGATCCCTAAGATGTGTATCAACTACCAATATTCATCCAAGTGCTAAGCAAATGGAAAATAAAAGAGGAAATTTGCCAGCATATTTACAGAAAGATGAGTGTCCTTTATTTCATGCAGCTGTCTGATAAATGTAAGGGAAAGCCCATCTGGTTGACATTCAGTGCTTTTTAACAAGTAGAATTCAAAGACAGGGTCCACTTCAGGGGATAAAACAGAAATCAACCAAATAACTAATATGGTAAAGAAACCGTATCCACAGTGCCATCTGGCACACAGCACCTAGCATGGGGCCTGGCACATGTGTTCAATGGATGGATGTAAATGAATGAGTGAGGCCCTAGAAGTGAGTATGGGTAGGACTCCTGGGCAGCAGAACTTCATTTCAAAGGGTGACACAATTCATGCACAAAGTCAAATCTACCATCAGCTCTAGAAGAATTTAAACCCAACTCAGAACACTGATCTTTTTTTTTTTTAATTCAAGCTTATGAGTTTCAAAAGATAGGCACTACAGGATATGTCAGGAATATCCTGAACTGCTTCTATTTACCAGATGTGGAACCTCTAAGAGAATCATTTAAACTCTTTGAGAGTTAGTTTCCTCATTTGTGTAACACAGGTAGTAATAATTCCTATATGGATTTCCTGACAGAACTAAGACAATGTCTGTTATAAGAGTAGAAACTTGGCAAGTGGTGATCAAACATCATCATCAATGTGTCCATTTTTATTGCTCGCAAGAGTATTACATGCAAAGTAGGAACAACTCTTCTATTTACAATTGACCCTTGAATAACTCAGGTTTGAATTGTGTGGATCGACTTACATGCGGATTGCTTTTTCAATAGTGAATGCCATAGTATTTACTACATGATGCGTGGTTGGTTGAATGGATGCAGAGTCAAGGATGTGGAGAAACTGCACAGAGGGAGGGTCAATTATTTGACTGTGCAGGGGGTGGGCACCCTGACCTCAAGGGTCCACTGTCCTTTTTCCTCCCCACACCTCTCTCCAACATGGAATTCTCACCTCTGAAGCAGCCATATTGTATCTTGTGACTTGTCTGGCAAATTCCTAACCATTTCTTGAGATGCACTTCAAAAAACATCTCCCTGAAAAGCATTTTCATGCCCTTCTTTTGTACCTCCCTGGTACCAAGTTAATATCTCAATAAAACTCTTACTTGAGATATTGAAATCTTGACTCCTATCCCAACCACACGTGTTCATCTCAGTATACGCAGTGAACTGCAAATATTGTTTTCTAGTGCCCTTGTAATAAAGGACCACAGGTCCGTGGTTTAAAACAACAAGAACTTATTATCTCACGGGTCTAGAAGCTAGAAGTCTAAAATCACGGTGTTCTTATGGCAGTGCTGCCTCTGAAGTCTCTAGCAAAGAATCTTTCCAAGACTCTTCCAGGTTTCTGAGCCTGGTGGCACTCTTTGGCTTCCCTTGGCTTGTAGCATCATCACTCCAATCTTGCTGTCCATCTTCACAAGACTCTCTCCCCTCTGTGTTTGTGTCTTCATTTGCCATTTTAACTCTGCTTGTGTCTGTCTCTGGGTCGCTATTCCTTTTGTTATAAAGGAACCAGTCATGTTGGATGAAGTGCCAACCCTGTTTCAGTATGTGTGCATGTGTGCTTAGTCGCTCAGTCATGTCTGACTCTTTGTGATCCCGTGGACTACAGTCCTCCAGGCTTCTTTGTCCATGGGGACTCTCCAGACAAGAATACTGGAGTGGGTTGCCATGCCTTCATCCAGAGGATCTTCCCAACCCAGGGATCAACAGGTCTCCCACACTGCACGCAGATTCTTTACCATCTGAGCCACCAGGGAAGTCACCAGGACACTTCAATATGACCTCTTCTTAATTTATTCATATATCTTAATCACACCTACAAAGACTCTGTTTTCAAATAAGGTCACATTCATACATGCCAGGGGTTAGGACTAGAACATTTGTTTTAAAGGGATACAGTCCAACCCACAACACTGTCCAACCCACAGCAGGTGCCCTGAGATGTCCTGATGAGGGAAGGGATGGATCAGTGACTGAATAAACAAATTCTACTCTCCCAGTGTCCAGGTGCAGACATACAGGTGGTAACTCATTCTTCTGTAGCCACAACTATGCTTTAAAATTCTGCGGTTTCTTGGCACCCACAGAATTCTGCCTTTTTAAATCCATGATTAAATAATCCCATGCTAAATCTCACAGTAATTCCCTTCCAGGGCTTCGTATTTGTATTCAATTATGGAAAACCTAAGCCAGAGCCTCAAAGGCATAATTTTAAAACTGTTTCTCCCCCTTCTGGTTTAGCCGCTGCAGCAGCCAACATACTCATGGCATGAGTCTCCTTTCACCTGTGTAATGATAGTTACTTGAAGGCAAAACAGTTCTTTGCAACCACAACCTATTTAGGGGCCAAATTAACTGACAATGTTTGAGACAGAAGTTTGCTGCTGGTTTTTTTTTTTTTTTTCCAACCCTTGACTTTTAACATATGTAATCAGCTCTTAATTTTTTTTCACATTTTCTCCTCTGTTAGAGTAAAATGAAAATACTGCAGAACATACAAAACTCTACATTTGGGAGTTTACCAGATCTGATTTTAACATTTCCATTTTCCTCATTTTCCTCCCAAACCACAGAGAGGTGGCAGTGGGTTCCAAGGTATTGAGTCCTCATTAGACATTTCGCTTTGTTAATATTACTCCTTCCCTGGACCTTCACTGAATTACCTCACCAAGAAAAAATAAGTAATTGACTTTTCCTTTAGCCAGTAAATGAAAAACACAGTGATCCTACTTGCTAATTCTCCTAGTTCTTCAAACTACCATACTTATCTAGCATGTTATGCTAAATCAAATTATCTGCTTGCAGCCTGGGGAGACACAAAGGATAAAAAAAGAAAAGACAGCAACACGGAATAAAAGAAATGATAAAAGCCACAGGCAACTTCATGCACATTTACTTGCACTTATAAAAATAGAAAATAGCAAAGTGTGACATCCTTGGATATGTTCACAACTCTTTCCGAAGATGAGAAACACAAATGGAGCGGTGTGGGAGAAGCACTAGCCAGAGTTTGGAAAAAGGAAACAATTCTGATGGACTTTTTCTCTCCCTAGTGTTAAATGCTGGTCTCTTGGGATATTATAGGTTATGGCTCCACCCAACCTGGTAAAGGAAGAAAGACCCTTGGTCCAAAATATCAATAAGAAGCCTAATTCTATAATTTGCCTAGATTTTAAAATAAATGATAATACATTTCTAGGCATAAATATAATTTGGAGTTACACAATTTAAGAATTAAAAAACTTTCCTTCTTTTTGGGGGGATGCTAATCATATATCGGGCTTCCTTGGTGGCTCACTCAGTAAAGAATCTGCCTGCAATGCCAGAGACCACCTGCAGCGAAGGAGATTGGGGTTTAATCCCTGGGTCAGGAATATCCCCTGGATAAGGAAATGGCGAGTCACTACAGTATTCTTAGATGGGAAATCTCATGGGCAGAGGAGCCTTGTGGGCTACAGTCCAAAGGGTCTCAAAGAATCAAACACCACTGAGTGAGTGAACACAAGATATTAGAGGGGGTCATGTCCGTGGGGCAACCCAAGACGGGCGGGTCACGGTGGAGAGATTTGACAGAATGTGGTCCACTGGAGAAGGGAATGGCAAAACACTTCAGTATTCTTGCCTTGAGAACCCCATGAACAGTATGAAAAGGTAAAATGATAGGATACTGAGAGAGAAACTCCACAGGTCAGTAGGTGCCCAATATGCTACTGGAGATCTTTCGAGAAATAACTCCAGAAAGAATGAAGGGATGGAGCCAAAGCAAAAAAAATACCCAGCTGTGGATGTGACTGGTGATAGAAGCAAGGTCCGATGCTGTAAAGAGCAATATTGCATAGGAACTTGGAATGTCAGGTCCATGAATCAAGGCAAATTGGAAGTGGTCAAACAAGAGATGGCGAGAGTGAATGTCGAAATTCTAGGAATCAGCGAACTGAAATGGACTGGAATGGGTGAATTTAACTCAGATGACCATTATATCTACTACTGCGGGCAGGAATCCCTCAGAAGAAATGGAATGGCCATAATGGTCAACAAAAGAGTCCGAAATGCAGTACTTGGATGCACTCTCAAAAACGACAGAATGATCTCTGTTCATTTCCAAGGCAAACCATTCAATACCACAGTAATCCAAGTCTATGCCCCAACCAGTAACGCTGAAGAAGCTGAAGTTGAACAGTTCTATGAAGACCTACAAGACCTTTTAGAACTAATACCCAAAAAAGATGTCCTTTTCATTATAGGGGACTGGAATGCAAAAGTAGGAAGTCAAGAAACACCTGGAGTAACAGGCAAATTTGGCCTTGGAGTACGGAATGAAGCAGGGCAAAGGCTAATAGAGTGTTGCCAAGAGAATGCACTGGTCATAGCAAACACCCTCTTCCAACAACACAAGAGAAGACTCTATACATGGACATCACCAGATGGTCAACACCAAAATCAGATTGATTATATTCTTTGCAGCCAAAGATGGAGAAGCTCTACACAGTCAGCAAAAACAAGACCAGGAGCTGACTGTGGCTCAGACCATGAACTCCTTATTGCCAAATTCAGACTGAAATTGAAGAAAGTAGGGGAAACCACCAGACCATTCAGGTATGACCTAAATCAAATCCCTTATGATTATACAGTGGAAATGAGAAATAGATTTAAGGGCCTAGATCTGATAGATAGAGTGCCTGATGAACTATGGAATGAGGTTCGTGACATTGTACAGGAGACAGGGATCAAGACCATTCCCATAGAAAAGAAATGAAAAAAGGAAAATGGCTATCTGGGGAGGCCTTACAAATAGCTGTGAAAAGAAGAGAAGCGAAAAGCAAAGGAGAAAAGGAAAGATATAAACATCTGAATGCAGAGTTCCAAAGAATAGCAAGAAGAGATAAGAAAGCCTTCTTCAGCGATCAATGCAAAGAAATAGAGGAAAACAACAGAATGGGAAAGACTAGGGATCTCTTCATGAAAATCAGAGATACCAAAGGAACATTTCTTGCAAAGATGAGCTCGATAAAGGACAGAAATGGTATGGACCTAACAGAAGCAGAATATATCAAGAAGAGATGGCAAGAATACACAGAAGAACTGTACAAAAAAGATCTTCACGACCCAGATAATCATGATGGTGTGATCACTGACCTAGAGCCAGACATCCTGGAATGTGAAGTCAAGTGGGCCTTAGAAAGCATCACTATGAACAAAGCTAGTGGAGGTGATGGAATTCCAGTTGAGCTATTCCAAATCCTGAAAGATGATGCTGTGAAAGTGCTGCACTCAATATGCCAGCAAATTTGGAAAACTCAGCAGTGGCCACAGGACTGGAAAAGGTCAGTTTTCCTTCCAATCCCAAAGAAAGGCAATGCCAAAGAATGCTCAAACTACCGCACAATTGCACTCATCTCACACGCTAGTAAAGTAATGCTCAAAATTCTTCAAGCCAGGCTTCAGCAATATGTGAACCATGAACTTCCTGATGTTCAAGCTGGTTTTAGAAAAGGCAGAGGAACCAGAGATCAAATTGCCAACATCCGCCGGATCATGGAAAAAGCAAGAGAGTTCCAGAAAAACATCTATTTCTGCCTTATTGACTATGCCAAAGCCTTTGACTGTGTGGATCACAATAAACTGTGGAAAATTCTGAAAGAGATGGGAATACCAGACCACCTGATCTGCCTCTTGAGAAATTTGTATGCAGGTCAGGAAGCAACAGTTAGAACTGGACATGGAACAACAGACTGGTTCCAAATAGGAAAAGGAGTTCGTCAAGGCTGTATATCGTCACCCTGTTTATTTAACTTATATGCAAAGTACATCATAAGAAACGCTGGACTGGAAGAAACACAAGCTGGAATCAAGATTGCTGGGAGAAATATCAATAACCTCAGATATGCAGATGACACCACCCTTATGGCAGAAAGTGAAGAGGAACTCAAAAGCCTCTTGATGAAAGTGAAAGTGGAGAGTGAAAAAGTTGGCTTAAAGCTCAACATTCAGAAAACGAAGATTATGGCATCCGGTCCCATCACTTCATGGGAAATAGATGGGGAAACAGTGGAAACAGTGTCAGACTTTATTTTTCCGGGCTCCAAAATCACTACAGATGGTGATTGCAGCCATGAAATGAAAAGACGCTTACTCCTTGGAAGGAAAGTTATGACCAACCTAGATAGCATATTCAAAAGCAGAGACATTATTTTGCCAACAAAGTTTCATCTAGTCAAGACTACGGTTTTTCCAGTGGTCAAGTATGGATGTGAGAGTTGGACTGTGAAGAAGGCTGAGTGCTGAAGAGTTGATGCTTTTGAACTGTGGTGTTGGAGAAGACTCTTGAGAGTCCCTTGGACTGCAAGGAGATCCAACCAGTCCATTCTGAAGGAGATCAACCCTTGGATTTCTTTGGAAGGAATGATGCTAAAGCTGAAACTCCAGTACTTTGGCCGCCTCATGCAAAGAGTTGACTCATTGGAAAGGACTCTGATGCTGGGAGGGATTGGGGGCAGGAGGAGAAGGGGACGACAGAGGATGAGATGGCTGAATGGCATCACTGACTCGATGGACGTGAGTCTGAGTGAACTCCGGGAGTTGGTGATGGACAGGAAGGCCTGGCGTGCTGCAATTCATGGGGTCGCAAAGTGTCGGAACCGACTGAGCGACTGGTCTGATCTGATCTGATGGAATAATGAAAAACACCTAATCCAAAGGAGGCCAACAATAGGATTATATAACAGATGAGACAAATAACAGGAAGAATAAGATGTTAAATATAAAACCACACATATAAACACTTTCCTTAAATAAAGATAGACTTTCCCATTGGGGCTTTTACACTGGCTAGTCCTTCAGCCTGGAACATGCTTCCCCTTGATAACAAGGTGGCTAACACCTTCAAAGTATTTGCTCAAATACCATCTCACAGTGAGCTTTCCTTGTAGCTCAGTCGGAAAAGAATCTGCCTGTAATGCAGGAGACCAGGGTTCAATTCCTGGGTCAGGAAGATCCCTTGGAGAAGGAAATGGCAACCTACTCCAGTATTCTTGTCTGGAGAACTTGTCTGTTCATGGGGTTCATGGGGAGAACCCCATGAACAGATAAGCCTGGTGGGCTACAGTCCATGGGGTCTCAAGAGTTGGACACGAGTGAATGATTAAGCACACACACACACACACACCTTCACAGTAAGCCTTATGTTGGACTGACATATTTAAAACTGAATCTTCTCTCTCTGGGCTTGCCAGATGGCTCTAGTGGTAAAAAGATGTAGGTTTGATTTCTGGGTAGGGAAGACGCCCTGGAGGAGGGCACAGCAGCCCACTCCAGTATTCTTGCCTGGAGAATCCCATGGACAGAGGAGCCTGGTGGGCTACAAAGGTCTGTGGGGTTGCAAAGGATTGGACAAGACTGAAGTGACTGAACATGCACACACACACTTCTCTCCCTAGGCACTCCTGTTCTCTTTTTATTTTTCACTTTCCCATAGTATTTATACCTTTTAATATTCCATATAATATAGTATTTATACATATATTAATTTTTATATATAGTTAATTTTGTTTTATGCTTCCTCCTAGAGATTGACAGTCCTTGGGAGCCAAGAACTCTATTTTACTCACTCTTTCCCAAATGCTTAGAATAGTGCCTGACTCTTAGGACATGGGTGCTTATTTAAAGAATGTCAAATTAATACATAAATAGATATATGGGTAACAAGCATTCAAAACTAAGAATTCAAAATTGTGTTTAAGAAGTGAGGTAGAATGAAGAAACACAAGCAAGTCACACTGCATTTTGACTTTAGAATCTGTGTTGTTTGAGTTAACATCCCCATAGACCAGGGATGAAAGTTGGACCACTGATCCATGGAGGAGATGTTCAGTTCTAAAACCATCAAGGGAAAGAAGAAAGTCTTTCTAACAGTTTGTTTCCACAGGAGATCTCCCAAACTTAGTTTGGATGAATCAAAAATCAAACTCAGCTGTACAAGACACCAACCATAATTCTCAAGACATAAGGATGCTTAAAACAAACTAATTTGATACAGAATAAAATCTAAGCCTCTATTGAAATAATCCTCATTAAATAATGTTCTGACACATTTCTGACACACAGGTCTTTATTTTTTCACAAAGGATTTTTTTCCTATTGCCTCTCTCAATTTTCTAAAGGTTTTACTTTTTATTCCTCCTCTTCAATACCTCTTGCCAGATTAGAAAGGAATGACCCAGGGACTCTGACAATTCAAAGAATGAATCAGAAATGTCATGTGCATCTGAAGTACTCCCAAAAGCCCCGTCTCTCTTATCAGACCCAGCAACCTTGGAAACGGAATAGCTAGAGACAGTCTCGTGGGGATCACACACATGGGTGGGTCTCTGATTCTCCAGGCTGCCATCACTGAGGCCATCAGGTTACCGCAAGTTATACACTAAGTGCATGTCTCTGATTTGGGCCTTTCTTAACATTTTAAGGGAACAGTGAATTTACTGAATGTCATTTGCCACTTATTCATTCCACATTTGAGAAAGATGTATAGAATCATTGTGAATCCGTACTTCCAAGAATAGCCTTTAAAAACAAATAGAAATTGTCTGTGTGAGCTAATATCATTGCTCTGTTAAAGTCTCCCCTTTAGTATGTAGCACAGAGCTCAAAGGTCATTTCTGCCTGAGATGGGAAGCTTTACATTGGATACTTGAGCAGCACTCTGTACCTGAAAAGGCAATAAAATGGCATTGTGCTTGAGATGATGGTAGAGGAATACTGTAGGAAAGACATAATGCAGCTTGCTCCATTGAGGAGTCACTGTGCCAGCAGAGTCCTCAGGGTTTTCATAAATCATTTCCTTTAAAAACAGAGGATAGGAACATAACCCAGAATGTTGGCATGCTCAGGATGTTCTTAAATAATGTATTACCAACTTATCAAAGCGACCCCAGGAGAGAGTCTTCTTCATATTAGAGCTGAAAGATGATGATGGAGAGGGTGAGAGGAGCATGGAGGTGCTTGAAAACTTTGAATCACAAACCAAGAGGTCCCCATCTTTCACTGCTCTGAGAGGCGTTTCTCCCAAGCATTTTGCTTTGTGCAGTTAAGAGAAAAGAAAGGAGGGAGGGAAGGAGGAAAGAAGGGAAGAAACCAGTTCCAGTTGAACCAGACAGTATTCAGAAGCTTCACACAAACCATTTGATTTACTGGTGTAGGTAGCTTGTGATATCAATGTTTTATCTTTGTTTCTTTGACAAGGGAACTGAGACTCACTGAGATAACTAGTCCAAAAACACAGAGTGAGTTAGTGAAGATGCTCATATTTGAATCCAGGTTCATTTGCATCCAAACTTAGATTTCTTTCTTGTTTGAAGAACCGTAAACAAGCTTTTCCTCCTCACTGGAAAGGCCGAGATGCCTAGGAACAGGGGCTATCTTCACCTGCATTCGCAGGACTGACATTAGGTTTGGTGTATTTTTTTCTCATAATTGCTTCTATATTTTATTCATTTCATGTGATCATTTTATGCTATCTGAGTGAAATTTCACATGCATGTTCACTGGTCATGAGGCTCAGGGAACACTTCAAGTTTGGGCCTTCCACTCTTGTCCAAGCACTTCTGAAATAACTAAAAGAGACAAATATTGTGTATCATAGTTTTGTCATAAGACATATAATGAATGGACAGCATTATCTACACAGAGACAAAGGTTGTGTTTGCAAGTAGCATACAGAGAGTAACAATTCTTGTGTGATTTCAGCTGTCAAATGCCCACTTATCTCGTCCAGGCCCCTAGACAAGCATCGCTCATATCTATGTCATAGCTTCTGAGGGTTTTATACAATTTCTCAGCATTTGCTCTTTTCTGCTTCCTTGCCGGGAGCCAGCGTGAGGAACTCTGCCCGTGGCAAAGGTCATGAGGAAGGAGGCTTGGCATACACAAAGGCGGGATCAAGCCTCAGGAGTCCCCCTGGAAATTCTCGAGCATCTACCCCCAAAACCAGAGTCTGCCTACTTTACTGCTTTGTGCTCTCACCTACACCTCTGACTTTACAGGGGGCTGTCCCCCACCACCTCTCTCTGAAATAGAGTTAACTTACAGCTCCAGTTAATAAAGTTCCTGGGCGTGACAAGAGTGTTTCAACCTACAAACTCCTTTGGAAGTCCTCTAGCCTGCCTGAATAGGTTCTTCCGGCCACATGTGATTGTTCAGAGCCTCCCAAAGATGAGAGGCGTGAGATGTTCTAAACTGTCTAAATACAGATTCCTTTGAGCAGTTAAAAGTTTAATTAGAAATTGTATTGGTGAAGGGTTTTTCACTTGTTGGGCCAATGTTTGCTGCTAACTTTCCATATCCCTTACTTACTGTGTCCCTGGGAGTGTATTGATTAATATAATTGGTGTATAAGAATTAAGTAGTAGCTTTAATGTTTGTAACCTTGGACCCTTGAGTTAATTCTTTTCTTGTTATAGCCCACCACACCTTTGCCTTATAGGAATGCAACTTTATCTAATGCTTTCGGAGGGTGGCGCCTGACTTTAGAATAATCACCTTTAGAGAAAAAAAAGTTTTCTGAAAAAAGGATCTTAAAATGTTGACAGGCCTCCGGGCCAGAAGGTGATGTAAATCACCTAAACTTTTGCATATGATAAGTTTGCAGGAAGAAAGCCTGGCTTACTCCTGATCCTACCCCTTCCCCCATTATCCTCTATGCACAACTTAAGGTATAAAAACTACTTTGGAAAATAAAGTGCGGGCCTTGTTCACCGAAGCTTGGTCTCCCCATGTTGTTCTTTCTCTCACCTTCTGGCTGAATTCCCATCTTGAGCGTGGAGGCTCGTCAAGCCTACTAATTTTGCCTGGGCTTCTATGATCTGACCGGGGAGGCCTTAGTGTCTCCTCTCCTTTGGGAGAACGGGAGGACGCCTGCGGCCTACGTAGGTGACGCAAATTCCTTATTTTGGAATTTTATTAGCTTTCCATGTAAACCAAGTTATTCAGCCTCTTTTCTCCACTGAATTTTCTCACTGAGCTATCCTTATTCTATTACTCTTTATGTCTCTAATTAATATTTAATACACGACTGAGCGACTTCACTTTCACTTTTCACTTTCATGCATTGGAGAAGGAAATGGCAACCCACTCCAGTGTTCTTGCCTGGAGGATCCCAGGGACGGGGGAGCCTGGTGGGCTGCTGTCTCTGGGGTCGCACAGAGTCGGACACGACTGAGCAACTTCCCTTTCACTTTTCACTTTCCTGCATTGGAGAAGGCAATGGCAACCCACTCCAGTGTCCTTGCCTGGAGAATCCCAGGGACGGGGGAGCCTGGTGGGCTGCCGTCTCTGGGGTCGCACAGAGTCGGACACGACTGACGCGACTCAGCAGCAGCAGCAGCAGCAAAGCTATCGTATCCAGTTCGCCGACGCCATCCCCGCTTCGAATTCCCTGGATCCACCAGGGCTGGACCCCAGCACTTCCTCACAAAGTGGAGGAACTCAGTTGTACAAATGTATTAGTCAAAATAGGTCAGGTTAGGACTTCCTTGGAGGTCCAGCGGTTAAAGTTCTGTGCTTCCATTGCAGGAGGTACAGGTTCAGTCCCTGGCTGGGGAGATAAGTTCCCAAATGCCATGGGGCACAGCCAAAAAATTTTTTTACTTTTTTTTAAAGATAGGTTATACTATGTTAATCATTTTTCAAAGGCTCCTTTCTCTTCCACATGACATGTCTATCATGGGTTCACTGGGATCTCTATTGCCATCATCCCGCTCTTATAAGGAGAAGGAAATGGCAGCCCACTCCAGTATTCTTGCCTGGAGAATCCCATGGACAGAGGAGCCTGGCGGGCTACAGTCCATGGGGTTGCAAGAGTTGACATGACTGAGCCATTAAACCACCAACCACCACTCTTTTTAACCGAGGCTAATAGAGTAGCCACCACTGGAGAGACTGCCCATCAATATGGTGGGGGAGAAGGGAGAGTGTGGTGAATCCTGGCCTCTGAAAACTTCTGTCTGGATACGGCACATGGCACCTTCACTCACATTTCATTGACTAAAGTAAGTCAAATGACCACCACTATCTTCTAAGGGGCAAGGAAGCCCAGTGCTCCCACAGGAAAAGCACTGGAAGACTGTGGTAGACGCACGGTGACTGCCACACTGAGTGAGGTGAAAGTCTTTGTCTTTATCTTTCCTGGCTCACGTCAGCCCCTTGGCCTTTCTCCCCTTCCCTTTCCCTATAGCTTAGGAAATAGTTATAGGAATTAGCTATTCCTATAGCTGAATCTCCAGTACTTTGGCCACCTCATGCGAAGAGTTGACTCATTGGAAAAGACTTTGATGCTGGGAGGGATTGGGGGCAGGAGGAGAAGGGGACGACTGAGGATGAGATGGCTAGATGGCATCACTGACTCTATGGATGTGAGTCTGAGTGAACTCAGGGAGATGGTGATGGACAAGGAGGCCTGGCGTGCTGCGATTCATGGGGTCGCAAAGAGTCAGACACGACTGAGTGACTGAACTGAATTGAACTGATAGCTAATATAGGAATTAGCTATATTAGCTTGCTTGGGATGTCATAACTAAATATCACAAAGTGGTATTTTTTTTTTTTTTTTCTTCTCACATTTCAGGAGGCTGGTGGTCCAAGATCAGGTTTTGGTAGGTTTGGTTTCTCTGAGGTTTGTAGACGTCTGCCTCCTCTGTCTTCCCGTGGTCTTTCCTCGGCATATGCACATGGTTGGTGTCTGCTGTCTCTCTGAGTGTCCAGATTTCCTCTTCTTTTCAGGACACCAGTCATATTGAAAGAAGGCATACTCTAAAGACTTTATTTTACCTTAGTCACCTCTTTAAAGGACTTATGTCCAAACATTCTGAGGAAATGGGAATCACGGCTTCAACATATGATTCTGGGGAGATATGATTCAGCCTTTAATAGTCCCCCACTCTCTGTCATAATTTGCGCTCTCCAGGTCGGAATCTGGTTTCTCCTTCTCTTGTCCTTTTTCTGCACAGCTGCCATGAAATTGGTGTTCTACAGTGTTCAGAACATCTACTTTTTTATTAAAAAAAAAATATTGGCAGAGAGTTGCTTTACAATGTTGTCTTCATTTCTGCTGTCCAGCAAAGTGAATAAGCTACATGTATACATATACCCCCTCTTTTTTAGATTTTCTTCCCATTTAGGTCACCACAGAGCACTGAGTAGAGTTCCCTGTGCTACACAGTAAGTTCTCATTAGTTATCTATTTTACACATAACAGTTTACATATGTCAATCCCAATCTTCCCATTCGCCCCATCCCCCTCCCTCGTTGGTAACCCTGTTTGTTCTCTATATCTGTGACTCTGTTTCTTACCAGCATCTTTTGGTGCAGCCTGGCACTGACTGCCAGAAGGGTACCAAAGCACGTAGGTACCCCATTCTCCCAGCATGTTGAGGAGAAGTAGAGGCGGCTGGGTGTGGCTCTTTTTTTTGTGGAGTATGTGTGAAAGCAGTCTCGAATGAGGGGAAGATGTGGTTTATGCATCCAGCAGTTTGGGCTTATGTGCCAGATGTTTAGAGAGTGCTGGGAAATGCCAGAAACCCAACCACTGGAATGATTTGCAGGCCCCTGTCTTAGAGAGAGGGGGAGCTCTGGTCCCACTCGATTAGACAGTCTTCACCTCTTGCTCCACAGCAATCAGTTAGAAACACAAGTTTCACTCCATTTTGCTTACCAAAACATGCCAGAGATTTCACACTGTTCCTAGAAAACTCTAGCCTTAACCTTTGCCAAAGTATGGCCATAACCATGATCTTCCAGGCGTTGCATAAACTGGTCCCCACCTACCTCTCCAGGGTCCTCTTGAACCTCATTGGCCATTCAGTTCTGGCACTTGCCAGAGAGTGATGTTCGGGGGGTATCTACGGCTCTAGCGAGGGGCTGGAAGGAGGGTAAGGTACAAAAATGTACAGAATGCCTGCTAGGTGTCATTACTTCATCTCATCATCAGAGACGAGAACTAAATACAATTTTGTTCATTGTATTGCTGAGGGCACCAGAAGTGTGAACCACCCTTGCTTTCTGTACTTTAAGGATGGGCCCTACAGTCCTGGGTACATGCCTCTCACTGGTCAGAGCTGACTGGAAGAGAAGCTGATGGGAGCCATTCATTAAGCTGGGCCAACCTGTTCCTGCCACCTGGAATTGAGATCGATGTTATCTGATTTCTGTGGCATCAGAACAGAGAGAATCTTCCAGAAGTCCTGAAGCAGCCATTCTGCCATGTGTGCTGGAAAGCACGTGAATTGGTACGTAGAAAAGAAGGTTGGAGATGCTGGGTTCATAGAGTAATGATAAGAGACACCTCCACCCACCCCCACTAGAGAGAAATAGAAGTAGATGGAGAGAAAGGCAGAGATCAACGTGCCTGGGGAGATTCTCTCCCACAGGAGAGTTTTATACCTTTCAATATATCTCCCTTTGGCTCAACCTAGTCACAACCATCCCTGACTATATTTTAAAATGGCAATCATTTATAGGATGCACTCATTTTTTATGTCCCCAAATACCTCTCAGATGGAGATTTAAATACCTAGTTTATGTAGACACCTTCCTTCATGACTTTCAACTACATTATGAACGACCCAAAAGCGGAAATTGTGTCCTTTTTATTCCATAGTAGCATCTATGGGGTTTCATTCAGTTCAATGATGAGGTTACACCTCCTTGGCACCAGAGAAGGAAACTGCAGGTCTCAATGCCCCTGAGTCATTTGCCTTCTAACTAAATCTAGAATTAAGAGATATTTTCCTATGCTTTAACAATAGGACAGGAGTTATTTTGGAAATTTATACTTTAGTATAATTAAGAGAAGTAAATCTCTCTCCAGGAAATGTTTGGAGTTAAGTGAACACCACAGTTCACTTAAGTAGCAAGTTATTTATCATTTTTTATGCCAACATAATTCTTCTTGAAAATTTGATTACTCTAGTAGCAAAGAGAGAAGTAGAACTGGATAAGATAATAAATGAGAAGAAGAAAATCCTTAAGTGTGAGAAAACCAATATCATTATGATTAAACTGGCATTTATAAATAGAATCACTCTTTGGCAATATCTGATAAATAAGCAAGAAGTTCCATCATGACCTTCTTTTAGAGTTTTCTAGCACCTGTCACTCATATATGTGCTCAGTCAGTCATGTCTGACTCTTTGCAACCCCATGGACTACAGCATACCAGGCTTCACTGTCCTTCACTTTCTTTCAAAGTGTGCTCAAACTCATGTCCACTGAGTCAGTAATATCACCCAACCATCTCATCCTTTGTCACCCCCTTCTCTTTCTCCTTTCAATCCTTTTTAGCATCAGGGTCTTTTCCAATGAGTCAGCTCTTCGCATCAGATGGCCAACGTATTAGAGCTTCAGCATAATAAGAATGACTAGAACCTTCACTATCTTCTTTAATCAGAAGCAATATAATTTTTCAAATAGACTATAGGATGTTAATTCAAAAAACTACTATGCTGCCACCAAAGATTATGCTTTTGAAGATGATTTGCTAATATAAGAGTATTTACAGGTAAGGAGAGAACACAAGCCACAAAAGTATTTTGTATCGCTTGATCTTAACATCAAATTATTATATTGAAAATAAAATATATATACTTATGAGATCTTGAAGGTTGAAGAAATGCTTTTTTTTTTTTTGGACCGACCTGCAAGAACACACTAGGATGTAACATATTCCAGAATGTAAACATGTAAATGAAGGAATCAAGACTATCCTCTCTCTGCTAAATGCTTATTCTGATTACTGGACAGGGTCAGAGGCTGAGCTCCACAATTTCATTCATAAGCTTACATAAGTCTCATACACTACTATGTGTCAGGTGTTACTTTCCCCCTTCTATAAATGAGGAAACATCACAGACATTAAAATACTTGCTCAACGTCACTTAGCAGGCAATGGAGATCTCTTTTACCTTTCAAAGGGTGAAACAAGCTCGATCAATCCACCGTCCTTACACTAAGGCACCAGCAACTCCCACACTCTGTCTGCAATTTTGTACTCTCTACCTCAAGATTTCAAAAGCTCTAACTTTCTCCTACCACCTGAGTGCTCAGAGGACCAAGAATCCCTCCCGCAGCCTCCCAGCATCTCACATGGCTCAGATCCCACTGACGGGGCCCCAGTTTTCCAACTTAGATCACCCTCACTGTGACCACCTGCCTGGAACTCCTCCTTCTCCCATCGAGGGCTTTCTCCAAGCAATTGTTCATTTATCTTCCATCTTCTCCAGGACCTCTCCTACGTACCTACATGTAAGAATGTTTGATAGGAGTTCAGGAGTACAACCCGGGACAGAGCGCATCTGTAGCAGATCCCTGGCTGTGTTGTACTCCCCTCTCCGTGTCACAGGATCACAAGTCAGCCAGGGGTAAGTGGCCTTTCGAGAAGTGGATTCTTCTGGTTTCCCTTGAGATTTATAAATCACCTTCCTTTCAGACTCTTGGCCAAGTTACTGCCTGTTTACTACCCTAGAGAGAGAGGTGGGGAGAGGCAGAAAGAGAAGAAAGGAAGGAAGGAAACCTTGGTTAATTGCTAGATTTCTTCAGTAGACTTTTAACTGGGGGAAAGGAGACAAGTGCTTAACAAGCAGGACTGGTATTTCCTTGCCCAACACTCAGAGGACATTCACTCTTCTGCAGGGCACTGATCCAATTCCTTGTCCCTTTCAGTCAACACTGGCACAGAGATAATCATCACTGTTGAGGTTTTTGCAGGGTTAAATGCAAAGCACTGGACACAAAAGGTAACTGGCACTGTCACCCTGTCTTCTTAAATTTTTAAATCACATTTTATTTTGCTTTCACAGCATTCTATGCTGGGGAAAATCTGCAGTCACATATGTGGACATAAATCAGCTAGATAATTGAGGTTTGAAAGAATAGCCCTTGGACTTGGCCAAGCCAATCAATAACTAAGCCTCAAGGTATGCTTTGGAATTATTTGTCTGGGTAATTCTAGCAAGAACAACAAAATCCAAACAGATTGCAGAGAAGTTAATAAAGAGCTCAAAATGGGCACATTCATGCACCACAGGGCCAATCAAAACTAAACGAATAGAACGAAATGAAATGAAAGCACAAAACTCCAGCCCCAACAACAAAAAATCTCAGGATTCTCCTGTGTTTCTTCTTGATCTTCCCTACATCACTGTCATGCCTACATCCTTTCAGATCACCTTGGACTTCACCTCTCATTCCCTGACATATACTTGGTCCTTCTATTTGAAGAGGAAATTTAGTGTTTCCAGCTTTAGTCCTTGGTGCTCTTTAGAGGGAGTCTTTATACCTGCACTGGACTTTCCAGTTTTTGCATGCATAAAAAGTCACTTCAGTTGTGTCCAACTCTTTGTGACCCCGTGGACTGTAGCCCATCAGGCTCCTCTGTCCTTGGGATTCTCCAGGCACAAATCCTGGAGTGGGTTGCCATGTTCTTCTCCAGGGGAGCTTCCTGACCCATGGGTTGAAACCGCATCTCTTATACCATCTCCTGCACTGGCAAATGGGTTCTTTACCACTAGCACCACCTGGAAAGCTTGGTTATTCTGAATTAATATTTGGATCCTGTTTCTCCATCAAGAGCTATCCCAGTTCATTAATTTCTGGACACTGTGAAAAACTCAAACTTTTCTAGAGTGTATACATACCTAGGGCTTCCCAGGTGGCCCTAGTGATAAGGAACCTGCCTGCCTCAGGAGACATGAGAGTCACAGCTTCAATCCCTGGGTCTGGAAGAGGGCATGGCAACCCACTCTAGTACTCTGGCCTGGAGAATCCATGGACAGAGAAGCCTGGTGGGCTACGGTCCATGGGGTCACAAAGAGTCGGACATGACTGAAGCGACTTAGCAGCAGCAGCAGCAGCAGCAATATACATACCTAACCTAAGCCCTTCCCTGGCACTCAGCAGTAAAGAATCCACCTGCCAAACAGAAGACAAGGGTTCCATCCCTCGGTCAAAAAGATCCCCTGGAGAAGGCAAGGACGATCCACTCCAGTATTCTGGCCTGGGAAATCCCATGGACAAAGAAGCCTGGCAGGCTACAGTCCATGGGGTCACAAAAGAGTTGGACTTGACTTAGCGGCTAAACAACAGTGCATACCTGAAGACCACAGAATGTTTTGCCCCAACTCAGCCATGGCTGCATTCACCACATTATCTCTTAAAATATCCCTAGGAGCACCTCACAGAGAACACGTTTTGAAAGGCTGGAATAGGTTATTGCACGCCACCTCTGGTTCAAATCTAACCCAAGGCACTCGGCCAAGTGGTGTTGGAAGAGGTAGTCCACAAGCAGCGATCATTTTGCCTAGTTAACTCTGAGAAGGAAAACTCGAAACTGCAGGAGCCACTTAGAAAGAGCAGATCTAATTGGGAGACCTGAAAGGGGGCCAGGTCACCGGGCTTCATATGCCGAGAGCCTTCCCAAGGCTCTAGGACTTTGGCCTCCCTCTCCTTCAGCTGGTATCAGCTCACAGAACGCAGGCCCCTTACCAGCAAATCAAGGAACAGATTTACTCTTCCTTCTCCCTAAGAGAAACAGCTGCACCTGAACAGACTTGCAAGGCCAGGTTCACACACAGTTCATGAAAACCTTCCCGGGGTCCCACTCCGAACAAAGGCCGAAGACAAATCTGACGCGGGTTTTCCGGTCTTTGGCCCACTGCCCCATCTGACAGCTCCCTGCACCTAGCTCACTAAACCTCATCCTGTAGCTGTCCCAACGAGTCCTGCTTCGGGACAGGAAAGAGAAGTTCTCAAGTATCCCTCACCACATCTACGCTAGCTCCTTTTGCACCTGGGATCTCCTTGGGGGCCTCTGAATCGAAGTCTGACTAAGCCTGACCTTGCTTTGCTTTATGAGGGTAATGAAATCGCAGCCCCAGGTGGGGTAGCTGCAGGTGCACGTTCTCGGCCCTTCGGAGCCGTTATTTCTGTAATTTGTCACATGCTGTCTCCTGCTTGGGGTTATACTTTACAGCGCAACGAATGTACTCCCTTATTAAGACAAATCTTATCCATGCCAATCCAATTAAATCTATATAATTAGCCTGGAAATTTTAGAGAAGTAGGCTTCAGTGCAGCTACAGTCTTTTTTTTTCTACTATTGTAAGTTGTTGGACCAGGGCTAATTATGATTTGGGAAGCAGAGAAGTTGATGGAAAGAGCAACTAGTGAGATGTCAGGCAACCTAGTTTTTATTTCAGTCCTGTTGTGTGATCCTGAGCCACTTCCCTCTCTTCCGTGGGTGTGGGTCCCTTGGCAATGAAATGAATAGTTTGGGCACAGTGATGCAGATAGTATCTTTTCATTGATTGAATTACCTCACTACAGGCCAGACAGTTGCATAAAAACTCGGCAAAGTGGATGCAATGCTGTCAATTATCAGAATACAATCTTCAGATTTAATAGAAGACAAATGATTCACCCAAAACCAGGCAGTGAAGAAAAAGATATGGTTCCAAAATACATCATACACTGCTTAAATTGATAACCTGATGCTAGGAAAGATTGAGGGCAGGAGGAGAAGGGAATGACAGATGATGAGATGGTTGGATGGCATCACCGACTCAATGGACGTGAGTTTTGGCAAACTCCAAGAGATGGTGAAGGACAGGGAAGCCTGGCATGCCATAGTCCATGGGGTTCCAGAGAGTCAGACACAACTTAATGACTGAATAATGACAATACTCTGCAGACTACGCATCTTAGTGAGAAAGCTTACAAGGAGCTGAAGTATCATGTCACAAAGCTGAGTAGAATTCATAGCTCAAGTTACTAACTCAGAGATCCCAGACTAACTGACCATCTCATTGCCAACCATCACCATAACTAATCTTTCATTTTCACTCAGTTCTTAGAAAATTCAGGTTAATATGTAGGGTATACTTTGAAGTCTTCTGAAATGCAGGCAGGAGAAAAACAGGAGTAAATTTTGTTGCACTTAAGAGGAGAAAAATAATTCGTTTCTCTGAATACAATAAATAAATGCTGATTCTAAACATGAATGTCACACTGATATCAATGTGGCTATGAAACTCTTGGTTTCACCTATGTTTGTGAAGCACTTTGTTCAATAAAAACTGTGATCATAAACAAATTGAGCATCAGCAAATGGAAAGCTTAGCCATGAAAAGCACATTTTCCTAGTGAGTTCCTAGTACCAGATTTAATTCCCTATCTAATGGTATTATGAAAGTCTGGTTCATGTACAGACCAGTTCTCCCATTTTTCATAGAGACAAAAATGGATTTTTCAGTAATTATTTATTCAGGGATTTAATTTAATGCAAACAATTTTACTGTTACTTGGAGAAAAAAGAACTCTATCCTTAGGGCATTCATCTACTTATGTGAAAAAGGCAACAATGAAACATAAAACTTTCTTTATTTCTCTATTTACTATGCTTTCTATATAGAAAAAATGCACCCCCAATAAAAACACAACTGAAGTTAAGAAATAGAATATTCACCAACACCGCAGAAGTCTCCGTGTATTGTGTGTGCTTAGTCACTCAGCCGTGTCCAACTCTTTGTGACCCCCATGGACTGTAGCCCGCCAGGCTCCTCTGTCCATGGGGATTCTACAGACAAGAATGTTGGAGTGGGTTGCCAAGCCCTCCTCCAGGGAACCTTCCCAACTCAGGGACTGAACCCAGGTCTCCAGAATTGCAGGCAGAGTCTTTAGCATCTGAACCACCAAGAAAGCCCAGGAATACTGGAGTGGGTAGCCTATCCCTTCTCTAGGGATCTTCCCAACCCAGGAATTGAACCGGGGTCTCTTGCACTGCAAGCAGATTCTTTACCAGCTGAGCTACCAATATTGAATCCCAACAAAGGTCCCCTCTATGCTCCTCAAAGGTAATCAATATATTTATTTGTTTAAATAACACTTTTGCTTCTTTACAGTTTACCAAAGCATGCTATTGCCTATTTTAGGAACTTTATTTTAATGGGCTTATATAGTCTATATCCTTTTGTACCTTACCTTTTAAAATAAAATTATGTTTGTGAAATTCATCCATATGGTAATGTTATATTTTGTTCTTTTTTTTACTATTATTTAGTATTGTATTGCATGTATATTTATTATATGTATAAATATGCCATAATTTGGAGAAGGCAATGGCAACCCACTCCAGTACTCTTGCCTGGAAAATCCCATGGACAGAGGAGCCCAGTAGGCTGCAGTTCATCAGGTTGCTACGAGTCAGACACGACTGAGCGACTTCACTTACACTTTTCATTTTCATGCATTGGAGAAGGAAATGGCAACCCACTCCAGTGTTCTTGCCTGGAGAATCCCAGGGACGGGGGAGCCTGGTAGGCTGCAGTCTATGGGGTCGCACAGAGTCGGACATGACTGAAGCGACGCAGCAGCAGCAGCAGCATGCCATAATTTACCATTTCTATTCTTGAAGATTAATTGGATTAATTTGAAAATTTGGGGGTTTATACTAATGTTGCAATAATCATTCCTGCCTCTGTCTCCTGTGTACCTGGGCATGCATTTATGTCCTTAGCATTTATGAGAGTAAATTGCTGAATTGTAGGCTTTGCCTTTCTTAATATTAATAGATACTGTTAAAATGTGTTCCAAAAGTGTTGTTTTTATGAACAACTAATCCCACTACTTGGCATATATCCAGAGAAAACCATAATTCGAAAAGATATATGCACACCAGTGTTCATTGCAGCACTATTTACAACAGCCAGGACATGGAAGCAACCCAAATGTCCATCAACAGAGGAATGCATAAAGAAGATGTGGTCCATATATACTAAGGAATATCACTGAGTTATATAAGAAATGAAACTGTCATTTGCAGAGATATGGATGGACCTAGAGGCTGTCATATAGAGCAAAGTAAGTCAGAAAAAAAACAAATATCGTAAATTAACGCATACATGTGGAATCTAAAAAAATGGTATAGATGATCTTATTTGCAAAGCAGAAATAGAGACACAGACATAGAGAACAAATACATGAATACCAAGGGGGAAAAGAGGTGTGTGATGACTGGGAGATTGGGATTGAGGTGTGCACCCTATTGATAAATGTATAAAATAGACAACTAATAACTGCATAGGGAACCCTACTCGGTGTTCTGTGGTGACCTAAATGGGAAGGAATCCAAAAAATAGGTGATATATGTACACATATAGCTGATTCACTTTGCTGTACAGCAGAAACTAACACAACACTGTAAACGACTGTACTATAATAAACGTTACAGTAGGCAAAGGAGAGGGTGGGAGACACGGAGAGAGTAGTGTTTACATGCGCACGTTACTGAGTGTGAAATAGGCAGGTGGCCAGGAGCTGCTGCGCAGGCTCACGGAGCCAAGCGGACTGGGCTGGGCGCTGTGGCAACCTACAGAGGCGGGATGGAGCAGGGTGGTGGGGACAGGCTCAGGAGAGAGGGGACACGTGAGTATTTACTGGTGATTCACGTTGCTGTATCATAGAAGCCAACACAATATTGTAAAACAATTATCCTCCAATTAAAAAACAAATTTATAAAAAAGGGGGAAAAAAGGATTGCACCAAATTTACTGCACTCTACCCTTCCACATCCTTTCCAATACTTAGTGTTACCTCTCTTTTGCATGTTTATCATCCTGGTAGTTAGGCAGGTAATATCTTATTCTTTTAACATGCATTTTGCTGATAACTAATGAGCTCAAGAAGCTTTTCGATATATTTGCTGGCCATATGAATGTCTACAATCCACCTGGAATTAATTTTTGTATATAGCCTAAAATAGAGATCGTGCTTCACTTCCTTCCATTTAAACGTTCAATTACTTCAATAGCACTTAGTGAAAAGGCCATAATTTTTCCACTGTTGACAAGCGCTATTTATGTCATTAATCATTTGCTGTATACATGTGGGTTTGTTCCTAGGATCTCATATTTCTCACTGTTGGTTTCATTGTCTATCCCTCTATCTTTGCCCCTATATCTTAACATTTTAATTACCAAATATTTTTAATACCTTAATGTATTTTAGAGTAAGTCCTCCCACTATTTCTTCTTCTTTTAGTCAGCTCTGGCTACTGCCAGAATTTGCAAGAACTGGCTTGTTAAGTTCCAGTAAAAAACAAAAACAAAACAAAAAAAACACAGGTAAGATTTCGAGTGGGATTGCATGGATCGAGGATCAAGAATCCAGGCAGTTGAGGGACTATTAAAAGTGAAGCTGTGGTGAAGTCCTGCACGCATGCTCAGTTGCGTTCCACTCTAGCCCGCCAGGCTCCTCTGTCCAGGATACTCCCCAGGCAAGAATAGAGGGGTGGGTTGCCATTTCCTCCTCCAGGGGATCTTTCTGACCCAGGGATCGAACCTGTGTCTCCTGCATAGCAGGCAGGTTCTTTACTACTGAGCTATCCAGGAAGCCCATAGTGAAGGCCTGACTACTTCCAATTCATCACTCTGAATTCTCTCAAAAGCACATCATAGTAACCTGTGTAGAAATCTTGGAACATTCTGAGTTGATTTTATTTCAAGTGTTTAATCTTTTGGTACAGCTCAATTGTATCTTATAATTTTTTTTCATTTTCTGTTTTTTTTTTTTTTTTTTGCCATAATGTAGAAATTGAATTTCTAAACTGACTTTTCCTTTAGCAAATGTGCTAAACTCATTCATTATTAGTCATATTAAATCCTATCACTCATCCCTGCATGGCTGTCAAAATGTGAAAGACTCTCTTCTCTGCCACTCTGGAAGACTTTCCAAACGCTGGGCTCGGTTCTCTGGACTGTCCTCCTCCAGGTCTTGACCTTCACTGTTCTGTCAACTCTTTCAAGCAAACAAGCTTTCCTACTTGCCCTCTTAGGATAGTGGGCTTGAATCATGTAATCCTCCATTATTAAAAATAATCTCCAAGTTGCTTTATTTGACAAAGCATAATTCAAAGGTAAATACAGAATGATTCTTCCTATTAAACAGTTCTTAGAGTTAATTTTCCTTTAGATCTAAAAAATTTATTAAAATGGGAGATGGGCTTCCCTCATAGCTCAGTCAGTAAATCATCTGCCTGCAATGCAGGAGACCTAGGTTTGATTCCTGGATTAGGAAGATCCCCTGGAAAAGGAAATGGGAACCCACTCCAGTATTCTTGCCTGGAGAATCCCATGAACAGAGGAATCTGGCAGGTTACAATCCATGGGGTCACAAGAGTCGGACACGACTTAGCAACTAAAACCAAACAAACCAAAATGGGAGATAGGAGTGGAAAACAAATGTTATTAAAACATTCTGCTTTCATGATTTTTTACAATATTTGCAATTTATTAAAAACAAAAATCATTACATAAAAGAAGACATTATTCCTATATTGTGGCATGAGAATTATTTTAATTCATAAAAACATAAAACCATTGTTCTAAAGAACATAAATTAAGGAGCAATATTTGTTTTAAATAAACTGTTGCTCATATATTTGGCTGTGGTGATGGTTTAGTCACTAAGTCATGTCCGACTGTTGTGACACCATGGACTATAACCCACCAAGCTCTTCTGTCCAGGGGATTCTCCAGGCAAGAATACTGGAATGGTTGCCATTTCCTTCTCCAGGGATCTTTCCGATCCAGGGATTGAACCCTGGTCTCCTGCATTGCAGGCAGACTCTTTATCAACTGAGCTATGAGGGAAGACCATATTTGGCTCTAGGTGCCAATGATTCAGTGGGCTTCCCTGGTGGCTCAGCAGTCAAGAATCCACTTGCAAAGCAGGAGCTATAGGAGATGTGGGTTCAAACTCTGGGTTGGGTTGGGAAGATCCCCTGGAGGAGGGCATGGCAACCCACTTTAGCATTCTTGTCTGGAGAATCCCATAGAGGAGACTGGTGAGCTATAGTACATAGCAATACAAAGAGTCAGACACAATTGTAGTGACTTAGCACACACACACACTAATGATGCAACACCATGATTTTTGCTTTTGTTTTGAGTTTGCAAGTTTCCCATCTTAAAAGGCATGAAATTTGGTCTGATTTGTATTTCTTAAAGATATTCAGTTTTATTCCTTATAGTTATTTCAAATGACACATTACTATTAATAGCAGAATAGTCCAATAATATGCGTAAACATGCTCAAAGGATTAGGAGGAATCCTAGTGTATTTATTTTCCTTCATGACTTGGGTCATTTAATTCAGCTTTTCAACACCAAAAGGTCAATTCAATTTATGTGATTATTTCTGGGAAAGATAGTAATTACATAAACCAGATTGTACTTCAGAAAATTTGTAGAAAATATATATCATTGGCTTTACCTAGATACATCTGGAAATGTTCAAAGCATAACTGATTTGTACTCTTGCTAAGTAAAGTAAGAAGAATAAATCAGTAAAATGAAAAAATTCAAAATAATTTTTGCCATGCCCTACTACTGTAAAATGTGCCAAAATTTAAAATTAATTTACTAGAGTTAGAATATGAATATTATTGACAAATAAAGGTTTATTGGGCCTATAAGACAACACTATGTTAATAAACTGTTTTTTGTTAAAGAAGTTGAAGAAATAAGTGAAAATAAGCCTGTGTAAGGAATAAATGCAGAAATGAGAAGCATCAATAAGTGGATTCACCTTGTTCTAGAGTAGAAACTAATGCAATATTATAAGGCAATTATCAGTTCAGTTCAGTCGCTCAGTTGTGTCCGACTCTTTGCAACCCCATGACCTGCAGTACTCCAGCCCTCCCTTGTCCATCACCAACTCCCAGAGTTCACCCACACTCATGTCCATCAAGTCGGTGATGCCATCCAGCCGTCTCATCCTCTGTCATCCCCTTCTCCTCCTGACCCCAGTCCCTCCCAGCATCAGGTCTTTTCCAATGAGTCAACTCTTCGCATGAGGTGGCCAAAGTACTGGAGTTTCAGCTTTAGCATCAGTCCTTCCAATGAACACCCGGAGCTGATCTCCTTTAGAATGGATTGGTTGGATCTCCTTGCAGTCCAAGGGACTCTCAAGAGTCTTCTCCAACACCACAGTTCAAAAGCATCAATTCTTTGGTGCTCAGCCTTCTTCACAGTCCAACTCTCACATCCATACATGACCACTGGAAAAACCATAGCCTTGACTAGATGAACCTTTGTTGGCAAAGTAATGTCTCTGCTTTTTAATATGCTATCTGGGTTGGTCATAACTTTCCTTCCAAGGAGTAAGCGTCTTTTAATTTCATGGCTGCAATCACCATCTGCAGTGATTTTGGAGACCAAAAAAAACATAGTCTAACACTGTTTCCGCTGTTTCCCCATCTATTTCCCATGAAGTGATGGGACCAGATACCATGATCTTCGTTTTCTGAATGTTGAGCTTTAAGCCAACTTTTTCACTCTCCTCTTTCACTTTCATCAAGAGGCTTTTTAGTTCCTCTTCACTTTCTGCCATAAAGGTGGTGTCATCTGCATATCTGAGGTTATTGATATTTCTCCCGGCAATCTTGATTCCAGCTTGTGCTTCTTCCAGCGCAACATTTCTCATGATGTACTCTGCATATAAGTTAAATAAGCAGAGTGACAATAGGCAGCCTTGACGTACTCCTTTTTCTATTTGGAACCAGTCTGTTGTTCCATGTCCAGTTCTAACTGTTGCTTCCTGACCTGCATATAGGTTTCTCAAGAGGCAGGTCACATGGTCTGGTATTCCCATCTCTTTCAGAATTGTCCACAGTGTATTGTGATCCACACAGTCAAAAGCTTTGGCATAGTCAATAAAGCAGAAATAGATGTTTTTCTGGAACTCTCTTGCTTTTTCCATCATCCAGCAGATGTTGATAATTTGATCTCTGGTTCCTCTGCCTTTTCTAAATCCAGCTTGAACATCTGGAATTTCATGGTTCACGTATTACTGAAGCCTGGTTTGGAGAATTTTGAGCATTACTTCACTAGCATGTGAAATGAGTGCAATTGTGCGGTAGTTTGAGCATTCTTTGGCATTGCCTATCTTTGGGATCAGAATGAAAACTGACCTTTTCCAGTCCTGTGGCCACTGCTTAGTTTTCCAAATTTGCTGGCATGTTGAGTGCAGCACTTTCACAGCATCACCTTTCAGAATTTGAAATAGCCCAACTGGAATTCCATCACTTCCACTAGCTTTGTTCGTAGTGATGCTTTCTAAGCCCCACTTGATTTCACATTCCAGGATGTCTGGCTCTAGGTGAGTGATCACACCATCGTGATTATCTTGGTCATGAAGATCTTTTTTGTACAATTCTTCTGTGTATTCTTGCCACCTCTTCTTAATATCTTCTGCTTCTGTTAGATCCATACCATTTCTGTCCTTTATTGAGCCCATCTTTGTATAAAATGTTCCCTTCGTATCTCTAATTTTCTTGAAGAGATCTCTAGTCTTTCCCGTTCTGTTGTTTTTCTCTATTTCTTTGCATTGATCACTGAGGAAGGCTATCTTATCTCTTCTTGCTATTCTTTGGAACTCTGCATTCAGATGTTTATATCTTTCCTTTTCTCCTTTGCTCTTCGCTTCTCTTCTATTCACAGCTTTTTGTAAGGCCTCCCCAGACAGCCATTTTGCTTTTTTGTATTTCTTTTCCATGGGGATGGTCTTCATCCCTGTCTCCTGTACAATGTCACGAACCTCCATCCATAGTTCATCAGGCACTATGTCTATCAGATCTAGTCCCTTAAATCTACTTCTCACTTCCACTGTATAATCATAAGGGATTTGATTTAGGTCATACCTGAATGGTTTAGTGGTTTTCCCTACTTTCTTCAATTTCAGTCTGAATTTGGCAATAAGGAGTTCATGGTCTGAGCCACAGTTGGCTCCTGGCCTTGTTTTTGCTGACTGTATAGAGCTTCTCCATCTTTGGCTGCAAAGAATATAATCAATCTGATTTCAGTGTTGACCATCTGGTGACGTCCATGTGTAGAGTCTTCTCTTGTGTTGTTGGAAGAGGGTGTTTGCTATGACCAGTGTGTTCTCTTGCAAAACTCTATTAGTCTTTGCCCTGCTTCATTCTGTACTCCAAGGCCAAATTTGCCTGTTACTCCAGGTGTTTCTTGACTTCCTACTTTTGCATTCCAGTCCCCTATAATGAAAAGGACATCTTTTTGGGGTGTTAGTTCTAAAAAGTCTTGTAGGTCTTCATAGAACCGTTCAACTTCAGCTTCTTCAGTGTTACTGGTTGGGGCATAGGCTTGGAATACCGTGATATTGAATGGTTTACCTTGGAAACAAACAGAGATCATTCTGTCATTTTTGAGATTGCATCCAAGTACTGCATTTCAGACTGTTTTGTTGACCATGATGGCTACTCCATTTCTCCTAAGGGATTCCTGCCCACAGTAGCAGATTTAATGGTCATCTGAGTTAAATTCACCCATTCCAGTCCATTTTAGTTCACTGATTACTAGAATGTTGATGTTCACTCTTGTCATCTCCTGTTTGACCACTTCCAATTTGCCTTGATTCGTGGACCTGACATTCCAGGTTCCTATGCAATATTGCTGTTTATAGCATCGGACCTTACTTCTATTACCAGTCATATCCACAACTGGGTATTGTTTTGCTTTCGCTCCGTCCCTTCATTCTTTTTGGAGTTATTTCTCCACTGATCTCCAGTAGCATATTGGGCATCTACAGACCCGGGGAGTTCCCCTTTCAGTATCCTATCATTTTGCCTTTTCATACTGTTCGTGGGGTTATCAGTTCAGTTCAGTTCAGTTGCTCAGTAATGTCCGACTCTTTGTGACCCCATGAATTGCAGCATGCCAGGCCTCCCTGTCCATCACCAACTCCTGGAGTTCACTCAGACTCATGTCCATCAAGTCAGTGATGCCATCCAGCCACCTCATTCTCTGTCATCCCCTTCTCCTGCCCCCAGTCCCTCCCAGCATCAGAGTCTTTTCCAATGAGCCAACTCTTCCCATGAAGTGGCCAAAGTACTGGAGTTTCAGCTTTAGCATCATTCCTTCCAAAGAAATCCCAGGGCTGATCTCCTTCAGAATGGACTGGTTGGATCTCCTTGCAGTCCAAGGGACTCTCAAGAGTCTTCTCCAGCTCCACAGTTCAAAAGCATCAATTCTTCAGCACTCAGCTTTCTTCACAGTCCAACTCTCACATCCATACATGACCACTGGAAAAACCATAGCCTTGACTAGTTGGACTTTTGTTGGCAAAGTAACGTCTCTGCTTTTGTCCAGTTTAAAAAAAATTTGGGAGAAAGTGAAAGTCACTCAATTGTGTCCAAATCTTTGGGACCCAATGGGCTATACAGTCCTCGGAATTCTCCAGGCCAAAATACTGGAGTGGGTAGCCTTTCCCTTCTCCAGTGGATCTTCCCAACCCAGGGATAGAACCCAGGTCTCCCACATTGCAGATGGATTCTTTACCAGCTGGGCCACAATGAAAGCCCAAGAATACTGGAGTGGGTAGCCTATCCCTTCTTCAGGGGATCTTCCCGACCCAAGAATTGAACCAAGGTCTCCTGCATTGCAGGTGGATTCTTTACCATCTGAGCTACATGTATCCTAGAATCAGAAATCTATGAGCAGAAGTGTTACCTAGGGAAAACAGCTTTTTTATCCAGAGGAGCCCTCAAAAGGCAAAATTACCTTGGTGACAGTGTCATCCTTTCAGCGATATTTATTAAGTATCTACCACATGCCTGCCCCTGAGCTGGACACTGGAGATCCACATGTGTTTACAGGGTGTTTGGGGTAGTTCTTGTCTGTTTTTCTGGAAATCAATATTTCTAGTCCTTAAGATCTCTCAGTAGGATCTACCAAGATCGCATTTAGTCATGACAAAGATGGTTCATGAACATAATGTGTTAGTGGCTCAGACGTGTCCAACTCTTCGCAACCCCACAGATTGTAGCCAGCCAGGCTCCTCTGCCCATAAAATTCTCCAGGCAGGAATACTGGAGTGGACTGCCATTCTCTTCTCCAGGGCATGAAAACAGTAATGACAAGCAAAAAGAACTGGAAATATTAAAAGAGTGCAATCTAGATGTCATCGAGGTATGGCCCATGAGCCAGCCTGCCACCTGTTTTCATATGACTAGCAAGCTAAATGTTCTAGCCTTCTGAGAACAGTTGTTTGATTTTGCCTCTTGGCTGGCCAAACCAAAAACATGGCAGGTTGGCCAGGCATTCATGAGCCTTGTGGGATAGGTGGGGGCAAGCTCCAGCCCTCGCTGGCTGCCGTGAGTGTCAGGTGGGCAATTGCCTCCTAGATACAGGATAGAGCATTGCTGATTTCCTTATTTTTGACTGTTATATGGAAGGATGATTGCTTACAAACAGAAAAAGACAAAGTAAAAACTGTGTTTTGTCAACAGGTCAGCTCTCTACGGATGTTACAGCTTCTGAGATGGGGCTCAAGTCCATAAATTCCAAGTGCCTTTTAGATCCTGATTACATCATGGAGTTGGGAAATAATATCAGGAAGTTCTCTCCACATGTTACTATATTTGAAAGAAGCTATTCTCTCAGGAGATTTTTTATCATTTGGAATCTTCATCTTGCTTGTCTCACAGATTTAAAATGATGGTAATTTAAAGCAAGTGGGATTCACTCATCTCCACAATTTTATGAAATGAGTTTTAATTTGTGAGTAGATAGTTCATAGGTTAGGAGGGAAGAGGATTGAAAGCCAATCCTAAATAAGAATAAAAGAGAAAATTGGTAACAATTACAAGATAGCAAAACTGCTTACCAGGTGGCCCAGCAGTAAAGAATCCACCAGCAATTCAGGAGAGGCAGGTTCAATCTCTGGGTCAGGAAGATCCCATGGAGGAAGAAATGGCAACCCACTTTAGTATGCTGGAAAGTCCCATGGATAGAGGAACCTGGCAGGCTACAGTTCATGGGGTTTCAGAGTCAGACATGACTGAGCAACTAAGCACGCACACACACACACACACACACACACACACACACACACACTTAGAAAAGTTTTCCTGCTGCTGCTGCTAAGTCACTTCAGTCATGTCTGACTCTGTGTAACCCCATAGACGGCAGCCCACCAGGCTCCTCCATCCCTGGGATTCTCCAGGCAAGAACACTGGAATGGGTTGCCATTTCCTTCTCCAATGCATGAAAGTGAAAATTGAAAGTGAAGTCGCTCAGTCGTGTCCGACTCTTAGCGACCCCATGGATTGCAGCCTTCCAGGCTCCTCCATCCATGGGATTTTCCAGGCAAGAGTACCGGAGTGGGGTGCCATTGCCTTCTCCGTTTAGAAAAGCTTTACCTAACCCCAATTTAAGCAAGACCCGATGGAACATCCCTGTTCCATATTTCCTGGTTTTAGTCTTCTGAGCTTGAAGAAGTTCAGTATGGCCAACAAATTTTGGGTTTGGTGCTTTCTTTCACCTGTATACTACGAACTTTTGTTCCCTTCTCATAATATTCATTGTCAAATAATTCTGTTTGGTAATCTAGTCTTAATGACATTTTCAGGCCATTTCTCTCTAATTCTTTGACCTGATAAATATCCCGCTTTCCAGAGGGCATCTGTAGATATTGCCTCTCATGGATTATGTGTACTATAGTTTAACACTTCAGGACTGACAAACATTTTGTGTAAAGAGCTAGATAAATAAATCTTTTTGGCTTTGTACACTTGATGGTCTCTGTCAAAATCATGTGACTCAGCCACTATCATGTGAAAGCAGAGATAGAAAGTTTGGAAATGAATGGGATAGGGATATTTCAATAAAACTGTATTTATAGGGACTTCCCTGGTAGTCCAGTAGTTAGGAATCTGCTTTGCAATGCAGGGGTTGTGGGTTCAATCCCTGATGAGAGAACTAAGATCCCGCATGCCTCAGGGCAACTAAGCCTGCCTGATGCAGCTAAATAAATAAATGTATTTGTAAAAACTGAGGCTATTTGGATTTGGCCTCTGGGTCACGGTTCATCAAACTCTAGCCCAACTTGTTCGTACACGTCCAACTCATCTTAAAAATATCTATGCAGAAGTTTCCTTTTCTATTACATCCACTTTACAAGTAAGGAAAATGGCACCAACAGCAAAATAAACTCTATATTTGAATAAACCAATCAAGCAGCTAATAATAGCATTGGGGAGAAAAATAAACCATCAAATTGTCAGTCATAAGTTGACCCTGAAACTGAATTTACTTTTTAATTTTTCCAGGGACTACAATGCCTTAAATTTGATCTCCAAATGCTGGTGACTATTGAATCACAGTTCTCAAGCAAGCAACTCCTCATAACTGTATTACCTATGGAAAGCTTAATGTATCATCTTGAAAAGACAGCTTTGGCTGTGTTTGAAACAGCTCATGCTTTCTTTCATGAGACTGTTAGCTTACTGTCTTTGGGTATTGCTCCATCTTGCATATCCAAAGATGTTCCGTTCTACCTAGAAACCAAAGCTGGTCAGAATGCCCCTGAATGTTGTTCCTTAGGGGTATCAATTCTAAATGTTTAAACAAATGGATCACAAAACTGAAATGAGGTCAATAAAATCCTCCAAGGCACACTTCCTTCTGATGGATGAGCTGAAATGAAAACCATTTCAGAACTTACTTTCAGCAGAATAATGAATTCTGTGTTTCCAATCATTAAAGTTGAAATTATAATAGATAGCATTCTGCCCCCACCGTTCATGAGATTTAACTCTTCAAAGGTCATCACAGATACACCCTATTAAATAATGCAGGCCAGACAAAGCTGACTTAATGAAACTGAAATGTCACTTTGGCTTTGGATTGATTTTCCTACTTGAAGACCTTTTAGGCTTGCAAATCAGAGCTGCCTTGTATTCGCACGTCTGAAAGAGGTTGACTTTCCCAGGATTAGTTTGAAAAATGCAGATTGATGAGAAAGGGTTGTGCTGGGTCAGTATCAAATAGCCTTCTCTCGGGGCTTGAATTATTCATGAGCATCCATGTGTTTTGTGTTTCTTGCTTAACAC
This sequence comes from Bos taurus, assembly GCF_002263795.3. Taxonomy (NCBI): domain Eukaryota; kingdom Metazoa; phylum Chordata; class Mammalia; order Artiodactyla; family Bovidae; genus Bos; species Bos taurus. The sequence continues at coordinate 13,389,307 of NC_037348.1, forward strand.
CGTGGATGTTGGGAACAGGAGGAAAATGTATTCAAGTGCAAACATAGATTCCTTTTTGAACAGGGTGAGCAGTCAGAGGAGGCTAGGGGTGGGACTGATTTTACAGGAATTCAAATCAATAAACCTTGAAAGTAAAGAACTAGCTGACAACTGAGGATACCCAGGTATTATGTTATCTACAGTTCATTTGTGACAAGCTGTATACATTTTAAACAAAGGTAAGAAGCCATAGAGTCAACTGTCCTCTCACTGTGAATGTAGCTGTCTTTGGCTGCCTCCTTTGAGGTGGAGTGGCCCCTGTTAGATGGGTAAGTGTGTAATTGGCATATGGAAATAAGACTCAAGAAAGGAATAAAGCCAATATTTTATAATGACTATAAATGAAATATAATATTTAAAAGTGTGGATCACTATGTTATACAGCTGAAACATATTGTAAATCAACTATTTGTTGTTTTTCAGTCACTAAGTCGTGTCCAACTTTTTGTGACCCCATGGACTGCAGCATGCCAGGCTTCCCTGTCCTTCACTGTCTCCCAGGATTTGCTCAAATTCATGTCCATTGACTCAGTGATGCTATCTAACCATCTTATCCTCTGCTGCCCTCTTCTCCTTTGACCTTCCATCTTTCCCTGCATCAGGGTCTTTTCCAATGAATGGGCTCTTCATATCAGGTGGCCAAAGTATTGTAGCTATATCTCAGTTTAAAAAAGAAACAAAAAAAGGAAAAAGAAAGAGACTCAAGAAAGCTAGCTTCCACTCTTGGCTACTTTCCACTTAGTTCTCTGACTCTTGAGTATGTCACCTACCATTTCTGAGCTACAGAATGCACTTCTATCAAATAAAGCACTTTAGCCTTCTTCGGTGGTTATCAAATTCTGATATGATGAAGAACACAGTTTTGGACAGAACACGCCCTACAGGTCATATGCACAGACCTCGGGCTGAAGCTGGGGTAAGAGGTAGAGGGGAGGAGACACTGAACCTCTCTTTTTCTTAACTTGATCGAGTTGCTCTGACCTCACGCTCCCAGGTACCAAACCCAGGAAGTCCGGAGAAAGAAATAGCTATCCCCTCTTCCTATTTTCCTGCTGGCCCTCTTTACTGCCCTTCATCCCTCCTCCCGCATTTCACCAGCTTTGGGTCTTGAACAGTTCCTCAGCTGAAATACTGGGAGTGCTCTTGTCTTCAAAGGAGAGCCAGAATGAGCCACAACGAAAATCATTATTTTCAGGGCCTGTTTTCTGATTTCAGAGAGCCAGCCTCTGTATGGATGACTAGTTTTGAGAGCATTTAGAGGAGGAGGGAATGAAGAATGGTAAAAAATCAAAAGAAAAGATTGTTGGATTAATGCTATAATACTAGAGCTGAAGGATTACAGCTAAAATAATGTCTTAATCTGAAAGAAAAAATGGTCACATCAGGTGATGTGAGGTGCCAACATCTGTGAGCCTGAAGCAAAGTTTCTCTGCCCATATTCCTCTTACCAAATAATATCTCTAAAGGAACAGATGGAGCCCCTATGGCTAGTGATCGCCTTATTATTCTATAGATGTGCATTCTAGCGTCAACAAGAAGTTGTCTTTTGTCAGCTGGGCTTTGATTTGGTTCACAGCCATGGACAATAAGACAGTTATATTATTTTTTTTTTCTGACAGAAAATATGCCACATTTTACCAGAATGCATACTTCATCTAGAGAAGCAGTCCAAGAAAAATATCCAAGGAAAACCCTCCTTTGGCCTCAAAAATTTGTGGCCTTCATGCTAAATGCAACAGAAAAGATGATCTTAAAGCCAAAAAAAGAAATGTCCGAAGTTCAATATTTTTTTTTCCTTGCTGTTAATTAAAGCTATGAGGACAGTGACCTTAAAAGTACAACATTCCTTGAGGCAGGGAAAAGAATAATGACTGGCCCTTAAGACTGCCACTGAATAGACAAAATATGCATTGATTATGCATGCAGTTACCCAATTTTGTTATTTTACAAAGTTGAATTCTTTCCTGCTGAAGTCCAATGCTGAGTAATTAAACACAGACTGTACTTAACTTTGTCACAGAGTAAATAGCACAGGTTATGGAAAGTGTTGTGGTTCCACAGTCATTAATATTCCACCGGTGTTGGACAAGACTAGCAAGAGAAGAATACAGCAGGTTAGGATTATGTGAATCTATTCAAACCCCACATAATGAATGTGGAGAAGAGTGATTTGAATGTCTAATAATCAGTCACCCAGCAGAAAGGAAAAATTCTCCTGCTTTCTCTTGGGGCTTTGAAAGAGCTATTTATTTCTGTAAATGTTCACCTACTATTATAATCAGACCTTCTGAAATAAATTGCTAATAATTTTCAAGCCAAATGAACTCATTTTTTTTCCTCTAGAAAATTTTTAAATTTTGTGTGCTGTCACAAGAAATTGTATTTTGTAGCTTTTTCCACTATAAGGATTCAGAGCAGTCACAAGCCAGAGAGACTCTGATAAGTTGCATTTTGTTGCTTTCCTACACTCACCCTACTGGGGCCCACATTTGTCCTTCTTGAATTCAATAGCTAAATGTGTTTATTTTCACTTTCCAGTGGAGATGTCCAAAGTGCCTAGCCATTTATGTCATGCTTCTACCAAATGTTTTAAATAGGTAATCAAAAGGAGTTATACACTGTAATTATGGGATGAAAGAAATTTCCCAAAGATTAAAGAGCAATATCAGTCTGGAACTCTCAATAATGGGGGAAGGGATTCACACAATAAATTATAGGCCAAGAGATGGGCAGAAAATATCAAATTTAACAATGAACTCTGATGGAGAGGAAAATGGAATGTTATAGAACCGAAAAGCCCTGGGGAGGAAATTACAACTATGTGAAGATCCTTTAGCATCTCTTCCTGCAAGGTCAGGTGATGTCTTTCCAAGAATATGATGAACCATAACCACAAGGAAACTAAAACCGATTTATCAGTGATTTACCCAAGACTCTCTGCAGGGGCCCAGCAACTGTCCTCATTTTCTAGATCCAAATGTGATACTACACTGGAATGTGAGTACAGCTAGCAAGAAAAATAGGGATGCAGGTGACGAAGTTTTCTTTCAAAGCTGATGTCATTCATTGCTTGTTTCTGAAACCATCATCGTGTCATTACAAATAAACTGCTACATTTAAAATGGATAACTGACAAGGACCTACTGTCTAGCACAGGGAACTCTGCTCAGTGGCAGCCTGGATGGGGAGTTTGTGGGAGAATGGATACATGTATCTGTATGGTTGAGTCTCTTTGCTGCCTACCTGAAACTATCACAGCATTGTTAATCAGCTATACTCAAATACAAGATAAAAAAGTAAAACCAAATAAATAAAAGTAAAAACTTTGTCCTATACCCATAGGACAGCAGTAACAAGTAAAAACTTCTTATATGACAAAAATAGTGATACTAAAAGATAATAATTACTTTAACAGAGGTGAAGGGAGAAGGAGGAAAATTGCCTGCAGCTTCCCTTAAGTTCATCCATCTGAGAACACAAATGGGAATTGGTTTCCAATCCATATTTCACTGGTTCTTGCTTCTTCCTACTCACTCAAGGAATCCTATGCCCTGTAAAGCCTCCACTTGGCCACCAAGGTTTCTAGGCATCCCTAGGGGATGTCTTCCATGTGGTTACGAATATGCCCATCAGCATCAATGCCAAATTGCTGCGAAACTCACATCTCTGCAAGGTACCACTGCCGCTGACATCCACTGGATGACCAATGGTCGTGCCTTCTATTCTTGCCACCCACTGCCATTGTTGTGAGCTTTGGCCACCAGTGCCAAGACATTTCTGCCATCTTTCATCATGTGTCTAAGAATTCCCTTGGAGGCAGCTTCCACTTCCATCCCCGCCCACCCAGTACCCCCAACCCCAGTACATGAGCCCTCCATAGTGCCCAAAGCATGTAGTGTTCTAGAGGAAATCTTTATTTTTTTTCTCTTCATACTCTGATACGACAGTATTGGCTTGCCCTGACTCACATATTTTTGATGGAATACTATTGCCAGTGTTTATCTGAAACCTCTTTCTTCTTAGGACAAAGACGAGAGACCTTCCTTGGTGGTTCCGTTGGACTCTGACTCAAGTGTTTTTCATCACTCAGCACTGCTCCTCTCCAGCTCTAAGGCTGTGCCTAACTTTTTCCTTCCTTGAAATAAGTTCTTAACTATGAGACTCTCATAGAAGCAGATTCCTGATAGACCTACCCCACAAGCTCATCAGACCTGCCCAGCCTGATTCTTGGGTGTAGAGACAATGTAGACCCTATGCCACTGCTAAGTCGCTTCAGTCGTGTCTGACTCTTAGCGACCCCATGGACTGCAGCCCACCAGGCTCCTCCATCCATGGGATTTTCCAAGCAAGAGTACTGGAGTGGGGTGCCATTGCCTTCTCCGAGACCCTATACTCCAAGCTAACTAAAAAGATCTCCCCACATTTGTCTAGCATACTTTTCTTTAAAATATGCTTACAGTATTTTCTCTTAAATCCTGTTCTGTTGAAACACGGCACAGAGTTTCAGTCACTGGAACTGTCTTCTTCTAGAGACTAAGCCTCTTTGAATGTTTTGGGCCACCTGAACAAATAGGAACCAGTGCCAAAGCAAGAACTGATCAACAATTTTGGACTTTTAAAATGCAGTTCGTAGTTACTTGGTAAGTCATCAGCCTACTGATCCTTGAGGGTATTTCTCTTTTTTTTTCCTGTGGGATAAGGACAATAAAATTCTCATCCAACTCAGCCATGAGCTGACCATCAACAAGGGGGGAGAAACTCTAAGCTCCCAAGATGTTTTGTTGCTGTGTCATCAAGTGTGTAGCAATGTATTGTCATTTCTTTTCCTACTCATCTCTGTTCCCCATCAGCTCAAGGCTCAGATCCACCTTGTTCTCGTAATATCCTCAGCACCTAGCCCAGTACATGTAGCCAGTACATGTATTTATTCTGGGTAAATATTTTTGAATGAATGACTTTAACATATTCCAAGTTTGAGCTACATGAATCTTGTATTATCCATTTTTGTTTCACCTCCACCCTCTTTCTTCTGCCCAGAGTTTAGAAATAGCAGATGCTAGATAAATAATTGATAATGAAATTCTGCTTATTTCTCTACATCAGACACAAGGGGAGAAGATCCTCTTACTTTTTCACTGGATTGACAGTACAAAGATATTCCAATACCTTATATAAGTAGCTATAATTCTCTGATAAGATATACCTTCAGACTTTTGGACCATGATGATCAATTATCATGCTGTCAATATTTTCCATAAAGTCTGAAGCATAAAATATATGAATTTGGTCATAATCAGAGTGGCACTCTCCATAAAGATGGTTTCTTTTCTCCTACATTTTCATTTCTTTATTTGTGGCTGCTCTGGGTCTTTGTTGCTGCACATGGGGCTTTCTCTATGGCAACAAACAAGGCTACTCTTCATGGGGGTGTTCAGGCTCCTCACTGTGGTGACTTCTCTCGTGGAGCTCAGGCTCTAGGCTGCGGGCTTCAGTAGCTGCAGCAAGGGCTTAGTTGCTCCATGCATGTGGAATCTTTCCAGACCAGGGACCAAACCAGTATACCCTGCATTGGCAGGGGGATTTTTTTTTTTTTTTTTTTTTACATAAATGTTCAAGCAGCTTTATTAGCAGGCAGAATTTTAACCACTGGACCACCGGGGAAACCCTATAAAGGTAGTTTCTGAGCGTGTTATGCTAAGATTAGAGTGTTTTTCAACACTCAATATATAAAGCCAAGGTGCTGATCTATTCATGGGGCACTTTTGGGGGAAAAATGACTCTGATTATAATGAAGCTGTAAACTTCATCAGGGAGAAAGTGTCCCTTGCAAATTATCAGGTTGGATATCCTTTTAGGCAGATGCCCTGCCCATAATGCGAGTCAGATTCTGTAGTCCACTTGCCTCTGTAGCCTTTCTAGATGTGGAGGACATCTGTCAGGGTACCTCTCTACCAGGATGCCCAGGAACGGTGGTCAGCCCCTCCTTGTATCTTTGGGGCTTAAAAAATATTGCTTATTTTCAGTAATGTCTTGTGTTGTGTTTTTTTTTTTCCCCCTTGAGTGAGCCTTGACCTCAGGCTGTGTGCATTTCTAAGGCCTCAGTTTCCTCATTGAAGAATAACATAACACTTAAAACTCTCCCCCTAAAACTTAAACTTGTGACACTGCCTTAAATCTGTCTTCAGCAGCCCTCTTCCTTGGTTAGATTAGTCACATCTGACTCTCTAATTCTAGGATTTCATCCGATGTTGAAGTCTTATCAGAGCGGTCCTTGCCAACGCCTTCCCCTTATCCATCAAACCTACCATCATCTTTGGATGTGATTTTTGGCGTCTCAGAGGTTGTAGATTCTGCTGGCCGGGAGTATCAGGAAACTGACATTGCACAGGAGCACCCATAATCAATGACTCAAGAATCAGTGTATAAATTTCCCAGCCTGCTTGCCCCTCAGCTGGTTAGCTCCATGCCTTGTATTCTACACAATTTCCCAGACTTTGCTTTCAGGATCAAGTGCTGATCCCCCAGGGTGGCAGCTGGCTTAATAGGGCACTCTCTGTTTCCTGCCTCCCTTCCCGGGGTAATTCCCTCCACTCTCTGCACAGCCCAGATAAATGACTTGTACTTAAATCTTGTCTCAGGACTGGTTTCTGGGGGAATCTGAATGAAGACACATGTATTAAACTAAATTGAAAGTATTGTTTCAGGTATTTGAGTCTCTTTGTATTTTCTCCCTTCTTTTGACCTCCAGAGAGTAGATGGATGAAGTACCAACGCCCTGGGATATGCCTGCATGAATTGGATGCTATTACTTAGCTGCCTTCCCTGCAGAGTAAACAGCTTAACATGCCAGTGTGTAAAACGACATAACCCTGTGGTTGCCTTATGCACCCATCAAACTGCTCTGTGTATGTTCACATCATAGCATGCTATGCAATTCAAGAAGGCCAAGAAGAGCCAGGATTTGTAATTAACACAGCAAAGGCAGCCTTAGAGTTTCCAAGTAGCTGGGAAGAAATACAAAGCAAAATGTCCGAAAGTTAATGATGATGAAAGAAAGTATCCTTTGGTTTCGTGAAAATAATCATCTCAGGGCCCTGAGTCATGTCGAATCTATAAATGCATGCTTATATAATGCATATATTTAGTAAGGATGGTATAGATCTGTGTTACTCAGTAGCAACCTATGGGGTTTGGGCACTTGAAATATAACTGGTCCAAAGTGAAACAAGGTACAGGTAAATATACATATGCTTTTCAGATAAGAGAATGTAGGGTTCCTCATTAGTGATTTTTTACATGAATTACGTGTTTAATTTATACTTTGGGTATGTGAGGTTGAATAAAAAGCATTACTAAAATTAATTTCACCTATTTACTTTTATTTTTTAATGTGGCTACTAAATAATATATAATTACCTATCTGGCTAAATTATATTACTATTATACCATATTGGTCCAAATTATGCTGTAATGACAGAGAAACTATGAATTTTCAATAGTAAATAATACAGGAATGGTCCATTTCTTATTCATGGTCCTTAACTCCAAAAAAGGTACATATATAAATCCAGTGGGGGGGCTCTATTCCACAGAATCTTCCAGGGGTTCAGGCTGTTAAAGGGACTGTCATTTTGATCAGAGAGTCAAAGATGAAATTTCCTTTGTTACCCCAGAAGGGAGTTTTTTGGGGGATCTTGCCCCAGCCCAAAGTGTCTTGAATCAGAAGAAACACACTCACAGACCGTTTTCAGAACTCATCACAAGATTCTAAGGGCAAAGGAGATCAGAGAAACACCACCCTCCCATGTACAAGGCAAGTCAGAGTGGACATGGACACACGTCTAAAATGCCTACCACAGTGTGCATAGTTTAGTGAAGTGTAAATTTCCAACATCAATACTCCGGTCTCTAGAGTATAACATATTAAAGATGGTAAGATGGCACCAGATGATATCAGTCATTCACACCTTGACAAGAACCACTTAAGAGATGCACTCTTAGGTGAGGAAAAGAACCCGAGATTGAGGAACTGGGCACAGAACTGATACATAAGAAGCACAGAAAACAAACTTGTTTAGCTGCTTGTTTGTTTTTTTTTTTCCCTAGAAGTGTGTTCTGTGCTTTGATATATATCTCAGGTGAATAAAATGAAATCAAATGTCACCTAACCAAGGCCAGAGACATGCTCATGGTGAACCTACCACAGTCTAAAATGAAAGGCTCAGAAAGACTCTGTTGGAACACTAAGGGTCGCTCCATCTCTCAGGAACAAGGTCATATTTAAACAGAATTCCTACATATTAATTTCAGATGGAAACACCGCCATTCTCAGTTGGACTCACAAATCACTCCCTTATTAAAAGGAGAAAATACTAAATGGAAAATCATTTAATACTGAAAGGAAAATCTTACCTGGTGAATAGGAAATTAAAACAAGAAATCTCCATTGATCTCAAGAATTACTTCTCAGGTAGGCAGACTTGAGGAACTCTCATATATTTCGGGAATAATTTGATCAAGGCAAACATGATATGTAAGTCTACTTAGTCAAGACCAGCTATCTACATATAGACATATAATGCTGCCCAAGACCTGATACTCTTATTTTACGCTTTTGTGACTAAATCACCTATTTTCCACAGGCTTTCTCCAGAGGAAGCACAAATAATGAGGTTTCAGATGGATGAATTGCATTTACTTCCATTCCACACTGCCTCCCTGAGATGACTTCCACAATGCCTTAATTACATTTTTACATATTCCCACAGCTTTTCAGCATACATTCATTCATAGTATTTCCCATCTCCTCACTTATGATGTGTACATTTTTGTCATTGTAATTCTCAGAGAGCTTTTATATTTCTTAGCCCTCAGGAACAGTTCTCCGTGGCCCTCATGAAATAAAATTCTGTCTGAGTTGGATTGAAGGGCTTCCCAGGTGGCTCAGATGGTAAACCATCTGCTGCAATGCAGGAGACCCAGGTTTGATCCCTGGGTCAGGAAGATCCCCTGGACAAGGGAATGGCTACCCACTCCAGTATTCTTGCCTGGAGAAGTCCATGGAGAGAGGACCCTGGTGATCTATAGTCCATGGGGGTCTCAAAGAGTCAGACACGACTGAGCAACTAACACTGAGTTGGATTAATGGAGTGATTTTATTCTCTTTGGCAAATTATGTTGCATTTGGCTTAGTATTTTGATACTCAGACTAGAAACAGAAAATCAAAAATCAGTCCTAATAATTCTAGACTATATGAAAGATCTAATTAAGATAATGATCAGTGTTTCACTAAAAATTTTTTAAAAATTAATAAGAATGGCTTTACCTTTCATGTTTTTTCGTCAGATTTTCACTAAAAGAAATTAAGATTGTATCTACATAGAACAAATTTACCAAGTGTTTCATCAGAAACATCTGTAAGACATAGATCTACAAGCATCAAGCATATATATATATATTTATTTATTTATTTACGGAGACAAATTTGATACTGATGAGAAACTTTCAACGTGATGCTGAGAGGTCAGCACACAGCATAATCCCTATTGCACTGGTTCTGTCTAAGTTTGGAGTGACAGTTGTACTAAGGACAATTAGAGTCAGTAGCATTCATGTCTATAAGGAAAACAGGGTTAATTATACCGCATGATTCCAAAACTGATAGATAACCTCCCTATTAAAAAATACCACTCTTGACTGAAGTATAAACATACATAACCTTCTACTGTTAATATCTGTGGAAGATTAGCGTCAACAGTATCTTAGGGATCTGTTCTTGCTCTCAACTTTTGGGGATAACACTGCCCTTTTATGTCTTTCAATCTAAAAAATTCAAATGATACCAAGACTGGTAGCAAATCGAGACAATAGTTTTCTAATGTCAATCAGTGAACAATTGGAACCAGAAAACTTAAGTAGCATGAAATTATTAATTACCTCAGGCTAGACTGAGTGACGTCACTTTCACTTTTCACTTTCATGCATTGCAGAAGGAAATGGCAACCCACTCCAGTATTCTTGCCTGTTCTTGCCTGGAGAATTCCAGGGACGGGGGAGCCGGTGGGCTGCCATCTATGGGGTCGCACAGAGTTGGACACTGAAGCAACTTAGCAGAAGCAGCAGCAGGCATAACATGCACATTTCAAAAGGGGGGAAATGGCATTATGAGGGATAAGTCATAAAAAGAGTAGAGTGGGCTTCATCATGGGAGCTTCCCAGGTGATGCTAGTGGTGAAGAACCCGTCTCCTAGCGTAGGAGATTGAGCCCTGGGTTGGGGAGATCCCAGGAGGAGGGCATGGCAACCCTCTCCAGTATTCTTGCTTGGAGAATCCTATGAACAGAGGAGCCTGGTGGGCCATGGTCCACAGGGTCACACAGAGTCAGACACAACTGGAACAACTTAGCAAACTCACACATAGGCTTCGTGATATTATTCAGTGTTCGTCCTAAGCAAAATATAACCTTAAGCCAGTTTCAAGGGCTCTAAGAGAGAAGTTAGGCTTTCATACTTATTTTTTATATTCCCTTCAGGTTCTCACAGTAGGATATAAAGATAGAAATGATTCAATAAAGATTTGTTCATTCAATATTTACCACTTTTTTATAGTGCCAACTATATCCAGGTTATAAATGTATATCACAAACAAGAAAGAGTCATTGCTGTCAAAGGGTTTATGGTCTGCATGGGGTTTCCAAACAATAAAACATGAATAAAATTAATTGTTAATGTAAGAGCAAAATATAAAGATCAGCTATATTTCTGTACACTGGAAATAATCTATAAATAAAATTTTAGAAAATTATATTTACAATATTATAAAAATTACTTAGAAATAAATTTTCATAAAGAAGCACAAATTCATACTCTGAAAACTACAACATATTATTGGAAGAAATTAAAGAAGATTTAAATACACGTAAGGAGCAAAATAAATGAAAGAAATTATAGAAGATCTAAATTAATATTCATGAATCAGATGACTTAATATTAAGATGGCAGTACTCCTCAGATGTATCTACAGATTCAATGTAAGCCCTACCACAGAGGGCTTCTTGGCAGAAATTGACAAGCTGATCCTAAAATTCACTCGGAAATTTAAGGTATGCAAAATGGCCAAAGCAATCTGGAAAAAGAAAAGCAGAGTTGGAAAACTCAGACTTATTGATTTTAAAACTTACTGCAAAACTAGATCAATCAAGTAAGTGTGGTAGTGGTATAAGGTAAACATATAGATCAAAGGAACAAAATTGAGCGTTCAGAAATAAAACTTCACATTTATTTATGAACAATTTATTTTTGACAAATTTGCCAAGACAATTTAATGAGGGTATAGAAGAGTCTTTAACAAATAGTGCTGAGACAGCTGGAGAGCTACATGCAAAAGAATGATATTGAACCCCTAACTCATACCATACAAAAAAGTTAAAATGGGTAATAGATATAAATATCATATCTGAAACTATAAGATTCTTAGAAACACTGGAATAACCTTTCATGACCTTGACTTAGACAATGAATTTGTAAAGAAAATTCCAAAATCCAAACAGCTATTATTGATATATTGATACAATAATATTTATATATGTATAGTTGAATTTCATCAATTTTTAAAAATTATACTTTAATGTACACCTTCAAAAGAGTAAAAATAAAATCCACAGGAGAATGTATGTGAGAATGTATTTCAAATTATGTACCTCATAAGGGATTTATATCTAGAATATATATAGAACTGAACAAACAGAAAGACAAATTCCCTATTAAAAATAGGCAGAATATCTGAATAACCATTTTCCCAAACAACATACGCATATGGTCAACAGACATATAAAAAGATGCTTAGACTACAAGGAGATGCCATTCCATACCCAATAGCATAGCTAAAATCAAAAGACAGAAAATAACAAAAGTTAGTGAAAATGCTTTTTCACTAACACTGTACGGAGAAATTGGAACCCTCATACATTGACATTGGAAATGTGAAACAAATCAATCACTATTAAAAAACAGTTTACCAACTTCTTAAAAAGTTAAACATAGAATTAACCACATGATCCACTATCAGCATATACCCAAGAGAATTGAAAATTTTTGCCCACTCGAAAACTTACAGATGAATGTTTATAAAAAGCACTATATGCAATAGACCAAGAAGTGGAAACAGCCTAACTGTTCATCAGCTGATGAAGAAATTACCAAGATGTTGTATATCCACAAAATGGAATACTGTGCTCAGTCACTTCAACTGTGTCCGACTCTTTGCCACCCTATGGACTGGAGCCCGTTAGGCTTCTCTGTCCATGGGATTCTCCAGGAAAGAATACTGGAGTGGGTTGCCATTTCCTCCTCCAGGGGATCTTCCTGACCCGGGGACTGAACCCACACCTCCCATGTCTCCTGCATTGCAGGCAGATTCTTTATCTCTGAGCCACTGGGGAAGCCCCCTATATGGAATGTTATTCAGACACAAAAAGGAATGAAGTTCTGATATATGCTACAGCACAGATGAATTTTTTTAACATTACACTAGGTGGGAAAAGCTAGTCACAAAGAACCAATATTGTGTCTTTCTATTTATATGAAATGTTCACCATGGGTAACTTCATGGTCAGAAACTATATTAGTGGTTGTCAAAGGTTGGGGTGGAAGGAAAGAGAATGGGGAGTAACTGCTAATGGGTTCAAGCCTCCTTTTAGAGATGATTAAAATATTTTGGAATTAGACAGAAGTGATTCATGCATGATTTTGTGTCCATTCTAAAATGTACTTTAAAAGGGCAAACTTTATGATATATGAATTTGCAAGAATTTAGACAACTTATGCAATCTAAGGAAATAGTACCCACAAGACTGCCCTCAGTTCATGCTGCTGCTGCTGCTAAGTCACTTCGGTTGTGTCCGACTGTGTGACCCCATAGACAGCAGCCCACAAGGCTCCCCCATCCCTGGGATTCTCCAGGCAGGAACACTGGAGTGGGTTGCCATTTCTTTCTCCAATGCATGAAAGTGAAAAGTGAAAGTGAAGTCACTCAGTCTTGTCCGACTCTCAGCGACCCCATGGACTGCAGCCCACCAAGCTCCTCCATCCATGGGATTTTCTAGGCAAGAGTACTGGAGTGGGTTGCCATTGCCTTCTCCACCTCACTTCATGACCTAGATACAAATTTGGAGGTCCCCAGGGCCACATTCACACCAGATGGCTACAAATTAGGGGGTTTCCTAATAACCATCCTCAGATTCAATAATTCACTAAAATGACTCACAGAACTCAAGAAAGCACTGTGCTTAGAGTCACAGTTTTATTTTAAGAAAGGATATAAATCAAAATGAGTGAAAGGAGGAGACACTTAGGGTCAAGTCTGGGAAATTTCCAAAAGCAAAGTTTCCCTCATTTTCAGGGTGTGCTACCTTCCCAGCACCAATATGTTACAATATACATGGAATATTGTGAAACAGGAAAGCTCACCCATGTGTTCGTGTCCAGAGCTTTTATTGAGGTTTAGCTATGTATCAGTGAACTAAAATGGACTGGAATGGGCCAATTTAACTCAGATTACCATTATATCTACTACTGTGGGCAAGAATCCCTTAGACGAAATGGAGTATCCATCATAGTCAACAAAAGAGCCCTAAATGCAGTTCTAGGGTATAATCTCAAAAACAACAAAATGATCTCTGTCATTTCCAAGACAAACCATTCAATATTACATTAATTTAAGGCTATGCCCTGACCAGTAATGCTGAAGAAGCTGAATTGAACAGTTCTATGAAGACCTACAAGACCTTCTAGAACTGACACTCAGAAAAGATGTCCTTTTCATTATAGGGGACTGGAATGCAAAAGTAGGAAGTCAAGAGATACCTGGAGTAACAGGGAAATATGGCCTTGGAGTACAAAGTGAAGCAGACCAAAGGCTAAGAGTTTTGCCAAGGGAACACACTAGTCATAGCAAACACCCTCTTCCAACAACACAAGAGAAGACTCTACACATGGACATCACCAGATGGTCAATATTGAAATCAGATTGATTATACTCTTTGCAGCCAAAGATGGAGAAGCTCTATACAGTCAGCAAAAACAAGACTGGGAGCTGACTGTGGCTCAGATCATGAATTCCTTATTGCCAAATTCAGACTTAAATTGAAGAAAATAGGGAAAACCACTAGACCATTCAGGTATGACCTAAATCAAGTCCTTTACGATTATACAGTAGAAGTGACAAATAGATTCAAGGGATTAGATCTGATAGAGTGCTTGAAGAACTATGGACAGAGGTGTTGGATGGCATCACTGACTTGATGGACATGAGTTTGAGTAAGCTCTGGGAGTTGGTGATGGGCAGGAAAGCCTAGCATATGTGTCCACGGTGTCACAAAGAGTTGGACACGACTGAGCAACTGAACTGAACTGAATTATGTAGCCATGATTGATTGAATCATTATCCACATTGTTGAACCCAGTTTCTATCCTTCTTTTCTTGATCAAAGGTGGAGTTTATACCAAGTTACTCAAAACCTAAAGTCTCTAATAACTTGGTTGGCCTTTCTGTCATGACCAAGTGTTACTTCTTTAATAAAACTTAGCATGACTTTAGCATAAACTTTCAGATGTAATCTAAATTAGACATCATGAATAACAAAGATACTCTTAATACTCAGGAAATTAAAAGACTTTGGAAGCTACCTGCTAGGACTCCCAGGACAAGTTTCTGATCTCTCTTTAGGTGAGATCAAATTCCATACTACACAGAATTATAAAACAGTAAAGTTGCTATTTTAAAAAGAAGAAAGAAAATAAAAAGGAACATTGAATCCTGATTTATGATAGATACTACCTACATGTATATAAAGTGAGTATAAGAATTTAAGTCATATTAAAGAATTTTAGCAGGCTTCTACAAAAAGGTAATATATGCACATCACTGTTATTGAAATAATAACTGGAGAATTCCATAGTCAGAGCGGCCTGGTAGACTAGAGTTCATGGGGACCCTCACTCATGTCCAACTCTTTGTGACCCCATGAACTGTAGCCCACCAGGCTCCTCTGTCCATGGAGTTCTCCAGGCAAGGATACTGGAGTGGGTAGCCATTCCCTTCTCCAGGGAAGGGAGAAAACTAATTTTGATATGTTAGATCACAGAAAGCATTGCTAAGGCAGTGACATTTGGATGACATTTTGCGTGGAAGATAGCCAGGGACAGTCAAAGTGTGGAGGAAGGGAGTTCAAGGCAAAGAAAGAATCAAGTGTAATAGAAGAGGGAATATGCTAGGGAGTTTGAAAAACAGACAGAAAGATGACATGGAAAGTAGAGGCCAATGTATACAGCTCCATATAGGCCACAAGGAAGGGTGTGGATTTAATGCTGAGTGCTGAGCATGTGATTGCAGGGTCACACTCTCTGCCCTTCTGAGTCCTCCAGTCTAGTCTGTGGGGCGCAAATGCTGAACAAATAGCCACACACAAAAAATAGAATTACAGACTGGGACACGCTACAAAGAAAAATTCCCACTCATCTTGGGGCTTTATAACCAAAAAAACAGATTTAACTTGGGCATAGAAAGGACTTCTTATGGGGAGTAACCTTTAAAGAAAATTTTAAAGGAGAGCTGGGTAAAAATAACCAATTATATTAAATTTATTATTTTAGATACATGTGAATGCATAAAGATAGATAACTAGATAGATAGACTTCATAGAATTCATTCACTTTAATTAAAATTTTAAAGTGGTGACCCTAATGAGACTTCTGATGAAAAGAATGACAAATTTGCAGTCATAGAATATATGCCATCAGACATGAAAATTTTATTATCTTTGCAATGACAAATTGATTCACTATACAGGACTTCAAAATATTTGAAATTAGGAACATGGCATTAAAGTTCACAAACTGATTACTGTAATTATAGTTCATTTGATCTTGATTGCTTTTGTAGGAACTTCTGATTAAATCTATCTGCCCTTGTAATTCCTAAAGCTTCTTTCTTACAATGCTAAAAATTTCTTGGGATAATAATTCAGCATTTTGCTTTCAGCCCTTCCCCTCTTCATGTACTATATTGTTACGATTGTTTTAAACACACTTATATTTTTCTCTTGAGAGTCCCTTGGAGTGCAAGGAGATCCAACCAGTCCATTCTGAAGGAGATCAGCCCTGGGTGTTTTTTGGAAGGAATGATGCTAAAGCTGAAACTCCAGTACTTTGGCCACCTCACACAAAGAGTTGACTCATTGGAAAAGACTGACGCTTGGAGGGATTGGGGGCAGGAGGAGAAGGGGACGACAGAGGACGAGATGGCTGGATGGCATCACCGACTCGATGGATGTGAGTTTGAGTGAACTCCGGGAGTTGGTGATGGACAGGAAGGCCTGGCATGCTGCAATTCATGGGGTTGCAAAGAGTCGGACAAGACTGAGTGACTGAACTGAACTGATATTTTTCTTAAAGACCTGGAGTAGTAGTTTACAAAGATTTCCATTTACAGTATTCAGAGATTTAAAACAAGTTCAGTTGTAAGATGTAGGCCTCTTACAACTTGGATTTTGGCAGCCAAATGACTAGTCAGTGCTTCTCTCTGGGGCAAAGGAAGAGGTTGAAAGGTAGGGCGTAGCTGTCTGTCTGCAGATATCAACCCCTGAAAAAGACTTCTGTGGATCTAGAGCCCCAGCCCTCTATAAAGTAATTCATAAAAATAAATCACCCAAGATGGTTCAGTTAGATGAGTGGGCTTGATAGAATTCCTAGAAAACCAAGGCCGCCAGTGTGTGCGTGTGTGTGCGTGTGTGTGTGTGTGTGTGGGTAGGGGGTGAGGGAGGCAGATATTGGATGATGGCTGCTACTTTGGAAGCCTTGTCCATGAGAGATGAAATGTAGGAGCCCAAGGAGGCTGAAACTGTAAGGGAAAGCCTAGCAAAGGTAATAATGAATGTTAATTGGGTACCAGAGGCCTGACAGAAGTTTGGGACCTCAAACAGAGATGCCTCCATCCCACACAAGACCATGGGATGAAAACTCAGTCCCAGGGAAACTGCTGACCTTGTTTAAAGAGAAGTTCAGAGGCCAATTGTGACTCAAAATGAGGACCAAATAATTCTCCCAAAGGAACAATTCCAATTCCTTCTATTAACACATGCTTGGGAAAGAGGGGAAAAAATAAGAAGATCCATTGGTCTTGGTATGGACTGAAGTGAGTCCTCTCAGTTCATCTGTCAGAGTCCAAAGCCCCAGTATCTCGGGATGTGGCTGTATTTGGAGACAGGGCCCTTAAGAGTGAGGCTTCCCAGATAGCGCTAGTGATAAAGAACCTCCTGCTAAGGCAGGAGACCAAAGAGATGTGGGTCTGATCCCTGGGTTGAGAAGATCCCCTGGAGGAGGGCATGGCAACCCACTCCAGTGTTCTTTCCTGGAGAATCCCATGGACAGAGCAGCATCCCAGGATACCATCCATGGGGTCTCAAAGAGTTGGATATGACTGAAACGACTTAGCAGAGGGACTTAGTACAGAGGGGAAGATGAATGAGATAGGGGTATAGGATTAAGAGACAGAAACCCCCATGTATCAGAGAAATACATTAAAGGATATTTTGTACAGCACAGGGTAATATAGCCATTATTTTATAATAACTTTAAATGGAGTAAGTGTGTGTGTTAGTTTCTCAGTCATGTCCAACTCTTTTCGACCCCATGGACTGTAGACTGCCAGGATCCTCTGTCCATGGAATTTCCCCCGGCAAGAATAGTGGAGTGGGTTGCCATTTCCTACTCCAGGGGATCTTCCCAACCCAGCGATGGACCCAGGTCTCCCACATAGCAAGCAGATTATGTACCACCAAAGAGTATAATCTATAAAAATATTAAATCACTATGTTGCATATCCAAAACAATATAGCATTGTAAATCAACTGTACTTCAATAAAACAAAAAATGATTTAAGTTAAAATGAGGTCATTAGGATAAACCTTAATCTAACATCAGCTAGACTGGATTTTTTATAACAAACACAGAGGGAAAACCATGTGAAGACAAGCAGAAGATAGCCATCCACAAGACAAGGAGACAGATCTCAGAAGAAACCGACCCTACAAATATAGGTAGCTCGCTATTTTCCTGCCAAGCCCCACACTTCTCTGGGGCTTAGAGAAGCCCCATAAATGCAGCCAAGCCCTGAGGAGATGGACTAGGAAAATGAGGGAATCTAGTCTGTATTAGAAGCAGGTCCATCTGTAAGGAAATAAGAAAGAGATTTTCTGGGTAATGAGAAAGGGAACGCTATTTCCCTCTTCTGTTTCTGCAAACTGCCCAGAGCCAGCAGTGAAACAGCACCTCAGTGAGGGGGAAAATGCCTTTTCCTCCTCCTTCAGGATACAGCATACAAAGGACCACCCACACTTCAGAGTGGACCATCTCACTGGGATTTAGCTAAGTCATGGTGTTCAAGTCTTCACAAAAATCCTTGACCCAAAAGCGTTAGAATCTAAAAGAAGGAAACCAAGATACAATAGGTGGTTGTTTTCAATAGTATCATTCTTGGCATTCAGCTCTTTCTCTTTTTTTTTTGTTATTATTTCTGTATTCAGAATCATGGCCATTGCAGCTGTACAGTTCTTGATTTGCTTTGGTTACACTTTAGTTTTTTAAAAGATATAGGAAAGTATTCAAATGAGATATGGCTTGAGAAATGAAAAGAGAGAATGGGTCATTGAAAGCTCTAGGGGAAACCTGAGTTCACCTGTGCTGCTGAGAACCCAGGCTGCAGGGCATTGGAGCCTCAGTGTGGTCAGAAAGCATCCCCACCCTCAGAAATCTAAGCAGAACAAATATTAGAGTGAAGAGCCAGGTGGGGTCATTCTCTCGAGTCTCCTAGAGACACCTTCAGCTGATCTAGCAGGCAGGTAGATGCAGAGTGTCATTGCCCCTCTGGGGAGTAGGGAGCCCTTCTTGTGCCCTTCAGCAACTGATCTTAATCATTCTGAATCAGAGGAATCAGCAAGTCCATCACTTGGAGATTTAATTATCTTTTCTTTACTCAAATAATGAATGATTCCAGGAGCTTATTAATTTTCCATTCCAGAATGAGTACATGAAGGCTACCCAGTATGATGTTCTGCTGCCTTTGAAAAATTCCATTCATGCCTTGGGTCTGTACTGTGAATGGGCTGTACATACATTCTCTTAATTAACACTTGGAATCACATTGAATCTTATTGACAAGGGCTTAAGGTGAGGTCATACTAGCATGCTTAAGATCATGGCATCCGGTCCCATCACTTCATGGCAAACAGATGGGGAAACAGTGGAAACAGTGGCTGACTTTATTTTGGGGGGCTCCAAAATCACTGCAGATGGTTATTACAGCCATGAAATTAAAAGATGCTTACTTCTTGGAAGGAAAGTTATGACCAACCTAGACAGCATATTAAAAAGCAGAGATATTACTTCACCAACAAAGGTCCGCCTAGCTAAGGCTATGGTTTTTCCAGTGGTCATGTATGGATGTGAGAGTTGGACTATAAAGAAAGCTGAGCACTAAAAAATTAATGCTTTTGAATTGTGGTATTGGAGAAGACTCTTGAGAGTCCCTTGGACTGCAAGGAGATCCAATCAGTCCATCCTAAAGGAGATCAGTCCTGGGTGTTCATTGGAAGGACTGATGCTGAAGCTGAAACTCCAATACTTTGGCCCCCTGATGCAAGAGCTAGCTCATTGGAAAAGACCCTGATGCTGGGAAAGATTGAGGGCAGAAGGAAAAGGGGACAACAGAGGATGAGATGGTTGGATGGCATCACCACCTCAATGGACATGAGTTTGGGTGGACTCCAGGAGTTGGTAATAGACAGGGAGGCCTGGCGTGCTACAGTTCATGGGGTCACAAAGAGTCAAACAGGACTAAGCGACTGAACTGAACTGCAACGTTTGTTAACTGTATGCGCCTATGTGCTCGATTGCTCAGTTGTGTCCAATTCTTTGTGACCCCCTGGGCTATAGCCCATCAGGATCCTCTGTCTATGGAATTTTTCAGGCAAGAACACTGGAGCAGGTTGCCATTTCCTCCTGCAGGGGATCTTCCTGACCCAGGGATTGAGCCGACACCTCCTGTGTCTCCTACACTGGCAGTCAGATTCTTTACCACTAACCAACCAGAGGCTGGAGCACTACAGATCCTTGCCCACCAGCCAGAACACAGGAGCCCCTGTATCTAACATCTGTCAATCTGCCCCTGCAACTGCCTCTCCCTGAGTTTAGGATTAATCATCTCTCCCTTGGACAGTAACATTAGTCTTCATCTTACTTTTCCAGTCCGTCTTCCTACACTCAATCATACCAAAGTACCTACACTTCCTTGGACGTACTTCCAAGTAGGGCTTTGTATATTGTTTTTCTTTGACCAGGAATGCCCTCCTGCCCCTGTTACCCCACCTAACTTCTACTCCTCCATCAAGAAACACCCTCAGGACCACTGCCTGAGAAACCTCCCTTCCTGCCCACAGATATAACTGCCTGTTTCTGGATGGGCCTATTCCTCACACAGAATAATTCAAAATAATTGGACACTTCTAAAATTGTATTACTCAATAATTAGGCCACATGTGGGGCTTCCCTGGTAGTTTTCTGCCTGCAATGCAGGAGACCCCAGTTCAATACTTGGGTGGAGCAGATCCCCTAGAGAAGAC
This sequence comes from Bos taurus, assembly GCF_002263795.3. Taxonomy (NCBI): domain Eukaryota; kingdom Metazoa; phylum Chordata; class Mammalia; order Artiodactyla; family Bovidae; genus Bos; species Bos taurus. Next base: position 13,410,021 of record NC_037348.1, read on the forward strand.
ATAGGCTACCCACTCCAGTATCCTTGGGCTTCCCTGGTGGCTCAGATGGTAAAGATTTTGCCTTCACTGCAGGAGACCTGGGTTCGGTCCCTGGGTTGGGAAGATCCCCTGGAGGAGGGCATGGCAACCCACTCCAATATTCTTGCCCGGATAATCCTATGGACAGAGAAGAAGATTATAACTCTGGAATAGTACCCAAATAGACAGAAAATGTTAGTCACAGAGTTGTGTCCAAGTCTTTTCAACCTCATAGACTATAGCCCGCCAGGCTCCTCTGTCCATGGGATTCTTCCAGCAAGAATATTGATGTGGGCTGCCATTCCCTCCTCCAGGAGATCTTCCTGACCTAGGGATCAAACCTGGGTCTCCTACATTTCAGGCAGATTCTTTACCATCTGAGCCACCAGGGAAGCCCAAATAGACAGTACCCTTTTTGATTATACAAGAGGATCCCCTATTCTGTGGCCTGTTCTTTAAAGAGATACATATTGCCAACATACCAAAAAGTACATTTGTGAAAAGATGCATGAGTGAGGAGTGAAGTGACCCAGTCTCATCTGACTCTGCGACCCCATGGACTGCAGCCTACAGAGCTCCTCTGTCCCTGGGATTTTCCAGGCAAGAGTACTGGAGTGGGTTGACATTCCCTTCTCCAAAAAGAAGATGCATAGACATTTCTATCACTTTTTATATGGCACTCAATACTTGCACAAGAGATTCAGAATCCTAAACAAAGACTCATGATTAACATCATTTGGACCCAGAAAAAAATGTGTTTCCATGTCTCTTGCCCTTGACCCAGACAGAAAGAGCTGCATTCAAATCCTGGGAAAGTTTTGGGGGGTGGGTTCTCAAGTTAGAGATGGGCTGCTCTGGAGTATGGAGGCAATTTGACAGACAAGAAAACCTGCATAGGAGGAAAGATGAAATAATTAACTCGTCTCACCCATCTTCTTAGTTATAAATGCAACGGGCTCTTACAAAATGAGTTCTCATTTCCCAGTAATGCTGAGTGTCCACTTTCTTGCTTCTCTTTGGTTTCAATTTTTTATTCCAGAGGGTTTTACAAGTTAATGCAATATCCACAATAGTTCCATAAGTTGGCAGAGGAAAATTTTGTAACATAAAACAGTTGCTTGTGCAAACATCATTGACCCTTCAGAACAATACCCAAACATATGCAATAGTTAAGTTTAGTAGTGTTTGATAATTTGTCAACTTTGAGGCAAATCAAAATTTAGTTGTATGCTCATTTTGTCTTAGTAAAGGCATAGTTGTCAAATTTGATAGGGTGATATGTAACTCATTAAAAATTAGGCATATAGACAGTGGGACTCCATTCAGACACTTGCCCCAAATGTTCATGGAAGCCTGTACATTGATTCCCAGATATTAACACCCCACCCACTTCTTGTGAAGAAATATCAGGATCCTGTATGTCAGACCATTCTTTCTTCAGTGCCCTGAGGAAACGAATGAACCCATAACGATGCCATTGATTGTGGTGTGCTATAAAAGTTATCTTATATATGCTCTGAAACACAAACTAAGCTTCCATACTATTGTGTGCAATTTAATTCTGAGCAGGGTTTACTGAGCATTTATAGCATTATACAAATTGCTGTGATAGCTTCCTTACAAGTTGGTTATGACAACACATTCACATAAAGCCCAGTTCCAGAGTTGTAATTTCAAGTTTCTTTTTTTTTTTTTTTTAATCTACTGTGTACAGTTCTCACTCCTTATTTAGCAGTGATGTTCGCATAGCTGGCTCCATTCCTAGAAGACAGGGACGAGATCATATTCTCCTTGGATATACAAACCCTACAGTGGGTGCCTGTTTTTAAAAGCATTTCTTGCTGTTTTCAATCCTACCTGACCCCCTCCCCCCAAAAAACTGGATGCATAGGTTGGAGGAAAGTTCTTGATATTTGATAAGAAATTACAGCGATCCAAGGACTCTTCAGAAATGTTTTTTATTTCCTTAAAAAAATGTTGAAATAAATATAAAAAAGAAAGAGATATTTGAAAGAAAGGAGTACTGCCAATGTCTTGTATATTACAGTTAGTCCTTGATAGCAGTCTTCTTTATTTTTTTGCTGTGTTATAGTTGGTGCTCCATAAATGCACAGGAAATGAATCAAAGATGCATATGAGCAGCTCTCTGCTCTACAGATGTACTGTTTTTACGAGTGACATCTGTTTCCCACTTCTGTCTCAGTTTTTTGTTTCTTTAATCACATCATGATCTTAATTTTTAGTAGCATTTTATCACCTATATTCCTTTAGCTAACAACTGTTTAATTAGCATCTACTAGATGCTTTACAGGGGCTTCCCTGGTGGCTCAGGTGGTAAAGAATCCGCCTGCAATGCAGGAAACTGGGGTTCGATCCCTGGGTCAGGAAGATCCCCTGGAGAAGGGCATGGCAGCCCATTCCAGTATTCTTACATGGAGAATCCCACAGACAGAGGAGCCTGGCAGGCTACAGTCCATGGGGTCACAAAGAGTCAGACACGACTGAGCAACTAAGCACACACACAGAGGTGCTTTATAGGGCTTCGCAGGTGGCTCAGTAGGTAAAGAATCCGCTTGCCATGCAGAAGCCACAGCAGATGCTGGTTCGATCCCTGGGTCAGGAAGATCCCCTGGAGGAGGGAATGGCAACCCATTCCAGTATTCTTGCCTGGAGAATCCCCATGGACAGAGGAGCTTTGCAGGTTACAGTCCATAGAGTCACAAAGAGTCAGAATTGACTAAGCATGCATGCTCACAGGTGCTTTAAATTATCTTATGTATTTATTTTTTGTACAGTTTTTCATTGCTTTTCTTCCCCCAGGAGACTCTAAACTCTACAAAAGAAGAGACCTGTCTGTCTTACTGGGAGATATTCAGCATCTGGAAAACGATAGGTGCTAAAATATATGTGTAGTGCTAAACAGCTGCTAAGCTGCTAAGTCACTTCATTCGTGTCCAACTCTGTGCAACCCCATTGACGGCAACCCACCAGGCATCCCCGTCACTGGGATTCTCCAGGCAAGAACACTGGAGTGGGTTGCCATTTCCTTCTCCAATGCACGAAAGTGAAAAGTGAAAGGGAAGTCGCTCAGTTGTGTCCGACTCTTCGAGACCCCATGGACTGCAGCTCCTCCGTGCATGGGATTTTCCAGGCAAGAGTACTGAAGTGGGGTGCCATTGCCTTCTCCGGTGCTAAACAGAGGAATGTGTAAATATGCAGCTACAATCTCAACAGCTGAGGTTCTTAGGGCTTGTTTCCTCCCTCTATCACTTTCCCTTTTGTTCAAACAACATCAAGATGGTATCTATTTGTTTTAGAACAACAGCAACAACAAAAAATGACCATTTGGGAGGGCTCTCAAATTAGCCATTTCTTGATGGTGATTGATGGACTGACATTTTCACTTTCCACCTCTCACTTCCATCCTGAGTCACTCTTCATTCTAACACAGACTGCACACTGATAGGTGCTTTTGCAGCTGATGCTGGAACAGCCCCCAGAGTGATTCTGCAGAATCTGAGTTCATCAGTATCATGTCCATTCTCCATAGCCAAGATTACAGGTTCTTTTTGGTCCTCCCCCCGTCCTTTTTTCTAGTCAGATTTCACTTGCTTGGGATAAATCTTGTAGGCTATTAAATCTGACTTTCTGATCCCTGCTAACAGAGCATTTGAAGAACTATCAAAGGGATACTGCCAGTGCCTTGTGTAGTACAGTAAGCCCTTGATAGCAGCCATCAGTGCGTTGTGTGATGCAGAATGTTGTCTAAAGATAAAAATAGGCAGGCAGGCAGGCGTCAGCCCAGTGGACTTAATTTTACACACGTACAGCCTCTGGTGTGTCTGCAATGAGATTAAATAATGCCCTTCTTGGCAGTCCTTGTAAATTTTCTCGAATTGCAAATTTTTAGTTGATACTACAGCTTTGGTGCAACTAAAGCTTTTGGTGTAAAAGAAGAAAAGATTCTATAGCTTTTGGTGTAAAAGAAGAAAAGAACAAATAGTAGTTGATTCCAAAGAACTCTCTTGTTTAAAAAAGCTTGCCAGAGAGGGCATATATCATCAGATAGAAGAATAGACCGAAGGATTTACAGTTCTGTTGTTTTAAAATAGTCTGAGGTATAGATAAGCAGCACAGACTGAAAGCCTTTCTCAGACCCTCTTTTCTGCCTTCACAGCTGAAAGGGAAATCCTAAGTTTGTTATAAGCTCTCTATTAAACCATAATACATGTTTCCTGCACATCATTAAACCTCTGCGCTGATTACTTGATGCATTTCTCTGAAACAAGTGAGCCCCACTTAGAACAGGAAGCACTTATAAAAATAGCCTTATTAGATACCACCTGTGATTCTGACCCATTGTCAAAGCCCAGATGCAGAGGCCTCGAGGTCAGAAACACCCTAAGTCAGGCAGAATGTATTCTTGCTTCTAGGCCAAACAAAAGATGAGAGCAAGCCCATGGCTGGCAAATCCATCGGATTTCTGGGAACTGATGTCTTATTACAAGTTTGCATATGAAATCGGTGCTCTGAGAAAAAAAGAGACAGGACCTATAGGGCGCATTTAAGATGTCTCTCCAGTGCAGTCCTCAGAACTTCATTCAAGGAGAGAGTGATTGGATGAGACCAGAGTGGGAAGGAGAATGGGGAAAGCAATGGGTTGAGACTGAAAACACGTGAGTCTTGTCACAAGTGAGCAGGTGCCCATCAAAGTGTGCACATGGATCTCGTTCTGTGTACTTCTGTGTTGATACTATGAAATGGGTGCTTTCATGGAAGAAAAACAGGTCCTGGAAAGTATGGTTATTTTAATTTTTTTAATGCTAGAATGTCTGAATATAGTGTGTTTGCTAATTTAATCCTAAATCTTTATTGCATACTCCCTTATGAAGTACAAGGAAATTGCATGCAAGTACCTCAAAGTGAACGTGTTATCGCTCAGATGTGTCCAGCTCTTGCAACTGGCCCACCATGCTCCTTCATCTGTGGAAATCTCCAGACAAGAATACTGGAATAGGTAGCCATTCCCTTCTCCAGGGGCTATTCCCAATCCCAGTATCAAACTTGTGTCTCCTGCATTGGCAGGCAGATTCTTTACTGTCTGAACCATTAGGGGAGCTACTTCCTTATTTTTTACTTAAATTTATTTATTTATTTTAATTGGAGGATATTTACTTTACAATATTATGATGGCCTCTGCCACTCTTATTAAGTCAAAGGAAATTGCACCAGGTACCTCAAATGTATAAGTAAAAATAGTCCTTCCATTTGTGACATGCCTGCTTTTATCAACTCCATGCTGGCTGAGACCACCTCTGTGTCTAATGGGAGAGGTACAATGCATTCTAAATACTACATTATCTTGCTTTATAACTGCAATACCTAATAACAGAAAGAGGGCTTTGGGCCACAATTAATAGCCATTCTTACAGATCTTTTAACTCTCTGCATTCTCTAAGGAGTTTGCTTTCCATTAACATTTCCAGGAATAGCTTGCTTTACATTATTAAACTGCTGTGAGTGATAGCTCCCAAATTATTCCTAAGCTAATTATTAAAAAATGATGACTCCAAAAAGCTTTCCCCACTTTAAATTGTATTTTTAACAGTCTTGCAATACGAAGATAGAGCCATAGTCATTGCAACAATCTCTGCTCGTAATATAACCAAGATTGGCTTTTATTAAGCCAGTCTCCAGTGTACTCTAAACTGTGTTTTCATTACAAGTTATAGTGCTAAATACCATGGGGAAAGATATGCAAATCAGCAATATTAACCATGCCAGTTTAAGACGAGCCAAACTAACCTAATGAAGGGGATACAGCCACTAGAAAGCTATGTTTTGATTTTTTTTAAAGGTTAATTAGACTGCCTAATTATTCCAAACTGAGAGCATATTATTCTCTTAGAAGAGCAAGCATAATTAACTTAGAGAGGCTTCCCCCACAAGCAAAAACAAGTAAATAAGAAAACTCCAAGCCAAAGTGGTTTGCTTTTGTTGAAATCTTAAAGGTGGCTTGTACAATAGGATTAAACACACAGGTGCGCACACACACACACACACACACCCATAACAATAGTTGTTAAATGTGTCCATCTTGACAGTTTACAGAATATGGAAAAGCTGACTGCAAATGTATATCCATGATTTATATTCTGTTGAAAGTATACGTATTAGAAAGCAGGGACATTGCTTTGCCAACAAAGGTCCATATAGTCAAAGCTATGACTTTTCCAGTAGTCATATACAGATGTGAGAATTGGATCATTAAGAAGGCTGAGTACCAAAGAACTGATTGGTTTGAATTGCAGTGTTGGAGAAGACTCTTGAGAATCCCTTGGACTGCAAGGAGATCAAACCAGTCAATCCTAAAGGAAATCCACCCTGAATATTCATTGGAAGAACTGATGCTGAAGCTGAAACTCCAATACTTTGGGCAACTGATGCAAAGAGCTGACTCATTGAAAAAGCCCCCGATATTGGGAAAATTGAAGGCAAAAGGACAGGGGGCAGGAGGGGATGAGATGATTGGATAGCATAGCCGACCCACTGGACATAAATTTGAGCAAATTCTGGGAGGGACAGGGAAGCCTGGTGTGAAGGACAGGGAAGCCTGGTGTGCTACAGTCCATGGAGTCGCAAAGAATCAGACATGACTTAGCAACTGAACACACAGACACATAAAGTACTGCTTCTCAAGAGAGATTAGAAGAAAATACTTGCTAGGAAAGAACAAGACATTAGTTGCTTTGAACTGCCTAACAAGAATCCCCTTTTCTTTTGGTAACATTGTCCCAATTTTTATTTTTTAATTTTATTTTTATGTTTTTATTTTATTTTATTTTTTTTTTACTTTACAATATTGTATTGGTTTTGCCATACATCAACATGCATCCGCCACAGGTGTACACATATTCCCCATCCTGAAACCCCCTCCCACCTCCCTCCCCATACCATCCCTCTGGGTCATCCCAGTGCACCAGCCCCAAGCTTCCTGTATCCTGCATCAAACCTGGACTGGCGATTCATTTCTTATATGATATTATACATGTTTTAATGCCATTCTCCCAAATCATCCCACCCTTGCCTTCTCCCACAGAGTCCAAAAGACTATTCTATACATCTATGCCTCTTTTGCTGTCTTGCATACAGGGTTGTCGTTACCATCTTTCTAAATTCCATGTATATGCATTCAGTTCAGTTCAGTTCAGTTGCTCAGTCGTGTCCGACTCTTTGCGACCCCATGAGTCTCAGCATGCCAGGCCTCCCTGTCCATCACCAACTCCCGGAGTTCACTCAGACTCACGTCCATCGAGTCAGTGATGCCATCCAGCCATCTCATCCTCTATCATCCCTTTCTCCTCCTGCTCCCAATCCCTCCCAGCATCAGAGTCTTTTCCAAAAGTCAACTTTTCGCATGAGGTGGCCAAAGTACTGGAGTTTCAGCCTCAGCATCAGTCCTTCCAAAGAAATCCCAGGGCTGATCTCCTTCACAATGGACTGGTTGGATCTCCTTGCAGTCCAAGGGACTCTCAAGAGTCTTCTCCAACACCACAGCTCAAAAGCATCAATTCTTTGGCGCTCAGCCTTCTTCACAGTCCAACTCTCACATCCATACTTGACCACTGGAAAAACCATAGCCTTGACTGGACGAACCTTTGTTGGCAAAGTAATGTCTCTGCTTTTCAATATGCTATCTAGGTTGGTCATAACTTTCCGTCCAAGGAGTAAGCGTCTTTTTATTTCATGACTGTAGTCACCATCTGCAGTGATTTTGGAGCCCAGAAAAATAAAGTCTGACACTGTTTCCACTGTTTCCCCCTCTATTTCCCATGAAGTGATGGGACCGGATGCCATGCATGATCTTCGTTTTCTGAATGTTGAGCTTTAAGCCAACTTTTTCACTCTCCACTTGATGAAAGTGAATTTCATCAAGAGGATTTTAGTTCTTATTCACTTTCTGCCATAAGGGTGGTGTCATCTGCATATCTGAGGTTATTGATATTTCTCCCAGCAATCTTGATTCCAACTTGTGCTTCTTCCAGCCCAGCGTTTCTCATGATGTACTCTGCATATAAGTTAAATAAGCAGGGTGACAATATACAGCCTTGATGTATTCCTTTTCCTATTTGGAACCAGTCTGTTGTTCCATGTCCAGTTCTAACTGTTGCTTCCTGACCTGCATACAGGTTTCTCAAGAGACAGGTCAGGTGGTCTGATATTCCCATCTCTTTCAGAATTTTCCACAGTTTCTTGTGATCCACACAGTCAAAGGCTTTGGCATAGTCAATAAAGCAGAAATAGATGTTTTTCTGGTTCCTCTTTGATCTCTGGTTCCTCTGCCTTTTCTAAAAACCAGCTTGAACATCAGGAAGTTCATAGTTCACGTATTGCTGAAGCCTGGCCTGGAGAATTTTGAGCATGACTTTACTAGCATGTGAGATGAGTGCAATTGTGCAGTAGTTTGACCATTCTTTGGCAGATCTTCAAAACCCAGATAATCACGATGGTGTGATCACTGACCTAGAGCCAGACATCCTGGAATGTGAAGTCAAGTGGGCGTCAGAAAGCATCACTATGAACAAAGCTAGTGGAGGTGATGGAATTCCAGTTGAGCTATTTCAAATCCTGAAGGATGATGCTGTGTAAGTGCTGCACTCAATATGCCAGCAAATTTGGAAAACTCAGCAGTGGCCATAGGACTGGAAAAGGTCAGTTTTCATTCCAATACCAAAGAAAAGTATTAGTATACTGTATCGGTGTTTTTCTTTCTGGCTTACTTCACTCTGTACAATAGGCTCCAGTTTCATCCACCTCGTTAGAACTGATTCAAAAGTATTCTTTTTAATGGCTGAGTAATACTCCATTCTGTATAGGTACCACAGCTTTCTTATCCATTCGTCTGCTGATGGACATCTAGGTTGCTTCCATGTCCTGGTTATTATAAACAGTGCTGCGATGAACATTGGGGTACACGTGTCTCTTTCCCTTCTGGTTTCCTCAGTGTGTATGCCCAGCAGTGGGATTGCTGGGTCATATGGCAGTTCTATTTCCAGTTTTTTAAGGAATCTCCACACTGTTCTCCATAGTGGCTGGACTAGTTTGCATTCCCACCAACAGTGTAAGAGTGTTCCCTTTTCTCCACACCCTCTCCAGCATTTATTGCTTGTAGACTTTTGGATCGCAGCCATTTTGACTGGCATGAAATGGTACCTCATTGTGGTTTTGATTTGCATTTCTCTGATAATGAGTGATGTTGAGCATCTTTTCATGTGTTTGTTAGCCATTCGTATGTCTTCTTTGGAGAAATGTCTGTTTAGTTCTTTGGCCCATTTTTTGATTGGGTCGTTTATTTTTCTGGAATTGAGCTGCAGGAGTTGCTTGTATATTTTTGAGATTAGTTGTTTGTCAGTTGCTTCATTTGCTATTATTTTCTCCCATTCTGAAGGCTGTCTTTTCACCTTGCTTATAGTTTCCTTTGTTGTGCAGAAGCTTTTAAGTTTAATTAGGTCCCATTTGTTTATTTTTGCTTTTATTTCCAATATTCTGGGAGGTGGGTCATAGAGGATCCTGCTGTGATGTATGTCGGAGAGTGTTTTGCCTATGTTCTCCTCTAAGATTTTTATAGTTTTTGGTCTTATGTTTAGATCTTTAATCCATTTTGAGTTTATTTTTGTGTATGGTGTTAGAAAGTGTTCTAGTTTCATTCTTTTAAAAGTGGTTGACCAGTTTTCCCAGCACCACTTGTTAAACAGATTGTCTTTAATCCATTGTATATTCTTGCCTCCTTTGTCAAAGATAAGATGTCCATAGGTGTGTGGATTTATCGCTGGGCTTTCTATTTTGTTCCATTGATCTATATTTCTGTCTTTGTGCCAGTACCATACTGTCTTGATGACTGTGGCTTTGTAGTAGAGCCTGAAGTCAGGCAGGTTGATTCCTCCAGTTCCATTCTTCTTTCTCAAGATTGCTTTGGCTATTCGAGGTTTTTTGTATTTCCATATAAATTGTGAAAGTATTTGTTCTAGCTCTGTGAAAAATACTGTTGGTTGCCCCAATTTTCTTTCTGGAGTTTTCTGTTGCACCTACACTGCAGTGCAACCTTGCTTCCTGCCCAGTTCTATCCCCTTCATGTCCTTACACTTTAATGTTCCCTAGGAAACAATTCAATAAACTAACTGCACACAAATCTCCACTTCAGAGTTTCAGAGAAGCCTTTTCTAGGGAAACCAATATAAGTCACTGGTGAAAGAACTGGCCTACAAAGCAAAAACTAAAATGAGATTTTAGATTTCTCCCACTTGTCTGCTGAGGGCAATGAAGGTTACGTCATTGGTAGTTGCAGTGGCAGCGGCTAAGTCGCTTCAGTTGTGTCCGACTCTGTGCGACCCCATAGACACAGCCCACCAGTCTCTGCCATCCCTAGGATTCTCCAGGCAAGAATACTGGAGTGAGTTGCCATTTCCTTCTCCAATGCATGAAAGTGAAAAGTGAAAGTGAAGTCGCTCAGTCGTGTCTGACTCTTCGCGACCCCATGGTCTGCAGCCTACCAGGCTCCTCCATCCATGGGATTTTCCAGGCAAGAATGCTGGAGTGAGTTGCCATTTCCTTCTCCAATGCATAAAAGTGAAAAGTGAAAGTGAAGTCGCTCAGTCGTGTCTGACTCTTCACGACCCGGTGGTCTGCAGCCTACCAGGCTCCTCCATCCATGGGATTTTCCAGGCAAGAGTACTGGAGTGGGGTGCCATTGGTAGTTGAGATGGAACTGATAAGCCCCCTCATAGGCTGTTGCAAGATAGCTGTTAAAACTTTCACTGGTGGCAAATTGGCATAGAGTAGAAGGCAATGGCACCCCACTCCAGTACTCTTGCCTGGAAAATCCCATGGATGGAGGAGCCTGGTAGGCTCCAGTCCATGGGGTCGCTAAGAGTCGACTTCACTTTCACTTTTCACTTTCATGCATTGGAGAAGGAAATGGCAACCCACTCCAGTATTCTTGCCTGGAGAATCCCAGGGACAGAGGAGCCTAGTGGGCTGCCCTCTTTGGGGTCACACAGAGTTGGACACGGCTGAGGCAACTTAGCAGCAGTAGCAGCAGCAGAAGAAGAAAACATGGGCTTCCCTGGTGGCTCAGCAGTAAAGAATCTGCCTGCAATGCAGGAGACCCAGATTCAATCCCTGGGTTGGGAAGATCCCCTGGAGGAGGGCATGGCAATCCACTCTAGTACTCTCGTCCAGAGGATCCCATGGACAGAGGAGACTGGTAGGCTACAGCCTATAGGGTCACACAGAGTTGGACACAACTGAAGCGACAAAGCAGCAGCAGCAACAGCAGAAAACACACTGGTATGCATGGTAAATGTTAGGTAAGTATACTATCTCAGATGCTCAAGGATTTCATGAGAATCAGCAATTTTAAGGATAATGAAATTTGATGATTGTTGCTGTGGCTTTTCATGAATCAAAGAAAGACAAGGAAATGCTGACAGTGATTAATACTAATTTAAGACAAAGAATGGAAGGCAGAGGACTTCCTTGGAAGCATATAAAGAGATGTTCATCTGTTGTAACCAGGGAGTAGAAAAGAGCTGAGGATTAGCATCAGGAATTAATCATAATTATAGTTGAGCTCCAGAGAAGATTGAAATCCAATCCTAGAAAGTCCAGTAACGTATTTTCAAAATCCTGATTGGAAATGAAAGAGACCTGGGGATTCAGACCTACCTATTTAAGGTTAGGAATATTTTGCTTAAAGATGGTAGTGGCAAATGACTCAGCTGATTGGTTAGGAGCATATGAGACAGACTTGTGGAAGAGATACGTTAATGGATGTGGGATTGAGCACAGTGAGAAGATCTTTGTTTGGACTGTTCGTGCTCAACAGAGACTATCGAACAGAGAAGAAACAACCAACCAGACAAAATGACTTAACCAGTTGACAACTCTGAAACAATGAGTTCTGAAACAATGGCTGCATAAAGACTGCAGCCAAAGTAGCAGGGGTGGAGACTATGCATGGACCCAACCTGGGTTCCAACTTACCAGTGCTATTCTGGGACTGATGCTGCATAAAATTTAACCCCCTGGTTACAGAGACCAATGTTAAGCTTCCAGAATGGCACCATCATACATAAAGACTAAGGACATCATGCATGAGGACATGAGTCACTTATGAAAAGTTGATTGCTCATTTACTTTTACTGAGATTGACACATAGTCTAAACATAGCTTTGCCCTCCTGACTGCAGGGTATAGTAGCATCAATACATAATGGCTTAAGTGGTTGACCTGATAAAGGATCCTCTTCCACATTTCATCAGACCAAGGGCTCTATTTTACAGCCTAGGAGAAAAGGCATTTGACACAAAATTATAGGGTCCATTCAACTTCTACCACATTGCCTAGAAACTGCTGGCAAAATAGAGCCTTAGAACAACCTTTTGATGACATAGCTGAGGCACCAGCTTGGAGATGGGCACCACCCTCCAAGACCTGGTATACACCCTAAATCCACCATATGGTTCTATGTTCCGACTGGCAGAATACGTAGATCTGAGAACTAAGGAACAGAAGTAGGAGCAACTCCACTTACCTTCACTCTCAGTTGAGGGCTTTTCTCTCATCCACATAAATGTAGGCACTTGGGTCAAGAGATTCATATTCTCAGAGGGAGGACAGTACTACCAGAGGATACAGCAAGACTACCATTTATCTATAAGCCCTGGCTGCTGGTCTATCACTTCAGGTACCTTATGCCAAGAAACTGTATCACAAGGAAGCTCATTATGCTGGAAAGAATAATTGACATTGACTTTCAGGAGGATGTTGAACTATTGCTACACCATGATGCCAGAGGAAACTATACTGGAAATTCAGTTGATTCACTGGAGCTTTTTAATACTCCCCTGCCTAACTGTGGGGAGAAGGCAATGGCAACCCACTCCAGTACTCTTGCCTGGAAAATCCCATGGACGGAGGAGCCTGGTAGGCTGCAGTCCGTGGGGTCCCTAAGAGTCTGAGTGACTGAGCGACTTCACTTTCACTTTCCACTTTTCATGCATTGGAGAAGGAAATGGCAACCCACTCCAGCGTTCTTGCCTGGAGAATCCCAGGGATGGGGGAGCCTAGTGGGCTGCCACCTAAGGGGTCGCACAGAGTCGGACACGACTGAAGCAACTTAGCAGCAGCAGCAGCAGCAGCCTTATTGTGGAGCTTACCAGGTGGCACTGTTTTTAAAGAATCTGCCTGCAGTGAAGGAGACACGGGTTCAATCCCTGGCTTTAGGGGTATCCCATGGAAGAGGGAATAGCAACCCATTCCAGCATTCTTACCTGGAGAATCCCAGGGACAGAGGTGCAAAGTGGGCTACAGTCCATAAGGTTGCAAAGAGTCACACATGACTGAAGTGACTGAGCATGCACACACACACACACACATTGCCTAATTGTGGCAGAAAATGGTCAAGAAGAAAAGCATTCATAGCATGAGAAGGGCATAGTAACTGTGTGCCCAGACTCCTCAAAGATGAGAGCTTGGGTCACCCCATCAGCTAAACCATGACAGCAGAGGTGCTGGCAGAGTGTGGGAGTCACAATGTGCCATGCAGGAAGGAGCGTTAGTTATGGCCCCATGAACAACTGGGGCACCAGCATGAACTATGGCAGTGGGGGCTATAATTTGTTTCACAAACCTGGCCCTTGTAAATTTTCCCACCAAAATAGACCAACCAGAGTTCTAGAGGAGCTGTATCTAGATAGGTTGAACTTACATAGCAAATGGGTCCAAAGTGTAAAAGGAGTAGACAGTAGAGGATGCTGGGGTGCAGCACCCAGATCCCTCACTCAATACTGAGTTACTGCTTCCCGCAGCTGCCAAGTGGTATATCCAGGTGGCAGCTCAGGTGGTAATTCTCCAGGAATTTGTGTCAGCCAATGAGAGGTTGCTCATCCAACATTGTGCCCTATCACAATATAGCTGTCATTCAACAACTGGTCAGTGTGGGACTACATAGACCTAGTCATGTAGAGATGTGAGAGTTGAACCATAAAAATGACTAAGCACCAAAGAATTGATACTTTCAAATTGTGGTGTTGGAGAAGACTCTTGCGAGTCCCTTGGACTGCAAGGTGATCAAGCCAATCAATCCTAAAGGAAATCAACACTGAATATTCATTGAAAGGACTGATACTGAAGCTGAAGCTCCAACTTTGGACACCTGATGCAAATAACTGATTTACTAGAAAAGACTCAAATTCTGGAAAAGACTGAAGGCAAAAAGAGAAGGGGGTGGCAGAGGATGAGATGGTTAGATAGCATCACTGACTCAATGGACATGAATTTGAGAAAACTCCAGGAGAGAGTGAAGGACAGAAAAGCCTGGTGTGCTGCCATCCATGAGGTTGCAGAGTTGGACATGACTGAGCAGCTGAAGAGCAACAACAAACACCCATATCTCCAATGGATCACTCCAGCTTCAGAGCTGCCATCAACAACCACAGGACCATGCAAAGCAATAACAGCATTTCTGATATTTAGACATTTCAGTTAACAAGGTACCACATCAAGTATGGAATACCTATAAATCTATGGGCTATGTTGCAAATTAAATTTGTTTTGTTTTTCCCTGTTCAGTTCAGTTCAGTTGCTCATTCAAGTCCAACTGTTTGTGACCCCATGGACTGCAACATGCCAGGCTTCCCTATCCATCACCAACTCCTGGAGCTTGGTCAAACTCACGTCCATCAACTCGGTGATGCCATCCAACCATCTCATCCTCTGTTGCCCCCTTCTCCTCCTGCCTTCAATCTTTCCCAGCATCATAGACTCTTCTAGTGAGTCAGTTCTTTGCATCAGATGGCCAAAGTATTGGAGTTTCAGCTTCAGAATCAGTCCTTCCAATGAATATTCAGGACTGATGTCCTTTAGGATGGACTGGTTGGATCTCCTTACAGTCCAAGGGACTCTCAAGAGTCTTCTCCAGCACCACAATTCAAAACCATCAATTCTTCGGCACTCAGTTCAGTCAGTTCAGTCGCTCAGTCATGTCCGACTCTTTGCGACCCCATGAATTGCAGCACACCAGGCCTCCCTGTCCATCACCATCTCCCAGAGTTCACTCAAACTCACGTCCATTGAGTCGGTGATGCCATCCAGCCATGTCATCCTCTGTTGTCCCCTTCTCCTCCTGCCCCCAATACCTCCCAGCATCACAGTCTTTTCCAATGAGTCAACTCTTCGCATGAGGTGGCCAAAGTACTGGAGTTTCAGCTTCAGCATCATTCCTTCCAAAGAACACCCAGGACTGATCTCCTTTAGAATGGACTGGTTGGAGCTCCTTAGAGTCCAAAGGAGTCTCAAGAGTCTTCTCCAACATCACAGTTCAAAACCATCAATTCTTCGGCGCTCAGCTTTCCTCACAGTCCAACTCTCACATTCATACATGACCACTGGAAAAACCATAGCCTTGAAGAGATCAACCTTTGTTAGCAAAGTAATGTCTCTGCTTTTGAATATGCTATCTAGGTTGGTCATAACTTTCCTTCCAAGGAGTAAGCGTCTTTTAATTTCATGGCTGCAGTCACCATCTGCAGTGATTTTGGAGCCCAAAAAAATAAAGTCTGACACTGTTTCCACTGTTTCCCCATATATTTCCCATGAAGTGTTGGGACCAGATGCCATGATCTTAGTTCCTACACCAGGGATCGAACCCATGTACCTTGCAGTGGAAATGTGGAGTCTTCACCACTGGACACCAGGGAAGTCCTTCTTTGGCACTAAGCTGTCTCTAAGTCCAACTCTCATATCCATACATGACTACTGAAAAAACCATAGCATTGACTAGCCAGACCTTTTTTGGCAAAGTAATGGCTCTGCTTTTTAATATGCTATCTAGGTTGATCATAAATTTCCTTCCAAGGAACAAGCATTGTTTAATTTCATGGCTGCATTCACCATCTGCAGTGATTTTGGAGCCCCCAAAAATAAAAGTTAGCCACTGTTTCCACTGTTGCCCCATCTATTTGCCATAAAGTGATTGGACCGGATGCCATGATCTTAGTTTTCTGAATATTGAGCTTTAAGCCAACTTTTTCACTCACCTTTTTCATTTTCATCAAGAGGCTCTTTAGTTCTTCTTCACTTTCTGCCATAAGGGTGGTTCATCTCTGTATCTGAGGTTATTGAAATTTATCCCAGCAATCTTGATTCCACTTGCGCTTTATCCAGTCCAGCATTTCTCATGATATATTCTGCATATAAGTTAACTAAGCAGGGTGACAATATGCAACCTTGACATACTCCATCCTGATTTGGAACTAGTCTGTTGTTCCATATCCAGTTCTAACTGTTGCTTCTTGACCTCCATACAGATTTCTCAAGAGGCAGGTCAGGTAGTCTGGTATTCCCATCTCTTTAAGAATTTTTAGCAGTTTGTTGTCATTCACACAGCCAAAGGCTTTGGCATAGTCAGTAAAGCAGAAATAGATGTTTTTCTGGAACTCTCTTGCTTTTTTGATGATCCAGCAGATGTTGACAATTTGATCTCTGGTTCCTCTGCCTTTTCTAAATCCAGCTTGAACATCTAGAAGTTCACGGTTCACATACTGTTGAAGCCTGGCTTGGAGAATTTTAAGTATTACTTTGCTAGCATGTGAGATGAGTGCAACTCTGCAGTAGTTTGAGCATTCTTTCACATTGCCTTTCTTTGGGATTGGAATGAAAACTGACCTTTTCCAGTCTTGTGGCCACTGCTGTGTTCTCCAAATTTGCTGGCATATTGAGTGCAGGACTTTCACAGCATCATCTTTTAGAATTTGAAGTAGCTTAACTGGAATTCCATCACCTCCACTAACTTTGTTCATAGTGATGCTTCCTAAGGCCCATTTGACTTTGCATTCCAGGATATCTGGCAAGGGATCACACCATCTTGGTTATCTGAGTTGTTAAGATCTTTTTTGTTTTGTTCTTCTGTGTATTCTTGCCAGTATGTTTTTTCCTGTATTTAATGGGGGAAAAAAATTGTAAAAACCTACAACAAGATGCATTCCTTTAAGTGGGTCTGTATTCTATGAAGAAATATTTATAACATGCCAACATAAGGCAAAAATAATGAACTTTTTAGAAGGGAGTAATATAAAGGCCTTATTCTTACCCATCTGTATTCATGCAAAGATTTTTGCAGTTAAAAGAAGAAAAAGGAGGAACAGGGAGAAGAAAGAGAAAAGAGAAATAGGGGAAGGGAAAGAAGAAAAATTTCAGGATTTGAAATTTAGCAGTATAAAAGAAAGCTAATCACATGACCTATTTTCATTTGTTACTAACTTGTCATATAAATTCCTCAACAGTCCAAAATAGTCCTTGACTCCCTAATAAGTTACAAGGAATAGATAAATGCTGGAATTAGTTCTTATAATAAAGGAAACTACACAGCTCCTGTCCCTGCCAGTTGAAACCCTGAAATATAAGTCCTATTTCTTACAGACTGCTGCTCTCTGATTTCAAATGAGACATTGGCTTTGAGTCCTGGGATATTTGCAAAGATGCAAATTTTAACAGGGATTGGCAAGTCTGGGAAAGGATTTGAGGGACGACTGTCAGAGCATTAAAGAAAACTCAGAGGCTTGGTTTCCTCACCTGGGGGAAGGCTTGGTTCTTCTCGACTTTCTGTCTGCTCCCTTTCAAGACTTGGCCAAGGCCACCCCAGAGAGAGGAAGATGCAGGTGTTTCCTCCTCCCAGCCGGGGGCAATAGCTCAGTTCCTTTCTGTCCCTACGAGTCAGCAAGGCCCCATTCCCACCATCTTTGCTGTCTCTCACACAGGTCCCAGAATTACAGTTTTCCAAAATCAGCATGAATTTCCTTTCCTTTCCTCAGCAGAGTGCCGTGCTCAGGCTGGAGTATTTTCTCCATCGTGTGGAGCAGCTTGTCTTCTGCTTCCTCTTAGAGGCCAGCTCCCCTGCCCTAATCATTTCCCTCCGTAAACTAGGAACGATGTCAGAAAATGAAGAAATTGAAACGGGCACTTCCACTCCCAGAGGTCAGAAACTGCTCAGGGCCAAGTGTTACAGGGGCATTTGAGGCCAAGAAAAAGCAATTTACTTCTCACAACTTTTTACCAGGAAGTCAAGTGGAGTCACCCCATTAAAACAAGTCATCTCTTACATTTTTCCTCGTTGAGGAGGTTCCCTCAGTGAGGAGAGGGAGCAATGCCCTTCTGCTTACATGAAGTGGATACAGAGATGCTCTGTACCAGCGGCTCCCAGAAGCCAACCACATTTGAATGTGCTAAAGAATCCCCCTGCAATGCAGGAAACCTGGGTTTGATCCCTGGGTCAGGAAGATCCCCTGGAGGAGGAAATGGCAACCCACTCCAGTATTCTTGCCTGGAGAATTCCATGGGCAGAGGAGCCTGGTGGGCTACCGTCCATGGGGTCGCAAAGGGTGGGACACAACTGAGCACTCGCTGAGTGCGGAAGGCACCTTACAACACAAATTCTGGCTGCAGGCCCTGAATTTCCGATTCAGTCATTTGGGGGTGGTGCTTAAGGAGTTGCATTTCTAACCCCTCCCATGGGATGCTGACTCAAGCTAGCCCACAGCCCTCACTTTATATGGATTTTTGTCCCTACTAGGTCTCTACCATGGGTGTAGGGACAGCAGGTGACCCCAGCCAAATGGCTCATCACTGAATCTACTTGGAATGGAGATTTGATTTAAAAGAGACCATGGTAGCATAACACACTTGCATGCATGGTGCTCGGTCATGTCCAACTCTTTGCGACCCCGTGGACTGTAGCCTACCAGGCTCCTCTGTCCATGGAATCCTCCAGGAAAGAATACTGGAGTGGGTTACCATTTCCTTCACCAGGGGATCTTCCCAACTCAGGGATCAAATTCCTATCTCCTACATTGGCAGGCAGATTCTCTACCACTTCATTACCCGGGAAGCCACGGAGGCAAAATCAATATGAAGGGAAATATGTGGGTACGGGGGAGAAACCATGCTGTTACAATACTGGCTTTCGCGCCTCACCTCTAATCCCTAACACACCACTGAGACAGTTTTCAAGGGGGCGGGCGCTGGTGCCAAAGAAAACTTTCAATTAGCACATCTGCCACAGAGATAATTTTCTGAATTTTTTTTTTTTTTGGTTCAATAGTTTTGTCTTATTTATTTTATTTTTTGTGTTGTTGTTTTTGTTTTTGTTTGAAGAGATGTTTAACCACATTTATTTATTTAAAGCATATTGAAGCATTACTTTTTGTTTATCATATTGAAAATGTTCAAAAAATTAAGATAAATCATCCAGGCACTGGAAGTCCAGTCAGTGAAAGGCATGTAATTGTTTTCATTCACCCTGCAAACAAAATGCTGCTTCAGATGAGAATTCAGTTGATTTGCAAACTGTGTTTACTCTTTGCCTTGTCATCACACAGACAAGCCAATTAATGACATTAAAGATTAATTAACAGGGAAGCTGTGTGCCACCTGCCAAAGAGATGATTAAACTTGGGAGTCTGTGTTTCTTTCCAGAGAAGAAAATAAACCTCAGTAATTAAAGGTTCAGGAGCAGCTTTTGTCCTGGGGACCAAGTCCATCCAAGTCAGAATGAGAAAGATTTCTTAAAAAGCCAAGTGGTAGGTTCAAGCTGCAGGCAGGTCTTAGCCACTCAGTGGCGCCAATCCCTCTGAGCCAGGAAGCAGCTCCACCTGCCAAGGAAGCAGGAGTCATCACACAGAGCCTCTGTGTGCCTGCCCTCCATGAGGAGCGGCAGCAACTCAGAACCGGCTCTCCACCCCGCATCCCTTCCCAACTCTCATCATCACCTCCCATATCCCTAGAACAGTCTCTTGGTCTAAGTCCATCTTTTCTCAAATGGCCCAGCTGAGACTGCTTATTTTTCTTCCTAAGAAACACATAGCAAAGGTAAGGTTTGAGGGACTTACCTAGTGGTCCAGAGGCCAAGACTCCACACTTCCAATGCAGGGGGCCCAGGTTCAAGCCTTGGTCAGAGAAATAAATTCTGTATGCCACAACTAAAAATCTCATGATCTGCAACGAAGATGGAGGATCCCACACACCACAACCAAGACCCAACACAGCCAAATAAATACATAAATAAATACTTGTTAAAAGGTAAGTTTTGATCATTCTCTTTTTCCCCAAATTTTAAGCCTTTTATTTCTTATTGGGGTAGAGCTGATTAACAATGCTGGGGTACTTTAAGGTGAACAGTGAAGGCTATATATGCATGTATATATGCATGTATCCATTCTCCCCCCAAACCCGCTCCCATCCACCCTGGCACATAACGTTGAGCAGAGTCCTATGTATTATTCAGTAGGTCCTTGTTGGCTATCCATTTTAAATACAGCAGTGTGTACATGACCTTCCCCAAATCCCTAACTATCCCTCCCCCCCGACAACCATAAGTTCATTTTCTAAGTCTGTGAGTCTTTTTCTGTTTTGTAAGTAAGTTCATTTGTGTTGTTTCTTTGTTGGTTCATTCTAAAAATACACAAGTAAACAGAAAGTTTAACTGAGGTTGGGAGAAGGGCATGATCTCACCAGAACTTCAGACCACTGATGGTAACACACACTGACTGGATAACGTTTCACAGTTCATAGTGTGTGCTTTTATGTGTATGTGATCCTGTTATATATTCCCGATAGACTTAGAAAGTGGTCTTCACTGTATTTTTCACAAGTGAGTAAACTAAGCCAATGGTGAGTGTAAAAAGTCTAGGAAGAGGAGGTGTCAAATGATCCCCCTAGGAGTGCTGATAATATAGCTTTGACTGGCTGTGGGCTTCTCTCACCAACAAGTGTAGAATAAGGGACCTGACTGTAGAACCCACAACAGTTAAGGCGTTATGAAAATCTTGCACTGAGAGAAAAAACATGGAATGTCATCACTTCTAAATCTAAGATAAGCAGCTAATTAATTAAATAATACACAGGTAAAAGATATAGCTCATGGATCTTTAATATGACCATATGATGCAGCGCTAATCCAGAATATCTTTGAGAATAACAGGGGACAAATCAGAACTTGTGGTCATCTCATGACTGGCAAAGTGCTTCAAAAGTAAATACCTATGTTCTTCAGTGTTTCAGAGAGTTGTATTCCAAGTATCTATTGTGGGTGTTTTGAAGACACACAATGCTATAGGTGAAATGTATGATGTGTTTAGCCAAGATAAATTTCCTATATGTTCTCATCTAGAAAAAATTTTTCAGTAAAAGCCTTCCTGTCATACAGAGTGAAGTAAGTCAGAAAGAGAAAAACAAATATCATACATTAAAGTATATATGTGGACTCTAGAAAAATGGTACAGACTAATCTATCCACAGGGCAGGAATAGAGAGGTAGGTATAGAGATCACACATGTGGACACAGCGGGGGAAGAGGAGGGTGGGACTACTTGGGAGATTGGGACTGACATATATACACTACTATGCATAAAAAAGATAACTAGTGGGGAGTTGCTATAAAGCACACAAAGTTCAACTTGGTGCCCTGTGATGATCCAGAGGGGTGGGAAAAGGGTGGGTGGGAAGGAGGTCCAAGAGGGAGGAGATGTAGGTATGCATATGGCTGGTTCACTTCATTGCACAACAGAAATTAACACAAGATTGTAAAGGAATTATATTCCAATTAAAAACATTATTAGAAGAGCTATATAATCCTAAAGGAGGGTTGGGATAATTTCAGCTGAAGCCTTGGAGAAATTTCATGGAGAAAGTAACATTCAGGTTCAACTATGAAGGACCAGTAGATAATCTATGGCAAAACAAAGAGTATTTTGAGGTTAGAAGAATTGCTTGAAGAAATGATAAACCAAGCCAATGTTATAGACATAGGAAGTATATTATGCTTGAGGAACAGTGAGTAGGACAATTTTTTTTTATTAGATTTTTTTTTCCCTCTCAAAGTGTAAATGAATGGAGATTCCACAGTAATTTATTAACATACAGTTAATCTTACATAAACCTGGACAATGCTTCCCAAAGTTAAATATTTATGAAATTACATTTTAATTTAGATAAAAGATAAAATTTGCTTCAGGTCATATTTAATATAAGAATCATATGGTGATTAAAAAGGCCATTGGTTTCAATGTTTAATAACATTACTATGTAATTACCGCAAAGGTTACTGAGTCAGCAGAAGACACTACAAATAAGTAAAAGCCTAGAAATGGAAATGGCTAGGAATTGATAACTTTAGTGCTAGAAGGGAAATGAAATCAAAGAGTAAATATATCCATTCAAATCAACAGATAAACAGTGCCCTTCTTGAGCAGTGAAATGTTAAAGTTGTTATATTTAATTCCCTGGTCAAGTTTATCTGCAAGTAGATAGTGAGTCCTGATGGGATAGGCAGCCTGGGTTTTCATGCTTTTGTGATTGTCTGATGCTATGGAAACATCTCAGAGATGCTGACAGAATGGGAGTGAAGGAGAATTTATTTAAGAGAATCTTGAATACTGTATATTGAATGAATGCAAAAATTAATGAATCTAACATAATGTTGAAGGAGATAGCAGTATGTTAGTCTCTGAGAAGGAGCAAGAGTTGAGTTTATCACTGTAAAAAAAAAAAAAGAAACAATTACTTTGCACAATAACAACCACACCAACATAACAACAAAAAACACCTAATATTCATTTATTTTGCAAATTTTAGATGTACAAAGGTATGCACCAATAGGCTGTAGAGCTACAGTAGTAAATAAAGTTCCTGCCCTCCTGGAGAAAGAAAATTTTTAAAAATATGTAAGTTAATTTTAGTAGTGATGAATATTCTGAAGAAAACCAGATATTTCTTGAAGAAAACCAGATATTTCTTTAAGGAAGACATACAATGGCCAAGAGACACATAAAATGTATTCAACATCACTAATTATTAGAAAAATGCAAATCAAAACTACAACGAGATATCATGTCACACCAGTCAGAATGGTCATCATCAAAAAATCTACAATGAGGTACCATCTCATGCCAGTCAGAATGGCTGCTACCAATAAGTCTACAAACAATAAATGCTGGAGAGGGTGCAGAGAAAAGAGAACCCTCTTACACTGTTGGTGGGAATGCAAACTAGTACAGTCACTATGGAGAACAGTGTGGAGATTCCTTAAAAAACTGGAAACAGAACTCCCATACAACCCAGCAATCCCACTGCTGGGCATACACACTGAAGAAACCAGAATTGAAAGAGACACGTGTACCCCAATGTTCATTGCAGCACTGTTTACAATAGCCAGGACATGGAAGCAACCTAGATGTCCATCAGCAGACGAATGGATAAGAAAGCTGTGGTACATATACACAATGGAATATTACTCAGCTATTAAAAAGAATGCATTTGAATCACTTCTAATGAGGTGGATGAAACTGGAGCCTATTATACAGAGCGAAGTAAGTCAGAGAGAAAAACACCAATACAGTATATTAACGCACATATATGGAATTTAGAAAGATGGTAATGATGACCCTATATGCGAGACAGAAAAAGAGACACAGAAATAAAGAAGACTTTTGGACTCTGTGGGAGAAGGTGAGGGTGGGATGACTTGAGAGAATAGCATTGAAACAGGTATATTACCATATGTGAAATAGATTGCCAATCCAGGTTCAATGCATGAGACAAGGTGCTCAGGGCCGGTGCACTGGGATGACCCTGAGTGAGGTGGGAGGGGTTTCTGGATGGGGGACACATGTACATCCCATGGCTGATTCATGTCAATGTATGGCAAAAACCACTACAATATTGTAAAGTAATTAGCCTCCAATTAAAATAAATTAATTAATTTTTAAAAATCTACAAACAATAAATGTTGGAGAGGATGTGGATAAAAGGGAACCTTCCTACACTCTTGGTGGAAATGTAAATTGATTCAACCACTATGGAGAACAGTATGGAGGCCCCTTTAAAAAACTAAAACTGGAACTCCCAGTGACTCAGCAATTCCACTACCAGGCGTATACCCTGAGAAAATCATAATTCAAAAAGACACATGCACCCTAATGTTCATTGTTGCACTGTTTACAATAGCCAGAATATGGAAGCAACCTAAAAGTCCATCGACAGAAAAATGGCTGAAGAAGACGTGGTACATGTTGGGGGAGAATGTAATTTCCTCAGTTCTGTCTTGCCACAGCAAAGATTTGAAATGGTGGACCAGTGTTACCTCTTTGTTATAGCTCAGTTTTACTTGACAAAGGATAGTACACCCTTGCAACATGATGGCAGGCCGACCACAAAGAAGAGTCCTCAACCATCTTGGCTTCCTCTTTTTATACATTTGTCTCCATGATCCTGAGCCTACCCTATGCAAATTGGGTTAGCCAGGAGGGCTGTTTTTTTCACCTGAGGTTCTCACTCAGGTCTGTGGATTTTCTTTTGCTCCATTTTCGTGAGCTTTTCCCTTTCTTTGTCTTTCAGCCACCGCCATTTTGGACTCCTTTTTCCTACTTTAATTACCCAACATTCCCCCCTCAAGAGATGGGCAGCTCAATTCTTTGGGAATATGGGCATTGAGGTCTCTCTGGCTACTTCCTGCTGAGCTGAGATGGCAAGGGGCCTTGGGCCTCCTCCTCTCACTAGTCTCACGCCTCAGAGTCCTTACAGCAGTGTCCATCTAAGGGTGAATGATATTTTTCATGGTCAGGTATAGTTTTATATATCCTTGTTGAACTAGCACTGCATTCTTTAGCTTGTTGACCTGGGCAGAGACAAAATGGGTTGAACAATTGATAATACATGGAGTGATCATAAGCAGCATCAACATGGTGATAACAGGGGTTAGTAAGGGCATTAGCCAACTCTAAATCCCCCCTCACCAGGAGAAGGATCCCCAAAAGAGAGATTGTAGCCACCCTGAGAATTCTCCAGCTCATTCTTCAAGATCCTGTATGATCTCAATGTTTTTCTTAAGGACTGTGAGACTTTCTTTAACTTAGCTGGAGGTATTTACCCAGAAACAACATGTCTCATTCAAGATGGCTCAAGTTCCTCCTTGTTCAGGGATCAGGGGATCTATCTCCTGTCTATTTTGGAGTACAAACCCTGCCAAGCTGTGTTGGCTCTTTAGAGCTATCCTGAGAAATCTTATCCCCAGAAACTTAATTTTGGGGGTGTTTGCTAGCATGGTACTCATTTGTAGTCCTGAATGGGTATCTGAGATCTCCCAGGGCTCACAGGTGCATTGACTGTCCTCTTCTGTTTTCTTTCATGGCTTGACTCATGAATAGTGAATCCAGGAGTCATGCCCTTGTACCTTGACTGCTGTGGGGGTAGAAAGTATTACAGGGTAGGGGCCCTTCCTTGTGGGCTGGAGTTGAGCCTTTGGGGACCCATCTTTCCAGACTTTAATTAGGACTGGAGTCCTGGGGCATATAGTGGCGGCTCTGTAGAATCTTTTGGGTCCTAGTTGACACCCACAAGGATATATCTTGTTGGAATTGCCCATTGGCCGTGGTATAAGATCTCCTGGGTTATCTTTTTTATCGCTGATTTTAAGAATTGGTTGGCCTTTTTACTTTTCCTGAAGACTGGGGCCTCCAGGCACAATGGAGGTAATAAGTAATGCCCACTGCTTTAGAGGACCCTTGGGTGATCTTAGAAGTAAATGATGTCCCATTGTCACTTTGTAATGATCTGGGTAGACCAAATCTCAGAATGATTTCATGGAGCAGTTGTTTTAACCACCTCCTCAGTCTAGATGGGAAAGCCTTCAATCCATCCTGTGACTGTATCTATGATGACTAATAGGTATTTGTACCTTTGGGGAACTAGCATCTGAGTGAAGTCCATGTGCCAGTCCTCTCCTGGGTAGGTCCCATGCCGCTGGATGGGCTGGGCCAGCTGGGGTCTTTGAGTTCATTGGGGCTTAATTGGCAAGTGGGACAAAAGGAAACCACTTGTCTTGTAGTTGTTTGGAGGCCTGTTCCTTTGAAGGACCTCTCTAATAATCTTTGGAAGTCCTTCTCCCCTAAATGAGTGATGGCATGTAAGGAGTTAACCAACTTCCACTGGAGAGTCCCAGGCAGAGAAAGGCACCCCTCCTTTTGGAACCACCCCATATGATCTTCTTGAAAGCCCTCACTCTTAGCTTTAAGAGTCTCACCTTCAGTATATGAAGGAGTTTCTGGCAAATTAGTCTGTGGAACTAAGGTGGCAATCCCTATTAGGTCATGGTTCTATAATGCTGCTCTCTTAGCTGCCTGATCAGCTGCTTGGTTCCCTCGTGCCACTTCCATGCTCCCTTTTTGGTGTCCTTTACAGTGGGAGACTGAAACTTCCGTGGGCAGATGGGCTGCCTCCAAGAACCTATGGATTTGATCACCAGATTTGATTGGGGACCCTCGGGTGGTCA
Organism: Bos taurus; assembly: GCF_002263795.3. Lineage (NCBI taxonomy): Eukaryota > Metazoa > Chordata > Mammalia > Artiodactyla > Bovidae > Bos > Bos taurus. The sequence goes on from NC_037348.1 coordinate 13,436,419, forward strand.
AGTGGCCTCTTTCTTTCCAAATAGCAGCTTGTGCACGTAGCACCAGAAAGCCATACTTGGAGTCAGTGTAAATGGCTACTCTTTTTCCTTTTCCAAGCTCTAAAACTTGAGTCAGGGCTATGAGTTGAGCCAACTGGGCTGAAGTACCAGCTGGCAAAGGTTTAGCCTCTATAGTCTCTAAATTGGAGACTGGATCTTCTTTTTCATCCAAGACAAAGCTGCTTCCATAAGTATACCAGATTTCCTCAGAATTGATCAGAGGATCTTCCAACAATCCCTCTCGGGGTTTTGTCCAGTGGTCCAAGGTTTCTAGGCAAGAGTGAAAGGGGAGAGAGCCCTTGAGTGTAGGCAGGAGGGTAGCTGGGGTAAGAACCTCTCAAAGGGATATAGTCAGGCCTGAATTTTCCATCAGCACTACTTGATATCTGAGGATCTTTGATCAGACATCCATAAATGGCCTCTCCCATTCAGAAGTTGCTTCACTTGGTGGCTGGTAAAAATAGTTAGTTTGCCCCTAAGAGAAGAGTTTTAAAGCATTGTCTACCAGGGACCACCAGAAACTGGTGGGAAAATATTTGTCCATCCCAGCAACAAAGAAGTGCTTGGGTGAATCTTTTTGTAATTATCTTTCCTGTAGCACCCAAGTTGATACAGGTTTGGGAGGAGAAGGCTCTGGAGTAGAAGATCAGGACATAGTGGTAGCCTCTGTGTCAATCAAGAAATTCTCAGACCTACCTGCCACATCCAATTGCACCCTTGGCTCCAGCCCCATGATGGTTATCTGTGACAGGTGGGCTGGCTGGAGAGGGCCGCTTCAGTCCTGTTGAACCATCGTGAGGGAAGACTTGGTGCTTGACCTTGAGGCTCTTGGTCCTGAGGGCAAAGTACCACCCAGTGTCCCAGTTGATGGCATTTGTAGCAAGCCATTTTAGGAGACTTTGGACAGTTTGGACACTCTTTGGCCCAATGTCCCACCTGTCTACAGATTAAGCATTTGCCTCGTGCCTTGTCCTTTAAGGACTTGGGGTCTGCCATAGGGCTTCCCTGGAGGGCAACCAGTATCTGGGCATGCCTTGTCTCTTTCCTTTTCTCCCTTTCCTAGGCCTTGGCCTCCCTCTCCTGTTCTGTTGAAGGGTATTGGTGGCTGTCTGGACCATCTCATCTAAAGAGGCAGCAGGGTTCTGCTCCTGTAACTGATGTAACTTTATCCTAATGTCTGATGCACATTGGGACAGGAATTTGTCCTTTAACATCATCTGTCCCTCATAAGAGTCTAAGTCCAGATTGTAAACTATTGGAGGGCTTATTTTAGACTTTTCAGAAAGGCAGTGGGGTTCTCACTGGACTCCTGAGTTATTGCTGAGACCAGGCACAGTCCCATGACTAATAGGACTCTTTCTATTTCCATGGGTGGGCTTCCTTAGGACTGAGTCTTTCTGAAGCTTATCCTACCCAGTACTGTTGCAACCTGAGAGCTGGGCATCCCCAGGTCATGGTGCAGATCCCCAGGAAGGTTGAGGTGTGACAACCTCCCAAGGACCAGATCCCTAAGCAGGTCGAGGCAGGTCGACCTCCTGGGACCCCAGGCTGGAGTTGGGCATCCCCGAGGTCTCTAGCATGAGCCATGCTGGGTAGGATTAAAGGGTTGTAATCTTAACTCTTTGCTGGTTTGTCCATGGCAGATGGGAATATATACCATGATGTAAAGCAATCCAAGCCTGAGCCCTGAGACTTGGAACCCAACAGCCTTAAGCCTTATCCTCTTATTGCTCTGAGGGAATGTAAGTCACTGATTTCTTCCCCTAGTCCTCCTTAAGAGCAGTTTAGGGTGTTTCCAATGGTAAACATTTCATTGTCATAGACTCACTTTAGATAATAGCAGAAGTAATGACAAAGGAGTGGGTTATTTGCTCCTGTTAGGAGCATTGAGAGTATTTTAATAATATGCTGGGGGGAGCAATGTTGCCTATAGAAGGGGCAGGGTCCTGGTTGTAGGAGTTAGTAAATGGCTTCAGGGAAAATTGGTGAGGCAACAGATCAGATGTTCCATAAAAGTGAAGTGCAGATTTGATCCATGTTTGTAGCTTTAGGAGAAGGGTGGTAATGGTTTGGGTCCAAACAGCCTGCAGGGCTTACTCCCAAAGTGACAAAGTTATCCCTGGAAGCCCAACTGCCCTTGAAGGGATGCCATCAACAGATGGACTTCTAGCAGGCATTGTGTGCCTGTCACCTGCCCTAGCAGGTTCACTGAGAGATGCTGTTGTTGCACATGTTGTAGGAAACATGGAATATGAAGGCCTGAATATCTAGAGTGGTTCCATATTATACAATATTTCCCTCCCAAGGGCCAGCTGTTTTCTGGTTGTCCCTCCAGAAGATTGTAGAGGCAACATTGTGGGCCTTGATGGGGCTCAGGGAAAGTGCATGAGAGGAAGGGGGCAGGGCACAACTTTCCACAGAATGGCATAGCCCAAGGGCATAACATAAACCAATTAAAATCAAATGGGTCCAAGATGACAGACAAGTTAAATTCACCTAAACCTTAATCCTCAATCTGCAAGCTAAATGACACACCCAGAGGCACCATCAAAAACCAAGGAGTGTTGCCCAAATGTTGGAATGATCCTCCCACTTATGCATATGAGCTCAAAAAAACTAACCACACCACATTTTATGGCCTACGCATACACCCTCTGTGATGCCACACACTCTGTGGACTGTGCTTCTCTCTGAATCTGAACAAATCTACCTCTTACCTATCAAAGTGAAAGAGGAGAGTAAACAGTTGACTTAAAGCTCTACATTCACAAAACTAAGATCATGTCATCTGGTCCTATCGCTTCATGGCAAATAGATTGGGAAACAGTGGAAACAATGGCAGATTTTATTTGGGGGGACTCCAAAATCACTGCAGATGGTGACTGCAGCCATGAAATTAAAAGACACTTATTCTTTGGCAAGAAAGATATGACCAGCCTAGATAGCATATTAAAAAGCAGAGACATTACTTTGCTTTTGAACTGTGGTATTGGAGAAGACTCTTGAGAGTCTCTTGGTCTGCAAGGAGATCCAACAAGTCCATCCTAAAGGAGATCAGTCTTGAGTGTTCATTGGGAGGACTGATGTTGAAGCTGAAACTCCAATACTTTGGCCACCTGATGCAAAGAGCTGATTCATTTGAAAAGACCCTGATGCTGGGAAAGATTGAAGGCGGGAGAAGAAGGGGATGACAGAGGATGAGATGGTTGGATGGCATCACTGACTCAGTGGACATGAGTTTGAGTAAACTCTGGGAGTTGGTGATGGACAGGGAGGCCTGGCATGCTGCAGTCCATCGGGTCGCAAAGAGTCAGACATGATTGAGTGACTAAACTGAACTGAACCTATCAATGTGTCTCTCACTGAATTTTTTGCAGTGAGACATCAAGAACCTGAGCTTAGACTCCTTGCCATCCAAGGGACTCTCAAGAGTCTTCTCCAGCACTCAGCTTTCTTTATAGTCCAACTCTCACATCCATACATGACTACTGGAAAGACCATAGCTTTGACCAGACCAACCTTTGTCAGCAAAGTTATGTCTCGGCTTTTTAATATGCTGTCTAGGTTGCTCATAGCTTTTCTTCCAAGAAGCTGCTGCTGCTAAGTCACTTCAGTCGTGTCGGACTCTGTGCGACCCCATAGACGGCAGCCCACCAGGCTTCCTGTCCCTGGAATTCTCCAGGCAAGAACACTGGAGTGGGTTGCCATTTCCTTCTCCAATGCATGAAAGTGAAAAGTGAAAGTGAAGTCACTCAGTCGTGTCCGACTCTTAGCGACCCCATGGACTGCAGCCCAAGAGGCTCCTCCGTCCATGGGATTTTCCAGGCAAAAGTACCGGAGTGGAGTGCCATTGCCTTCTTCGTTCCAAGAAGCAAGCATCGTTTAATTTCATGGCTGCAGTGATCTGCAGTGATTTTGCACCACACAAATAATAAAGTTTGTCACTGTTTCTATTCCTTCCCCATCTATTTGCCATGAAGTGATGGGACCAATAAACTGTGGAAAATTCTGAAAGAGATGGGAATACCAGACCATCTGATCTGCCTCTTGAGAAATTTGTATGCAGGTCAGGAAGCAACAGTTAGAACTGGACATGGAACAACAGACTGGTTCCAAATAGGAAAAGGAGTTCGTCAAGGCTGTATATTGTCACCCTGTTTATTTAACTTATATGCAGGGTACATCATGAGAAATGCTGGACTGGGAGAAACACAAGTTGGAGTCAAGATTGCTGGGAGAAATATCAATAACCTCAGATATGCAGATGACACCACCCTTATGGCAGAAAGTGAAGAGGAACTAAAAAGCCTCTTGATGAAAGTGAAAGTGGAGAGTGAAAAAGTTGGCTTAAAGCTCAACATTCAGAAAACGAAGATCATAGCACCCGGTCCCATCACTTCATGGGAAATAGATGGGGAAACAGTGGAAACAGTGTCAGACTTTATTTTTCTGGGCTCCAAAATCACTACAGATGGTGACTGCAGCCATGAAATTAAAAGACGCTTACTCCTTGGAAGGAAAGTTATGACCAACCTAGATAGCATATTCAAAAGCAGAGACATTACTTTGCCAACAAAGGTTCGTCTAGTCAAGGCTATGGTTTTTCCTGTGGTCATGTATGGATGTGAGAGTTGGACTGTGAAGAAGGCTGAGCGCCGAAGAATTGATGCTTTTGAACTGTGGTGTTGGAGAAGACTCTTGAGAGTCCCTTGGACTGCAAGGAGATCCAACCAGTCCATTCTGAAGGAGATCAGCCCTGGGATTTCTTTGGAAGGAATGATGATAAAGCTGAAACTCCAGTACTTTGGCCACCTCATGCAAAGAGTTGACTCATTGGAAAAGACTCTGATGCTGGGAGGGATTGAGGGCAGGAGGAGAAGGGGATGACAGAGGATGAGATGGCTGGATGGCATCACTGACTCTATGGATGTGAGTCTGAGTGAACTCCAGGAGTTGGTGATGGACAAGAAGGCCTGGTGTGCTGGGATTCATGGGATCGCAAAGAGTCGGACACAACTGAGCGACTGATCTGATCTGATCTGATGGGACCAGATGCTATGATCTTAGTTTTCTGAACGTTGAGTTTTAAGCCAACTTTTTCACTCTCCTCTTTTACTTTCATCAAGAGGCTCTTTAGTTCTTTGCTTTCTACCATACGTGTGGTGTCATCTGCGTATCTGCAGTTATTGAGATTTCTCCCGGAAATCTTGATTCCAGCTTGTGCTTCATCCAGCCTGGTATTTCATATGATGTACTCTGCATAGAAGTTAAATAAGCAGGGTGACAAAATACAGCCTTGATGTATTCCTTTCCCAATTTGTAACCAGCCTGTTGTTCCATGTCCAGTTCTAACTGTTGCTTCTTTGCAGTAAGCCAGGCTTTCTTCCTGTAAAGTGCGGGCCTTGTTCCATGAACTTCTTGACCTGCATACAAATTTCTCAGGAGGCAGGTAGGGTGGTCTGGTATTCCCATTTCTTTAAGAATTTTCCACAGTTTGTTGTGATCCACACAGTCAAAGGCTTTGGCATAGTCAGTAAAGTAGAATCAGATGTTTTTCTGGAACTCTCTTGCCTTTTCAGTGGTCCAGTGGTAACTTGATCTCTGGCTCCTCTGCCTTTTCTAAATCCGCTTGAACATCTGGAAGTTCTTGGTTCACGTACTATTGAAGCCTGGCTTGGAGAATTTTGAACATTTCTTTGCTAGCATGTGAGATGAGTGCAATTGTGCAGTAGTTTGAGCATTCTTTGGCATTGCCTTTCTTTGGGATTGGAATGAAAACTGACCTTTTCCAGTCCTGTGGCCACTGCTGAGTTTTCCAAATTTGCAGGCATATGGAGGACAGCTCTTTCACAGCACCGTGTTTTAGGATGTGAAATAGCTCAGCTGGAATTCTTCAACTCAACTAGCTTTGTTCACAGTGATGCTTTCTAAGGCCCACTTGACTTTGCATTCCAGAATGTCTGGCTCTAGGTGAGTGATCATAACATTGTGATTATCTGGGTCGTGAAGATCTATTTTGTATAGTTCTTCTGTGTATTCTTGCCACTTCTTCTTAATATCTTCTGCTTCTGTTAGGTCCATACCATTTATATCCTTTATTCTGGCCATCTTTGCATGAAATGTTCCCTTGGTGTCACTAGTCTTCTTGAAAAGATCTCTAGTCTTTCTTATTCTACTGTTTTCCTCTATTTCTTTGCATTGATCACTAAGGAAGGCTTTCTTATCTTTCCATGCAATTCTTTGGAACTCTGCCTTCAATGGGTATATCTTTCCTTTTCTCCTTTGCCTTTAGCTTCTCTTCTTTTCACAGCTATTTGTAAGGCCTCCTCAGACAGACATTTTGCCTTTTTGAATTTCTTTTTCTTGGTGGTGGTCTTGATCCTTGCCTCCTGTACAGTGTCATGAACCTCCATCCATAGTTCTTCAGGCACTCTATCTGATCTAATCCCTCGAATCTATTTGTCACTTCCACTGTATAATCATAAGGGATCTGATTTAGGTCACACCTGAATGGTCTAGTGGTTTTCCCCACTTTCTTCAATTTAAGTCTGAATTTGGCAATAAGGAGTTCATGATCTGAGCCACAGTCAGTTCCTGTTCTTATTTTTGCTGACAGTATAGAGCGTCTCCATCTTTGTCTGCAAAGAATATAATCAATCTGATTTCAGTATTGACCACCTGGTGATGTCCATGTGTAGAGTCTTCTCTTGTGTTGTCGGAAGAGGGTGTTTGCTATGACCAGTGCATTCCCTTGGCAAAACTCTGTTAGGTTTTGTCCTCCTTCATTTTGTACTCCAAGGCCAAGTCTGTCTGTTACTCTAGGTATCTCTTGAATTCCTACTTTTGCATTCCCATCCCCTACAATGAAAAGGGCATCTTTTTTGGGTGTTAGTTCTAGAAAGTGTTGTAGGTCTTATAGAACTATTCAACTGTAGCTTCTTCAGTGTTACTGGTCAGGGCATAGACTTAGATTACCGTGATATTGAGTGGTTTGCCTTGGAAACGGACAAAGATGGCTCTGTTGTTTTTGAGATTGCACCCAAATACTGCATTTTGTCCTCTTTTGTTGACTATGATGGCTACTCCATATCTTCTAAGGGATTCTTGCCCACAGTAATAGATATAATGGTCATCTGAATTAAATTCACCCATTCCAGTCCATTTTAGTTCACTGATTCCTAAAATGTTGATGTTCACTCTTGCCATCTCCTGTTTGACCACTTCCAATTTGCCTTGATTCATGGACCTAACATTCCAGGTTCCTATGAAATATTGTTCCTTACAGCTTTGGACTTTACTTCCATCACCAGTTACATCTACAACTAGGCATTGTTTTCGCTTTGACTCCATCTCTTTATTCTTTCTGTTGTTATTTCTCCACTCTTCTCCAAAAGCGTATTGGGCACCTACTGACCTGGGGAGTTCATCTTTCAGTGTCCTTTCTCTTTGCCTTTCATACTGTCCATGGGGTTCTCAAGGCAAGAATACTGAAGTGGTTTGCCTTTGCCTTCTCCAGTGGACCACGTTTTGTCAGAACTCTCCACCATGACCCATCCATCTTGGGTCTTCCTGCGTGGCACAGCTCATAGTTTCATTGAGTTAGACAAGGCTGTGGTCCATGTGATCAGTTTGATTAGTTTTCTGTGACTGTGGTTTTCAGTCTGTCTGCTCTCTGATGGAGAAGGATAAAAGGCTTTGGAAGCTTCCTGATGGGAGAGACTGACTGAGGGGGAAACCAGGTCTTGTTTTGAGGGGCAGGGCCAGGCTCAGTAAATTTGTAATCCAATTTTCTGTTGATGGGCAGAGCTGTGTTCCCTCCCTGTTGTTTGATCTGAGACCAAACTATGGTGGAGGTGATGAAGATAATGGCAAGCTCCTTCAAAAATCCCTTGCATGCACTGCCGCACTCAGTGCCCCTGATCCTGTAGTAATCTATCTTGGCGTCCTCTTTTTATACATTTGTCTCCAGGCCCCTGAGCCTGCCCTATGCAAACTGGGCTAGCCAGGAGAGCCGTATTTTTCACCTGAGGTTCTCACTCAGGTCTGTGGATTTTCTTTTGCTCCATTTTCACGGGCTTTTCCCTTTCTTGTCTTTTAGCCACCACCATTTGGGACTTCTTTTTCCTATTCTAACCACCTAACAGTACATATACCCAACAGAATGGTACTCAGTCTTTGATAGAAACAAATGGAATCATTTGTAGAGCCATGAATGGATCTAGAGATTATCATACAGAGTGAAGTAAGTCAGAAAGAGAAAAACAAATATATATTAATGTATGTATGAGGAATCTAGAAACATGGTACATATGAACTGTTTACAGGGCATTAATATTTTGGCCACCTCATGCGAAGAGCTGACTCATTGGAAAAGACCCTGATGCTGGGAGGGATTGGGGCAGGAGGAGAAGGGGATGACAGAGGATGAGATGGCTGGATGGCATCACCAACTCGATGCACATGAGTTTGGGTGAACTCCAGGAGTTGGTGATGGATAGGGAGACCTGGCGTGCTGCGACTCATGGGGTCGCAAAGAGTCGGACACAACTGAGTGACTGAACTGAACTTAAATATTTTTAAGTGCTATGAACATAATGTAAACCTATAATTAAATAAGACATTTTAAGTTTATTTACTATCTGCACTTTTCTTTGAATTGCCTATTCATATCTTTTGCCCATTTTACAATATATTATAGCTTTTATTGAGGTCTAATTTTTTTGTTTTTTTTTTTTGATTCTTTTTTAAGGGACCTGCTTGCTGAGCAGGGTATCTAAGAAATTAACACAAGAAGTCTGGAGGTCTGGTTTCTGATTTAGTTTCTACTGTGGAATGACTGGGTGACCTTGAGAAAAAACATAAGCTTTCTGGGGCTCATCTTCAGAGAGTATGGAATTATGAAGGATGTAAATTCAGGGACAAAGGTTTTGTTTGTTTAAGAAATAAATTTATTTTAAAAATATAAATATAGCCATATTATAAAATACTTGGAAAGTCAGAAATAATTCTCTGTAATTCTAGATACCCAAATGCAATCATCAGTGCAGTTTATTAACATTTTCTTTGACTTTTTTCACACTTGTGTTTCTATACCTATTTATATAATTGTAGCATGTATAAAATTTTGATTTTTATGATGCTTACTCTTTAAGTCCTTGATTATGACTGTGAAAATGATTTGTCTTTCCTTTGAGAGTATTGTTGATAATCATGATACAAGCTTTAGAATGGCTGTTCCTAGGAAACTTAGACCTAATGGCTAAAAGGTCAGAACTTCTGAATGATGTTAATAAATAACTTTCATTTACTCACTCATTTGAAATAGAAAATTGTGATAAAAAAAAAAAAATCCTTCTCATGGAGGCAGTCTTGGAGAAGTTTAAAGGATTTACAGTTGAGAGTAATAATTAGGGAACTTTGCTTTCCAGTGCTTTTAGTTTCCGCTTTGAGGGAGAAGTTGAATTCATGTGTGCATATTGGTAGTAACTAAAAGGAGAGTAACTTGTAGTATTTGAAGTCTATCTTTGGCTTCCCTGGTGGCTTAGGTGGTAAAGCGTCTGCCTACAATGCGGGAGACCTGGGTTCGATCCCTGGGTCAGGAAGATCCCCTGGAGAAGGAAAGGGCAACCCACTATAGTACTCTTGCCTGGAAAATCCCGTGGACGGAGGAGCCTGGTAGGCTACAGTCCATGGGGTCGCAAAGAGTCAGACACGACTGAGCAACTTCACTTTCACATAGACAAGGACATGGAGAGGCAAGTACGGGGGGACAAACTGAGAGACTGGGACTGACATATGCACACTACTATGTGTAAAACAGATAGCTAGTGAGAACCTGGGCTTCCCTTGTGGTTCAGCTGGTCAAGAATCCACCTGCAATGGGGGAGATCTGGGTTCGATCCCTGGATTGTGAAGATGCCCCAGAGAAGGGAACAGCTACCCACTCCAGTATCCTGGCCTGAAGAATTCCATGGCCTATATGGTCCGTGGGGTCACAAAGTGTCGGACACGACTGAGTGACTTTCACTTCCACTGTCACTCTCAGTGAGAGCCTGCTGTATAGCACAGGGTGCTCAGTTCGATTCTCTGTGATGACCTAGAAGAGTGGGATGGGGGGAAGGAGGTCCTGAAGAGAGGGCATATATGTATACATACAGCTGATTCATGTTGTTGTACAGCAGAAACTACCACAATATGGTAAAACAGCTATACTCCAATTAAAAAAAAGAAAGAAAGAAAAAGCAAGCTGAGAATACAGAGTGACAGCCATGCTACTTTAAATTAGGGAAAGTTTCTTCTTTTTCCTGTAGATAAAGCCCTTCCATAAACTCACTAACCTTAACAGCAGAATGTTAGCTTAGATATTATTTCCACTTTTAGCAATGAGAAGACCTAGAGAAGTTAACAGGGTCACCCAGCATGGGGGTGGGCATTGGTAAGAAGGGGCTGCAGGGACACCCCAGAAGAAACACTGGTTGTACACCTGGATATCAAACACCCCTCTCAAGGTGCTTTACAAATGCATAGAGCCCTCATCTGACGTTTTTATCTATTTCTTCTTTCCTTAAAAAATCTCATCCTAAGGTTTGAAGTCATTGTACAAGGTAAAATATTAGTAAGTGGCTGCTGCTGCTGCTGCTGCTGCTGCTGCTAAATCGCTTCAGTTGTGTCCGACTCTGCGACCCCATAGACAGCAGCCCACCAGGCTCCCGTCCCTGGGATTCTCCAGGCAAGAACACTGGAATGGGTTGCCATTTCATTCTCCAATGCGTGAAAGTGAAAAGTGAAAGTGAAGTTGCTCAGTAGTGTCCGACTCCTAGTGACCGCATGGACTGCAGCCCACCAGGCTCCTCCGTCCATGGGATTTTCCAGGCAAGAGTACTGGAGTCGGGTGCCATTGCCTTCTCCGACTAGTAAGTGGCAGACATACTCAAACATATTGTGGTGATTTCAAATCCTGTTTCCATCCTACTATACAGGGACTTCATCATGGGTCAGGATCTTTCTTAAAAAATGCAGAATGCTTATTCTTTCTCAGGGAAGGAAGAGATATGTTTGTATGTACATTTATATATAAAGACTCATATTCTGAAAATTAAAAGAGTTATAATAAAACATTTTTTTAAAAAGACAGCTTTACAGGACAATAAAAAGGGCAACAGAATTTAACCAGCACTTCACAAAAGAGGATATCCAGGTGGCCTAAGCTGGTGATGGACAGGGAAGCCTGGTGGGCTGCAGTCCATGGGGTCTCAAAGAGTCAGACACGACAGAGCAACTGAAATGAACTGAACTAAACTGAAATGGCCAATAAATATACAGAAAGGGCTCATATTTGTTTATTTTCTTTTTGTTTTTACAGCAGGTCCTTCAATTCAGTTCAATTTGGTCGCTCAGTCATATCTGACTTTTTGTGACCCCTTGGACTGCAGCACGCCAGGCCTCCCTGTCCATCACCAACTCCAGAAGTTTATTCAAACTCATGTCCATTGAGTCGGTGATGCCATCCAACCATCTCATCCTCCGTTGTCCCCTTCTCCTCCTGTCTACAATCATTCCCAGCATCAGGGTCTTTTCCAATGAGTCAGTTCTTTGCATCAAGTGGCCAAAGTATTGGAGTTTCAGCTTCAGCATCAGTCCTTCCAGTGAATATTCAGGACTGATTTCCTTTAGGATGGACTGGTTGGATCTCCTTGCAGACCAAGGGACTCTCAAGAGTCTTCTTCAACACCACAGTTCAAAAGTATCGATTCTTTAGCCCTCAGCTTTCTTTATAGTCCAACTCTCACATCCATATATGACTACTGGAAAAACCATAGATTTGACTAGACAGATCTTTGTTGGCAAAGTAATGTAATGACATTACATTAAAAGTAATGACATTACACTAAAAGTGAAGTAAGGACAGCAAGTCCTTATTAACTATATATTTTATGTATCAGTGTGTACATGTCAATCCCAAACTCCCACTGCCCCTCCCTCCCACTCTTACCCTTAGTAACCATAAGTTCATTCTCGAAATCTGTGAGTCTGTTTTTGTTTTTTAAATAAGTTCATTTGCATATTTTTTAGATTCCTCATATAAGCGATATCATATGGTATTTGTTTTTCTCTGTCCTACTTACTTCACTTAGTATGATAATTTCCAAGTCCATCCATTATTTCAAATGGCGTTATTTCATTTCTTAGAGCTGAGTAGTAATATGACTCTGTTTATATGTAGCATATCTTCTCTATCCATTTCTCTGTTGATGGACATTTAGGTTACTTCCATATCTTGGCTATTGTGAACAGTTCTGCTATAAACACTGGAGTGCTTGTATCCTTTCAAACCATGTTTTGCTCCAAGTGTATTGCCAGGAATGGGAATGCTGGATCATATAGTAGCTCTCTGTTTAGTTTTTTAAGGAACCTACATACTATTCTCCACAGTGGCTGCACCAATTTATATTCCCACCAATAGTGTAGGAGGGTTCCCTTTTCTCCACACTGTCTCCAGCATTTATTGTTTAGAATTCTTGAAGATGGCCAGTCTGACTGGTGTGAAGTGATATCTCATTGTAGTTTTGATTTGCATTTCTCTGATAATTAGCAATATTGAGCATCTTTTCTTGTGCCTTTTGGCCCTCTGAATGTCTTATTTGGAGACATGTCTATTTAGGTCTTCTGAGCATTTTTGATTCGACTTTTTTTTAGATATTGAGTTGCATGAGCTGTCTGTAAATCTTGGAGATGAATCCCTTGTCAATTCCATCATTTGTGAATATTTTCTCCCATTCTGTAAACTGTCTTTTCATTTTGTTTGTGGCTTCAAAAAGGGCTCCTTTATTAAACATCAGTTCAGTTCAGTCACTCAGTCATGTCTGACTCTTTGTGTCCCCATGAATCACAGCATGCCAGGCCTCCCTGTCCATCACCAACTCTCAGAGTTCACTCAAACTCATGTCCATCGAGTCGGTGATGCCATCAGAGGACAGCCATCTCATCCTCTGTTGTTCCCTTTTCCTCCTGCCCCCAATCCCTCCCAGCATCAGGGTCTTTTCCAATGAGTCAACTCTTCACATGAGGTGGCCAAAGTACTGGAGTTTCAGCTTTAGTATCATTCCTTCCAAAGAACACCCAGGGCTGATCTCCTTTAGAATGGACTGGTTGGATCTCCTTGCAGTCCAAGGGACTCTCAAGAGTCTTCTCCAACACCACAGTTCAAAAGCATCAATTCTCCGGTGCTCAGCTTTCTTCACAGTCCAACTCTCGAATTCATACATGATCACTGGAAAAACCATAGCCTTGACTAGTTGGACCTTTGTTGGCAAAGTAATGTCTCTGCTTTTGAATATGCTATCTAGGTTGGTCATAACTTTCCTTCCAAGGAGTAAGCGTCTTTTAATTTCATGGCTGCAGTCACCATCTACAGTGATTTTGGAGCCCCCTAAAATAAAGTCTGACACTGTTTCCACTGTTTCCCCATCTATTTCCTATGAAGTGATCAGGGAACACTAATTAAAACCACAAGGGGATGCTGTTTCATACATACCCAAATGACTAAAATGAAATAGAGACTGTACCAAGTGCTAACAATTATGTGAAGCACCAGGAACTTTCATATTCTGCTAATGGGATGACAAACAAAGCAATTAACTTTGGAAAATCTTTAGCAAGATATATTCAAGTTAGATACTCTAGAACCTAGAAATTCTTCTCCTTGGTATATACCCAACAGAAATGCATAGATAAATTTACTTACAGACACATACAAGAATGTTCATGCTTCTTTATTCATGACAGCAAAAAGCTGGAAACAACCAAAATGTGCATCAACAGTTGATGCGTGGCAAAACCAATACAATATTGTAAAGTGAAAAAATAAAAATAAAATAAAAAACAGTAGAATGTTAAATAAACCATGACATATTAATGCAATGGCATTCCATATGGCAATGAAAATGAACTACACACAACACTCAATTACACACTACCGCCCAGATGACACCCACAAACATGCCAAAGAGGAAAAGAGAAGAAACAGACTCAGAGACATAGAAAACAAGCTCATGGTCACCAAAGTGGGAGGGGAAGGAATAAATTAGGAGTTTGAAATTAACAGGTACACGCTACTGTCTATCTGTCTGTCTATCTAAATGTGTGTCTTGTGTTAGTCACTCAGTCATGTCTGACTCTTCGTAACCCCATGGACTGTAGCTTGCCAGGCCCCTCTGTCCATGGAATTTCCCAGGCAAGAATATTGGAGTGGATAGCCACTCCTTTCTCCAGGGGATGTTCCCAGTCCTGGGATTGAACCTGGGTCTCCCACTTTGCAGATAGATTCTTTACCATCTGAGCCACCAGGCCACACACCTACTGAACAGCACAGAGAACCACATGCAATATCTTATATGAGACCTTAATATCTCATAGATATCAGACTTGTGGTTGCCAAGGGAGGGGACAGAGAGTGATGTATGGGGTTGGTAGATGCAAACTGTTACACTTAAAATAGATAAACAAGGTCCCACTGTATTGCAGAGGGAACTATATCCAATCTCCTGAGATAAACCATAATGGAAGAATATTTTTAAAAGGAATGTGTATATGTGTGTAACTGAGTCACTTTGCTGTAGAGCAGAGATTGACAGGCACAACACCGTAAATCAACTATACTTCAATAAAAAATCTTATAATAACCTATAATGGAAAAGAATCTGAAAAATTATATCTATGTTGATGTATGACAAAACCAATACAATATTGTAAAGTAATTAGCCTCCAATTAAAATAAATAAATTTAAATTAAAAAAAAAGAAAATGCAAAAAAAAATTATATCTATATATGTATATATAAAACTGAATCACTTTTTTATATACCCAAAACTTACACAGCATTGTAAATCAACTGTACTTCAATTAAAAACAAGGAAACCAGGCATAAAATAGTACTTACTGTGTGATTTCAATTATGCAAAGTTCAACAAAAAGCAAAACTAATCTTTTGTGCTAGAAGTCAGCCCAGTACATTTTGGGGTAGCAGCCAGCACAATTCTGGTCCCAGTAAACACTCTGCCTTGGTCTGGCTGTGGATTACTGGTGAGTTTATTAAAATGCATCATTTATTATATGTCAGTAAGAGTTTAAAAAATCTTCAGGAAAACAAAAAAGAAATAAAAGTTGTAGAAAGAAAGGAAGGGGCACAGGCTGGATTCCACGAGAAGTGAAGCAAAGAGAAAGGGCCCGCAGCATCGGGAAGACACGCAGGGACCTTGTGTGTTTCTCCTGCAGACTTCTGATCCACAGCCTCTCATGGTGGCTCTAACCCTGGGAGCTCCCAGCAGACAGCAGGGCAGGCTTTAAGCTCTTCATTAGAACTAAAGGATTTTAAGATCCATGTGTTTTCAAAGTAACACCTAATATTTTTATTTGATGCAGACAGAGTCTGTATGTTAAAAGCTACTTCCATGTTCTGTGCAGACTGAGATCTGTGACTCTATTGATACTGAAATGTGGTCTTTGCTTTGTCTGGCTCTTAAAGGAGATGTTTTGAATCACTCAGATACCAAATGGAAAACTTGATAGATTGAGTGGTTAAAGCTCTATTTGGAGTGAACCAAACGGACTGATTTTCTATTCCACATAGTTCTTCTCCAAAGCTGATTCTCCACCACATCGTTTTGTCTGTGTGTTGTTTTAGGCAAGACATTATATTGAAAGTTCTCACCGCAACTCTTTTGCTCCTTACAAAGGATCCTGACACAATCTGCTGGACTTTAGGTTCACCCCAAAACCACCACTAGCATAGATGAACTGCAGTATTTTACAGTTTTATGTGCTTATTCAGTGGACTTTTCTGGTGGCTCAGCAGTAAAGAATCCACCTGCAGTGCTGGAGCTGCAGGAGACTCAGGTTTGATCCCTCAGTTAGGAAGATCCCCTGGAGGAGGGCATGGCAACCCACTCCAGTATTCTTGCCTGGAGAATCCCATGGACAGAGGAGCCTGGCGGGCTATAGTCCACATGGTCACAAAGAGTTGGGCGCAACTGAAGTGACTTAGCGTGCACACACATGCCTATTCACTACCTAAGCAAACATCAACTGAATGCCACATGCACTGTGTTATCTACCAGGAGCAAGGCCGAGGAAAGAATGGGTAGGTAACTCAAGGTCAGACAGTAGCAAGGCTACAGCACAGACATTGAAACCCATGGCTCTTGCCCTTCTCTGCCCTGCTATTTCCAGTCCCGTGAGCCTACCTCTTCCCCAACCTCTGAACTCTCAGGTAGCCTCTCGAGCTGCTTATAACTGTTAAAAACAAAGGAAAATATTCAGGGAAAGGTTTCTCACCTTGTTGCCAAATTGGTAAAGATTTAGACAAGATATACACCCAGATGCTGGCATGAGGGTGTTTTTGGTTTTTTTTCTTCTTTCACAATGGGAAGGTGAAAAAAAAAAAAAAAAAGGCATGCTCACCATGCTTTACCTCCAAATTGGAGATCAGACTCAGATCATTGGTAGCAGAAGAAAATCAAACTGTGTGGCCCTTTCAAAGGCCAAACAAATAGGGAAGCTATTTGTGATAGTAAGTGTTTACTCTTTTAGACTGGAAATTTGTCCAAACAAGACAAGTTTATTTGCCAATCAAGAGTCAAGTTTCAGGAAGGCCTCCTCATCTATTACACTAGATCATTACAATGCAAAGGATGAACTTGACAGAAAAGACATGTGGACCTCTTGGAGGACACAAAACTCTAAAATACACTTCACAGGTGATCATGCCATTGTTGAGCAAAATTTGTGTTATAAAAATTCTCTGCTAAGTTAAGCCAAAATGTTACCCCTACCTGCAATTTTTGTTCTTGTTCTGAATTTTGCCTTTGGAAGAAGCATGTTACAAGTTTAATCCCTCTTCAGTATGACAGTTCTTTAAAGATTTAAAAACCACAGCATATTACTGACCCCAGGCTTTTTTTTTTTGGCCAAACCTAGAACCCATATCCTCTTTGATGACATTTAATTTTCCAGTCAGTATAATTTTTTTTCAAAGACCAGTCTAATGATAAGAGTTAATCTTTATTTTTGGATTACAAACTTAGTATATATTCACTATGAAAGTAATTTTAAATCCAGACAAAAAAGAAGACATAATAACTATCACCATTATTTCCATGACCCAGATAAAAGCTAATATTTTGCTATATATTTTATCAAACTCTTTTCTGCGCATATTTATAAGCATAACTTGAATATTGTAAAATGAGTCCATACTCTACATACTGTTTCAAACTGTTAGAGTTTACTTAATACACAATTAACACTTTTTCCTTATCAAAAAGTACAAGTGGTTCCATAAAAAAATGACAAGCTCACTTTTTTCTGTTCTAAGTTCAACTAAGTAGCCTGGAAATTACTTAGAAGACAAGGGTAATGGACTCTGAAAGCTGGAAAGGAGGTGAACAGGCTAGAAAAGGTAAGACTTGAGTAGCAACAATGTGGTGAATTTCCTGGGTTCAAGTCTAATCTCACATGTATCCCAGACTGGGCTCTGGAGAGTCCTAGAAACCAGTAGACAACACCACCAAAGACAACGGCACCATGGACAACGACAAAACACACAAAAAACAAATAAAGCCCTTTGGATAAAGGGCTGGAAAAGAGATGCTTGTCTCTCTCCACAACCAGGAAATGGTTCTATCCACCTACAGAAGAGCAAGGAATCCCAGGACAACTCAATCCACAGTCTACAGCCAGGGCTGTGGTGACTTCTGACTCCTCGTACACACAGTAGGTGGACAGTAGGAACAGGGAACCTGAGGAAGTGCCTCTCACCCTGGCAGATGTCACCAATAAGGGCTGAATTAGGAGTCCCACCAACACCAGGAGAAAAAGACAGCATTGCAAAGGCTCTGAACACTAAAATGTCATGGACATAAAGCTAAAAAGTAGGTTAGAATTTACACAATAAACCTAAGCAAAGCTACTGCTTGCTAAGATAGATTTAAGGATCAAGGTTACTAACATAGTAACCAAAGTGTTCAGGAGAACATTAAACATCATATATGCTAAGGAACCAAGAAAATCACAATTTGAATTAGAAAAGACAATCAATTTATGTCAACATTGAGATGTGTGAGATGTTAAAATTATCTGCTAAGGATTTTAGAACAGTCATCATGGAAAATGTTTCCATGATCAATTAAAAATCCTCCTGAAACTTTTGAAAGAAAAAAGCCAATCTCAGCAAAGAAATAGAAATTATAAAAAGGGACGAAATGAAAATAATAGACCTAAAAAGGTAATCAAAATTTAAAAGTGGCAGGATGATCTCAATAGTATAAAAATAACACAGAGAATAGAATCAGTGAGCTTGAAACAGATCAATAGAATTTATTCAGTCTGCACAACAGAGAAAAAATAGACCGAAAAACATTCAGAGCTTCAGGGATCTGTAGAGCAAGAGCACAAGATCTAAAGCTTTTCTCATTGGAGTTTCAGACTGAGGAAGAGTGAGGGATTGAAAAAATACAAAGCAAATTCCTGGAAATGTTTCAAAATAGACAAAACTCATAAATCCACAGATTCATGAATCCAGATGAACTTCAGATAGGATAAAGCTAAAGAAATTCACGGACTTTCCTTGGTGGCAGTGAAGAGTCTGCCTGCCAGTGCAGAAGATGCAAGAGACTTGGATTTGATCCCTGGGTCAGAAGATTTCCCGGAAATGGGAACCTGCTCTGGTATTCTTGCCTGGGAAATCCCATGAACAGAGGAGCCTGGTGGGCTGCAGTCCTTGGAGTCCCCTTTGCATACACATGCATGCAAAGAAATTCACATGAAGATAGAACATAATGAAAGTTACATATTGTTCTTGAGAAACCTGTATTTTTTAAAACACCGCCAACATGGACTAAATGCTTTTTAAATTAATTTTTTTAATTGGAGTATAGTTGATTTACAATGTTGCGTTAGTTTCTGGTGTATAGAAAATGAGTCAGTTATGCATATACATGTACCACTCTTTTAAAAATTCTATTCCCATTGGGTCATTACAGAGTTCAGAGCTCCCTGTGCTGTACAGTACATTCATATTAAGTTCTCTGTTTTATATATAGTGGTGTATATTTCAATCTCAATTGGCCAATTTAGCCCTCTCCCTGTCACTTTCGCTTTTAGTAACCATAAATTTGTTTTCTACATCTGTGACTCAATTTTTGTTTTGTTAATATGTTCATTAAACCTAAAGACAAAAAAAATCTTTAAAACAGTCATGAAAAAGATATATCACATATGGAGGAAAACCAATTCAAATGGCAACGAATTTCTCACCCAAAACTATGGAAGCCAGAGAATGTGGCACGAAATTCTTTCAGAAGGAACCATGGACCCTGAATTCTGTATCTGGTGATACTATCTTTCAGGACTGGAAGGAGAATAAAAAAGTTCTCAGATGAAGGAAAACAAAGAGCATGTGTCATTGGCACACCTACCCTTAGAGAATGGCTAAATAGAAGTTCTCCAACAGAAAGATCATGATAACATAAGCAGGCTGGGACCTTTCTAAATAAAAGAACAACAGAGTGGAAAGAATACAAATAAGCATAATAAACTATCCCGCACCTCAAGTGAAAGTGAAAGTCACTCAGTTGTGTCTGACTCTGCAATCACTTCCTATAGAGTCCAAGGAATTCTCCAGGCCAGAATACTGGAGTGGGTAGCCTTTCCCTTTTCCAGGGGATCTATACTTCATATTTAAATTATTTATAACAACATGGGATGTTGTAACAACATGGAATGTGTGTTCAACATATGCAGAGAAAATACCTATGATAATTTTACTTGAAAAGTGGGGAAGTAAAGAAATATAACTGTGTGTAAGTTTTTTAAATAGTTGAAATAGTAAAAAGATCACTATCAATAGGCTGTAATAAATAAATTATATTTTTGTTGGTTTAGTCGCTAAGTTGTGTCTGACTCCTATGTATGTGTTTGCATATATATAATACAAGTATACATATACATACACACATACGTAAGGACTTCCCTGGTGGCTCAGGTGGTAAAGAATCTATCTGCAATGTGGAAGACCAGGTTCAATCCTTGGGTCTGGAAGATCCCTGGAGAAGGGAGTGACTACCCACTCTAGTATTCTTGCCTGGAGAATTCCATGGACAATGAGGCTGCTGGGCTACAGTCCATGGGATCTCAGAGAGTTGGACATGACTTAGCAGCTAGACTACCACCACATATGGTAATACCTACAGCAATCACAAGATAAGCAATCGGACACGACTGAGTGACTTCACTTTCCCTTTTCACTTTCATGCATTGGAGGAGGAAATGGCAACCCACTCCAGTGTTCTTGCCTGGAGAATCCCAGGGACGGTGGAGCCTGGTGGGCTGCCATCTATGGGGTCACACAGAGTCGGACACAACTGACGTGACTTAGCAGCAGCATGAAAAATAATGTGTTCAGAAATAGTATAAATAAATCAAAATAGGATTCTAAATCTTTTTTTTATTAATGTCAGAAAACAAAAGGAACAAACAGAATACTAATAACAGAATGGCAGACTTGTCTTAACATATAATTACTTTTAATGAAAAGAAGTTGTTCCAATTCCCAAAAGGAAGAAAGAGTATTCCAACCAGCTTTAGAATAATCCTGGGCAAATAAGTACATGTCAACTCAATGGGGACAGAGAATGAGGAATTACACGGGGTGTGGTAGACTTAATACATTTTATGAAATCCTATGGACAGGTATCAAAAGTTAGTAATTATGATAGTTGCTCAGCCGTGTCTGACTCTTTGTAACCTGCCAGGCTCTTATGGAACTGAAGGCAGGAGGAGAAGGGGACGACAGAGGATGAGATGGTTGGATGGCATCACTGACTCAATGGACACCAGTTTGAGTAAACTCCAAGAGTTCATGATGGACAGGGAGGCCTGGCGTGCTGCAGTCCATGGGGTCACAAAGAGTCAGACACAGCTGAGCAACTGAACTGAACTTTACTGATGAGCCTCAAAGAAACAAAATGTATGAAAAGTTTATACGTTTTAAATGTTAATAAATATTAGTTATTCATTTACCTATATAGATCTCAAGTACGTAAAGCACTTTGCAGTGAGTGAGTTGTATAACTAATCTATTACTACTATATCTCAGCTGGTAAAGAATCCGCCTGCAATGCAGGAGACCCCAGTTAGATTCCTGGGTTGGGAAGTTCCCCTGGAGAAGGGATAGGCTACCCACTCCAGTATTCTTGGGATTTCCTGGTGGCTCAGAAGGTAAAGACTGTGCCTGTAATGCAGAAGACATGGGTTTGATCCCTAGGTTGGGAATATCCCCTGGAGGAGAGCATGGCAACCCACTCAGTAAAGAATCAGGCAAGTATACTGGAGTAGGTAGCCATTCCCTTCTCCAGGTGATCTTCCAGACCCAGGGGTCAAACCCAAGTCTCCCACATTGCAGGCAGATTCTTTACCAGCTGAGACATAGTAGTAATAGACTAGTTATACAACTCACTCACTGCAAAGTGCTTTATGTACATAATCTCAATATAGGTAAATGAGTAACTAATATTTGTAAACATTTATAATATATAAACTTTCCATACATTTTCTTTCTTTGAGGTTCATCAGTTAAGTTCAGTTGGTCAGTCATGCCTGACTCTTTGCGACCCCATGGACTGCAGCATGCCAGGCCTCCCTGTCCATCACCAACTCCCAGAGCTTACTCAAACTCATGTCCATCGAGTCGGTGATGCCATCCAGCTATCTCATCCTCTGTCATCCCCTTCTCCTCCCACCTTCAATCTTTCCCAGCATCAGGGTCTTTTCCAATGAGTCAGCTCTTCACATCAGGTGGCCGAAGTATTGGAGTTTTAGCTTCAACATCAGTCCTTCCAATAAATAGTCAGTACTGATTTCCTTTCAGATGGACTGGTTGGATCTCTTTGCTGTCCAAGGGGCTCTCAAGAGTCTTCCCCAACACCACAGTTCAAAAGCATCAATTCTTCAGTGCTCAGCTTTATTTATAGTCCAACTCTGACATCCATACATGACTACTGGAAAAATCATAGCCTAGACTAGACGGACCTTTGTTGGCAAAGTAATGTCTCTTCTTTTTAATATGTTGTCTAAGTTGGTCATAATTTTCCTTCCAAGGAGTAAATAATTTTAAAAAGTAAAACTTACTTTAATTTTATTAAAAAGTAAAATTCTTTTAATTTCATGGCTTCAGTTACCATCTGCAGTGATTTTGCAGCACAAAAAAATAAAGTCTGTCACTGTTTCCACTGTTTCCCCATCTATTTCCCATGAAGTGGTGGGACCAGATGCCATGATCTTCGTTTTCTGAATGTTGAGTTTTAAGCCGACTTTTTCACTCTCCTCTTTGACTTTCATCAAAGGCTCATTAGTTCTTCTTCACTTCAGCCATAAGGCTGGTGTCATCTGCATATCTGAAGTTATTGATATTTTTCCCAGCAATCTTGATCCCAGCTTGTGCTTCATCCAGCCCAGCGTTTCTCATGATGTTCTCTGCATAGAAGTTAAATAAGCAGAGGGACAACATACAGCCTTGACGTACTCCTTTCCAGATTTGGAAACAGTGTGTTGTTCCATGTCCAGTTCTAACAGTTGCTTCTTGACTTGCATACAGATTTCTCAGGAGACAGGTCAGGTGGTCTGGTATTTCCATCTCTTTCAGAATTTTCCACAGTTTATTGTGATCCACACAAAGACTTTGGCATAGTCAATAAAGCAGAAATAGATGTTTTTCTGGAACTCTCCTGCTTTTTCGATGATCCAGCGGATGTTGCCAATTTGATCTCTGGTTCCTCTGCCTTTTCTAAAACCAGCTTGAACATCTGGAATTTCATAGTTCACATACTGCTGAAGCCTGGCTTGGAGAATTTTGAGCATTACTTTGCTAGCATGTAAGATGAGTGCAATTGTGTGGTAGTTTGAGCCTTCTTTGGCATTGCCTTTCTTTGGGATTGGAATGAAAACTGACCTTTTCCAGTCCTGTGGCCGCTGCTGAGTTTTCCAAATTTGCTGGCATTTGAGTGCAGCCCTTTCACAGCATCATCTTTGAAATAGCTCAACTGGAATTCCATCACTTCCACTAGTTTTGTTCATAGTAATGCTTCCTAAGGCCCACTTGACTTTGCATTCCAAGATGTCTGCCTGTTACTCCAGGTATTTCTTGACTTCCTACTTTTGCATTCCAGTCCCCTATAATGACAATGACATCTTTTGGGGGTGTTAGTTCTAAAAGGTCTTGTATGTTTTCATAGAACCATTCAACTTCAGCTTCTTCAGCGTTGCTGGTCAGGGCATAGACTTGGATTACTGTGATATTAAATGGTTTGCCTTGGAAATGAACAGAGATCATTCTGTTGTTTTTGAGATTGTGCCCCTGAACTGCATTTAGGGTTCTTTTGTTGACTATGATGGCTACTCCATTTCTTCTAAGGGATTCTTGCCTACAGTATTAGATATAATGGTCATCTGAGTTCAATTCACCCATTCCAGTCCATTTTAGCTCATTGATTCCTAAAATGTCGACGTTCACTCTTGCCATCTCCTGTTTAACCACTTCCAATTTGCCTTGATTCATGGATAACAACCAGGTTCCTAAATGCAAAAAAGCAAAATGGCTGTCTGGGGAGGCCTTACAAATAGCTGTGAAAAGAAGAGAAGCAAAAAGCAAAGGAGAAAAGGAAAGATATAAACATCTGAATGCAGAGTTCCAAAGAATAGCAAGAAGAAATAAGAAAGCCTTCTTCAGCGATCAATGCAAAGAAATACAGGAAAACAACAGAATGGGAAAGACTAGGGATCTCTTCAAGAAAATCAGAGATACCAAAGGAATATTTCATGCAAAGATGGGCTCGATAAAGGACAGAAATGGTATGGACCTAACAGAAGCAGAAGATATTAAGAAGAGATGGCAAGAATACACAGAAGAACTGTACAAAAATGATCTTCATGACCCAGATCATCACGATGGTGTGATCACTGACCTAGAGCCAGACATCCTGGAATGTGAAGTCAAGTGGGCCTTAGAAAGCATCACTACGAACAAAGCTAGTGGAGGTGATGGGATTCCAGTTGAGCTATTTCAAAGATGATGCTGTGAAAGGGCTGCACTCAAATGCCAGCGAATTTAGAAAACTCAGCAGCGGCCACAGGACTGGAAAAGGTCAGTTTTCATTCCAATCCCAAAGAAAGGCAATGCCAAAGAAGGCTCAAACTACTGCACAATTGCACTCATCTCACACGCTAGTAAAGTAATGCTCAAAACTCTCCAAGCCAGGCTTCAGCAATATGTGAACCGTGAACTTCCTGATGTTCAAGCTGGTTTTAGAAAAGGCAGAGGAACCAGAGATCAAATTGCCAACATCTGCTGGATCATGGAAAAAGCAAGAGAGTTCCAGAAAAGCATCTATTTCTGCTTTATTGGCTGTGCCAAAGCCTTTGACTGTGTGGATCACAATAAAGTGTGGAAAATTCTGAAAGAGATGGGAATACCAGACCACCTGATCTGCCTCTTGAGAAATTTGTATGCAGGTCAGGAAGCAACAGTTAGAACTGGACATGGAACAACAGACTGGTTCCAAATAGGAAAAGGAGTTCGTCAAGGTTGCATATTGTCACCCTGTTTATTTAATTTATATGCAGAGTACATCATGAGAAATGCTGGACTGGAAGAAACACAAACTGGAATCAAGGTTGCTGGGAGAAATATCAATAACCTCAGATATGCAGATGACACCACCCTTATGGCAGAAAGTGAAGAGAAACTAAAAAGCCTCTTGATGAAAGTGAAAGTGGAGAAGGAAAAAGTTGGCTTAAAGCTCAACATTCAGAAAACAAAGATCATGGCATCTGGTCCCACCACTTCATGGGAAATGGGGAAACAGTGGAAACAGTGTCAGACTTTATTTTTCTGGGCTCCAAAATCACTACAGATGGTGACTGCAGCCATGAAATTAAAAGACGCTTACTCCTTGGAAGGAAAGTTATGACCAACCTACATAGCATATTCAAAAGCAGAGACATTACTTTGCCAACAAAGGTTCGTCTAGTCAAGGCTATGGTTTTTCCTGTGGTCATGTATGGATGTGAGAGTTGGAATGTGAAGAAGGCTGAGCGCCAAAGAATGGATGCTTTTGAACTGTGGTGTTGGAGAAGACTCTTGAGAGTCCCTTGGACTGCAAGGAGATCCAACCAGTCCATTGTGAAGGAGATCAGCCCTGGGATTTCTTTGGAAGGAATGATGCTAAAGCTGAAACTCCAGTACTTTGGCCACCTCATGCGAAGAGTTGACTCATTGGAAAAGACTCTGATGCTGGGAGGGACTGGGGGCAGGAGGAGAAGGGGACGACAGAGGATGAGATGGCTGGATGGCATCACTGACTCGATGGACGTGAGTCTGGGTGAACTCCGGGAGTTGGTGATGGACAGGGAGGCCTGGCGTGCTGCGATTCATGGGGTCGAAAAGAGTCGGACATGACTGAGCGACTGATCTGATCTGGTGCAATATTGCTCTTTAAAGCATTGGACCTTGCTTCCACCACCAGTCATATCCATAACTGGGTGTTGTTTTTGCTTTGGCTCCATCTCTTCATTCTTTCTGGAGTTATTTCTCCACTGATCCCCAGTAGCATGTTGGGCACCTACCGACCTGGAGAGTTCATCTTTCATTGTCTTATCTTTTTGTCTTTTCACACTATTCATGGGGTTCTCAAGGCAAGAATACTAAAGTGGTCTGCCGTTCCCTTCTCCAGTGAACCACATTTTTTGTCAGCCTCATTGAGCTTCATATCAAGACTGTCAGCTAGGTATTGTATGACACAAATGAAATTTGAAGAGATCAGGTGTGAGACTGACTTGCATAAGGTCACGTGCCAGTATGTGATGGTGCTGAGAGCTCGGCCCAAGTAGTCTGTCCCCAAATGCCATCAGTTTTCTACCTTATCATTCAAGTTTTCCAGGAGTCCCAGGGAACACTAACTCTCAGCATTCTTCACAAGTCTCACAAGACATGATAATTTGAGGGATGTCAAGTTTATGGTGTTTTAAACAACAACCTCACAGGTATGACTAGGTTACAGCCGAATAAAATCTTTCAAACTTGGAAAGGAATTTTTGTAACATCCTAAGTTTAGTGGAGGGCTCACTAGTTCTTAAAAGGAAATGTTTTGAAAATTTAATAGATGTTTATTGAGCATCCATTATATGTAAGCAACTATGCTGAACATTGTATGGAATGGTAGAATTTCCACAAGGAAATGGAAGAGACAAACAAAGGCTTGAAAGTGAAAGTGCTCATCAATCGTGTCTGACTCTTTGAGACCCCTATGGACTGTAGCCCACCAGGTTCCTCTGTCCATGGGATTCTCCAGGCAAGACACTGGAGTGGGTTGCCACGCCCTCCTCCAGGGGATCTTCCCAACCCAGAAATTGAACCTGTGTCTCCTGCATTGCAGGAGGATTCTTTACAGTCTGAGCCACTAGGGAAGCCCTAAACAAAGGCTTGGGTGACTGTAATAGTATTAGTCAGAATTCAGTCAGGGAAGTAGAATTCCTATGGGTGCCATGGGATGGACAACTTGTGACAGGGCGCAGACCTTCCGAGCTGTTGACAGAAATGAAAGTGTGGAAGAGGAAGTTGGAGGACCATAGAAAAAGGAAAAGGGCACATCTCTTCATAGGAAAAGGCACTAAAAAGTCTGCCTGGAGCACTGATGTGGGTCGCAAGGCAGAGTAGGAAGGAGCAAGAGGGGGCCAGTGAAGAAAGAGCTTGTGGAGAGTCTTCAGGAACCTCCTGGACAGACAGCCACAACCTCCATAGACCCACCACCAAGTGTCTGGTGGTGAGGCTGGGATCCCTGTCGGTCAGCAGAGTGAGCAGTCAGGAGGAAGAGATGGTGCAGAGCTGTGGAGAGCAGGGATGAACCAGGATCTTCGCATCACTCTCGTGACCTCATTCCAGTTCCGGTCTTTAACCAGGTGAAGATGTTCAGAGAATCATCGCAGCTGTCTCCTTTGACCTTCCAAATATAAGTCCCTCTTTCGGCCAACTCAAACTTGAAACGAAATGAGGAAGGAGATTCTGGGAAAGGTAGGTCCCAGTGTAACTATGTTGACAGTAAAAATCCAGTACAAGCTGTTAGACCAAAAGAGTATCAGAGCAGTGATGCGAATAACTTATAACAGGGAGAGAGAGGCACAAATGAGTCATGGGCTCAGGAAGCGGGTTTGGGAAACCTCTCTGCTCCTCCATGGTTCTTGCTTCTCCTCATTACTCGAATGCTTTGCTCTAGTGGGAATGATGCCACTGCATTGTCACAGCGCTTACTGTGTACTCTTGGGGAAGTTACTTAACCTCTATGAGGCTCCATATTCTCAGCTGTAAATGGAGAATAATGAAACATACCACAGTAAACCATGAAAATCACATGAGAAATTACAAGCCAAAGCTCCCAGTACACAGCAAATGCTTGACACATCGGGTCTACCTTGCTCTTCTCCTCTGGCTTCTTCTGCTTCAGAGGTTCATATTCAATCTCTGACCACATGTTCACTCTGGTCTCCACCAGTGACCCTGCTGGATACATAGACTCTTGTTAAATGCTCTAATAATCCTTAAATACGTCATGCATTCTGAATTTCCTTTTTGAATCATGGAAACTAGGTTTTAAAGTAGTTCAACCCTCCCTTTCTGTGGTGGTACCTAAAAGGTATTAAGCCTTTAGGTGGTGCCAAGACTGTGGAATATATATGATTATAAAAGGTAAGAACCTAAATGTTCCATTCCAGGTGTCTGTCAAGCGGTGATTTCCCCCATTTCTTTTCACACCATCCCTTTGTTCTTCATGGAGGCTTGCATTCTTTACACTGAGTTCTTGGGAACTCTCCTCCATCAAGTCCTGAGCTATTCAAGATGTCTGGCAGAAAGATTTCCAAGTGTAGGTGTATGTAATTAGTATCAGGTGGGTTGTCCTCTTTATACACCCTTCTTTCCATCTGTTTAGTTCCTTGCTGACAAGCGATTCATCTATCATGCTGAATAAGTGATTCCAGATTGAAGCAATTTTCTCTTGCATCTCCCAACCATAAGCAAAAATTCCCTCTCTCCATATATATATATATATATATGTATATATATATATACACATACACACATATCTATGTATATATAAATATATACATACTCCACTTTCCATTTTGTCTACTGTGCCCCTTTGGGATACATCAACCATAATCAAAAATAGAATTTTTTAGAAATGGGAATGAGAAACACGGGTAGAGGTGAACACATTATGGGAAATATTAGCACATATGCAACAGCCCATTTGTAGAATACTGCCCAGCACCGCTCAGCCAAGTTGAAGGGAATTGATGAAGGGATTCCAACTGGCCAGATTTCTCCTGGAATCCATAAAAACTCAAAATGACACTTGGTACATGAGCAGAAAAACCCACAAATCAGAGCAAAAGATGGATTTGCCAGTGCAGCCTTTTGTGGCTGCAGTGTTAATGCTCTCAGAGTGCATGCTGTCAGAGTGATCGTGCAACATGGGCTGGTGGTGGTGGAAGAAGCAAAATGCACAAAGTGCTCAGAAGACGTATTTGAGCCAGGAGAGTTTCCCGAAGGCCTTACCCACATTTCTTCACATTAAATATGGGGCTCAAACCTACTCTACTAATGTAACAGATGTTTCAGAGAATTACATAAAAAACAAATGTAAGAATGGCTTAAAACAACGTTGCTATATAACTGTAAGACATTTTTATTACACAGCAAGATAGAAATTATTTAATTCATTATTTAAATTATTGTTCAGTCAGTAGTCCCAACTAAACTTGAAAATGTCAACAGCAAGTAGCATTTATTTAAACATTCTCTTTCTGTATCTACTTGTTGTTAACCTAAAGTCTAGTTGAATAGATCCTTCTAAGATAATACAGTCTAAACTGAACCCAATAGTGTATACAAACATAGAATTAGGACCAAAGATATACCAATAACTATGACTGAAATAATGAAATATTTGCAGATTGTTTTCAATTTTAACACTATATTCTAAACTAAAACAACTTTCCAGGTGCTCAGCTTTCCCCACAAACAGTCCTCCACCTTATTTGCATCAGTCCCTCACTTCAAACTTTAAATGAGAGAATATCACAAAGATGCGTTGGTGAAAAGCAACTTAGCTCCTGGGCCCTGCCGTCTTCTGCTGACATTTGCTAAAGTACCTCTAATTAATGTAGTAAGTACAGGATGAAGATTACAAAGTAGGGAAAATTTAGGTTTCCTTCAATGTTTTATTGCCCACACATGTGTGCATGCTCGGTCGCTTCAATTGACTCTTTGTGACCCTATGAACTGTAACCCACCAGGCTCCTCCATCCGTGGGATTCTCCAGGAAAGAATCCTGGAGTGTGTTGCCATGCCCTCCTCCAGGGTATGTTCCCAACCCAGGGATTGAACCTGAGTCTCCTAAGTCTCCTGCCTTGCAGGCAGATTCTTCATTGCTGAGCCACTGGTGAAGTCTTTATTGGCCATAATCAGTCAATTATTTCCCATGATTGTATCTCTCATAGCCCTGTACTTTTCATATTTCATTACCACATAATCAAACAGGTGTGCAAGCACTGTATTGATTCCAAAACATTGGCCAGTTGCCCATTTTTCTGCTTTGACATCATTCAAAATTAAGTATCGCTGGTCTCACAATCGAAGCCCCTCAAAAGTCCTTGCTGATGAACAAGAGGGGTTTCACATAGAGTCCACTAGTTCAGTTGAATAATAACACATCTGTTACTCTGCACAAATCACCAGTGCTATCTTCAAAAAAATCATATCATGACACCTTTTACTTTGATATTCTTTGCTAGCTTTAAGAAAGGATTTAAGGTATTCAGCACAGCACACGAAGCCCTATTGACCTGTATCTTCCTATGACACCTGTCTTAGTCCAACTTATTCTCTCCTGCACACCCTAAAATGGGACCCTATTCAATTAAAAAGGCTTACTTGGTAAAGAAACTGCCTGCCAATGCAAGAGACAAGAGTTCAATCCTGGATTGGAAAGATCCCCTGGAGAAGGAAAGGGCAACCCACTCCAGTATTCTTGCCTGGAGAATCCCCATGAACAGAGGATCCTGGTGGCTACAGTCCAGGGGTCACAAAGAGTCAGACACGACTGAGAAACTAAACAACAACAAATTCAGTTAAAGTTGTTATTATCTGAATCCTCATCTACTTACTTGTATCGGGAACACTTTCCCTCTAGTTTATCTTTTGGGGGATACCTACCCATCTTTTAGGTCTCTGGATCTAGACAGCATGCCCTGGGCATCACAGGGACTGGAATGTGCATGCTCAGTTGCTTCAGTCATGCTGACCCTTCGCAACTCTATGGACTGTAGCCCACCAGGCTCCACTGTCCATGAGATTCTCCAGGCAAGAATTCTGAAGTGGGTTGCCATGTCCTCCTCCAGGGGATCTTCCCAACCCAGGGATCGAACCTGTGTCTCTTAAGTCCCCTGCACTGGCAGGCAGGTTCTTTATGACTAGTGCTGCCTGGGAAGCCCAGGGTTGAGATAAGTACCCCCATATTCAGTATCATCTTCATTCATATGTCTATACTTTAGAATTATCTGTTGTTTGCTTGTTGTTTCTTTCTTTTTTGCATATCGCTCTGCCTCACTGCCTGAGAGCTTCCAAAGACCAAGACCTTTGTCACTGAAGTTAGTCTTACAATGCATGCCCTGTGCCTGGTACACAGCAAGTACTCAGGACATATTGATGAAACATCTGAGTTAATGGGTATATTAACCCATGGGATGGATGGATGGGTAGATGATAGAAAAGTTACAATCTGTTCCCAAGCCAGGTACCATTTGTCTCTCATAGTAAAGTTGCCATTGTTTGCAATGTGATGTAATGAAACTAAAGTCTGTCCACCCCCGACCCCATTCCCCTCTGTCTATCATGGAGCTTTAGACTTAGTGAAGAGGCGTGGAAAATTTGAGACCCCAAAATAAAAATCAAAGCAGCAATCTCCTCAATAGTAAAACCACTGCTTCTGTTGGTGATATTATTGTGAGAAGCAACAACCATTCATGATTTAAACTTCAGAGTATGTTGTGTACATTTTAAAATATTTTTCAAAGGTTTTTTCCTTTTATAACTAAATTTATTGATTTTTAATTGAAGGATAATTGCTCTACAATATTGTGTTGGTTTCTTTCAATGTTGTTTTTATTTCCTACTTCTGCCCATCGGTGTTTACGTGATGAAACACCACGATCACAAACAACATTTGTGATCATTGAGCATCCTCCTTGAAAAAGAACACCAGGCATCTCTACTTACATCTTTACTATCACAAAGGACTTACTCCATGGGAAAATATAAAAAAAGCCACATTAACTTTTAGAAGAAATAAAATACTGGTTTGTCATCCAAAGAACAATTTCATTTCTGTTAATATTTCAGCAGTTAAGTCAACGAGAATCTGTAAAGTTGAGTCAAAGAGTGCTAAGGCTGGAAGCTATAAAGTGTTCGATGTTCAGTCACTAAGTCGTGTCCAGTTCTTTGCGACCCCGTGGACTGTAGCACGCCAGGCTCCCCTGTCCTTCACTGTCTTCTGGAGTTTGCTCAAACTCATGTCCATTGAGTCAGTGATGTTATCTAATCATCTCGTCCTATGCCACACCCTTCTCCTCTTGCCCTCAGTCAGTCAAAAGACCTCAATCAGGGTCTTTTCCAGTGAGTTGGCTCTTTGCATCAGGTCGTCAAAGTATTGGCGCTTCAGTGTTTAGTCTGGTGCTTAAGGGCTGGATTCACTTTCCATCCCTTCCAAGTGATTTAACATCTCTAAGCCTTAGTGCCCCCCTCTAAGGAACTGGAAATAAGAGAAATACTGGCTCATAGGATGAAACTCAATGAGACAATATGTATGAATGTACAGTATTTTGATCATTCCTTCACATAGCAAGCATTTACTAAATTCTAACAGTTCTAGGCAATGGCAACCCACTCCAATACTCTTGCCTGGAAAATCCCATGGATGGAGGAGCCTGGTGGGCTCCAGTCCATGGGGTCACTAAGAGTCGGACACGACTGAGCGACTTCACTTTCAATTTTCACTTTCATGCACTGGAGAAGGAAATGGCAACCCACTCCAGTGTTCTTGCCTGGAGAATCCCAGGAACAGGGGAGCCTGGTGAGCCGCCGTCTCTGGGGTCGCACAGAGTCGGACACGACTGAAGTGACTTAGCAGCAGCAGCAGCAGCAACTGTTTTAAAGGGGAGTGGATTATATTTTCGTAACACAGGCAAGAAACTCTGAGGTCTGGAGATCTGATGTGAATTACTCAAGTTTACAATGGAGTTTATCTTTAGTTTCTCATAGTTATCTCTAGCATCAGTTCAGTTCAGTTCAGTCTCTCAGTTGTGACCTTTGCGACCCCATGAATCACAGCACACCAGGTCTCCTTGCCCATCACCATCTCCCGGAGTTCACTCAAATTCATGTCGATCAAGTCGGTGATGCCATCCAGCCATCTCATCCTCAGTCGTCCCCTTTTCCTCCTGCCCCCAATCCCTCCCAGCATCAGAGTCTTTTCCAATGAGTCAGCTCTTCACATGAGGTGGCCAAAGTACCAAAATTTTAGCTTTAGCATCATTCCTTCCAAAGAACACCCAGGGCTGATATCCTTTAGAATGGACTGGTTGGATCTCCTTGCAGTGCAACGGACTCTCAAGAGTCTTCTCCAACACCACAGTCCAACTGTCACATCCATACATGACCACTGAAAAAACCATAGCCTTGACTAGATGGACCTTTGTTGGCAAAGTAATGTCTCTGCTTTTCAATATGCTATCTAGGTTGGTCATAACTTTCCTTCCAAGGAGTAAGCGTCTTTTCATTTCATGGCTGCAGTCACCATCTGCAGTGAATTAGGAGCCCAAAAAAATAAAGTCTGACACTGTTTCCACTGTTTCCCCATCTATTTCGCATGAAGTGATGGGACCAGATGCCATGATCTTTGTTTTCTGAATGTTGAGCTTTAAGCCAACTTTTTCACTCTCCTCTTTCACTTTCATCAAGAGGCTTTTGAGTTCCTCTTCACTTTCTGCCATAAGGGTGATGTCATCTGCATATCTGAGGTTATTGATATTTCTCTCAGCAATCTTGATTCCAGCTTGTGCTTCATCCAGCCCAGCATTTCTCATGATATACTCTGCATATAAGTTAAATAAGCAGGGTGACAATATACAGCCTTGACATACTCCTTTTCCTATTTGGAACCAGTCTGTTGTTCCATGTCCAGTTCTAACTGTTGCTTCCTGACCTGCATATAGGTTTCTCAAGAGGCAGGTCAGCTGGTCTGGTATTCCCATCTCTTTCAGAATAGAGGGTACTTATTTATGAGCCTACAGATTTTTGAAGTAAAAACAAACAACAAGAAACTATGGTAATGATCCTAGTTTAAAACAGGGGACTGGGTGACAATTTAAGCTATCAGGAACATTTTGGCTTCAAAGCCCTATCAAACACATTACAAATATCACACAGAAAAAGCAGTATTAGAAACCACTTTCCAAACTCTCAATCAGTTCACAGTTAATATCACTTCTATCCAATTAGAGATGGAAAGAATAAAATAAGAGCAAATCCGAAATTTCAGAGGACAGGTCTGTAAATACAAACTTAATGGGGAGATTGTTAGGTTCTGATCCCCTTTCTTCCTCTGACATCAGCTCAGCCAGTAATACCCTCTCGGGCTTCTTCACAAGTACTTATTACAAGAATCTATACTTCTTCAGTCCAGAGTCCTCACAGGTCAGCAAAACTGGAGCCTTAATGGCTTTCTTATAAGCTTTCCCACACTCTTTGCCTTGGCTCAAACCTCAATATAGTATCATTTATCATAAGTTAACTATTTGACCTTCAAATTTAAACCAGGACCTGGCAATGCAGCTAACTACAATGTTGAGGAGAGCTGAGAACCTAGCTTTTCTCTTAAAAAGGCTCATTTCCAATGATGCTGAAGTTTCTTTCTGAGCAAAGACAGAAATTGGTTTTAATTTTATTGGCATTAGATATCTTCTCCAGAACAATAAATCAATTGGCTTAATTCCTGTAGTTAAGGAATTGAATGTTGTATCCACTTAACATTTAAAAAAAAAGAGGCTTACCCATTTTCCAGATGCCTGATCAGGATATAGTGATCTGATCCCAGAATTAACACAACCTTTATAATGGGTTCTTCCCTGGAAGAAGAAGTGAGGAATGAATGAGGTGGCCTGAAAGTCCTGGAGCAGGATCCACATCTGTCACTCCATCAGCAGGAGGGACAGGGTGGCAAGAATAGGGCCCCATTGAGGATGGAGCCAGCAGTGATAACCCAGGCGCCAGGGAGGAATGGAGCAACTTTTTACTAAACAGCATGAACTTCTCTGGCAGAACAACCAAATCCCAGGCTGGAGACTCTGATGCTTGGGTACATACGTTTAAAATAGTGGTAGTGTTTCAAATAGCAGAAAGTTCAAGATCTTGTACTGGCAGCTCGAAGTAGAGAAGACCTTTGCTAAGTAATCCTTCCCACTGACTGACTCAGTCCCTCCTGTGAGTATCCTGATTGGCTGAGAAGGTCTCTGAAAGGGCAGAAACAGTCAGAGTATAATTGCTTCTGCAAGAGTTATTGAGTAGATCAACCAGGTGTTGAGTATCAGAGAACCTGGCCCAGGGTAACTAAGCGACTCTTAGTTCTCTTCCTTGCAAAGAGATCATTATACCTCTTCTGCTGTTTTAACATAAGATAAAGTCCTAAAACTATATTTTTGGAGATTCCTAAAGGCTATGGTTTTTCCTGTGGTCATGTATGGATGTGAGAGTTGGACTGTGAAGAAGGCTGAGCGCCGAAGATGCTTTTGAACTGTGGTGTTGGAGAAGACTCTTGAGAGTCCCTTGGACTGCAAGGAGATCCAACCAGTCCATTCTGAAGGAGATCAGCCCTGGGATTTCTTTGGAAGGAATGATGCTAAAGCTGAAACTCCAGTACTTTGGCCACCTCATGCGAAGAGTTGACTCATTGGAAAAGACTCTGATGCTGGGAGGGATTGGGGGCAGGAGGAGAAGGGGCCGACAGAGGATGAGATGGCTGGATGGCATCACTGACTCGATGGACGTGAGTCTGAGTGAACTCCGGGAGTTGGTGATGGACAGGGAGGCCTGGCGTGCTGTGATTCATGGGGTCGCAAAGAGTCGGACACGACTGAGCAACTGAACTGAACTGAACTGAAAGGTAAAATTAATACATTACAAATTCCAAAACCATATGGCCTTTTGGACATTTTTAACTCAGACTCTACCTGCTTTCAAAGAAATAGTTTTTATGTATCCACCTACAATGGTACTAAATATGCATAACCTGGATGTCAGTGAGTATCGTTATTCCTTTCCTTCCCATCATATTGTTAAATGTACCAGATCATTCATATACCCCTCAAAATAAGCTGAAATATAGAAGTCACAATTAAACTGAATGAAGATAAAAGAAACATTGTGTTAATGAAAATGTAATTTACGTACTGTTCTATATGGCCTTCAGATTAATAGGAGAACAATGGATATAATAGGAAAATTATACAAGGATTGAATTTCACAAGGGTCATTTGATATTCTACCTGTGCTGTGAGCAAGTCATGTTGCATCAGATCAAATCCTGATTTTATTCTGTTGCCAAATAGCCCATTGTCTCATCCTCGCCTTTTGCCTCTTCATTACAGGGATGTAATCGCAGGATGAACCCCGGAGAGCTTGTTGTTCAACTGCCCGTGTGTGCCTATTTCACAGCCTGCCATTGTTACGAGACCCTCTGGTTAATAAGCAGATAATGGGATATGCAAATTGCATGTACCTGATGAGGAAGGAAAAGTATGCCTTCTCACCTTTGCATAAATACTAGCTGACTTCTTTGTGACGGTGAAAGCATCCCTGTTGGGGTGATTGATGGAGTGTCCTGTCCAGGCGGAAAGAACTATATCTTTCCTTTGAGGAAATATTTGAGGTAATGAAATTGTTTCCTTGCAATTTACAGAAACCTGGAGCATGGGCAAGGCAGGGGGATCTGAGGACAGAGAATCTTTTTTAAATGTGCTCATTAAACCATAAAATAAAATGAGCCTCACACTGCAAAATGTTTTAATCAGCCCCAGAAGAGTCATAAAATATGATGCCAAAGTCTGAACAACCTCAAGAATGCTCACAAGAGGTCATATTGATAAGGAAACTCACCAGAGGCAGAACCATGGTGAGCTGGCCCTGGTATCAAAGAGAACAAGAAGGTGATTTAGTAATTTTTAAACATCAGGAGTTATTTGAGGTTCTGTATTAGCCTTCTCTGGGACAAGGTTCCATAGCATCACAAATAACCAGCCCATCAACTCACTGCTCTGAAACAGAAGAAAGAGCACGGGGTTTGTAGAGAAAAGATGTGGCTTTGATGGGTGACTTAAGACATGGCTTCATTTTCTCATCTATAAATGGAAATAATTATAAAGGCTTTTCATAGGATCATTTATGATACCCTTTCTTTCTGGACCATATCATGAGACTTGTGAGGATCTTAGTTCCCCAACCAGGGACTGAATTCAGGCCCTCTGCAGTCAAAGCACAGAGTCCTAACTGCTGGACCCCCAGGGAATTGCTTGTAAGTTTCTTTTTTTATTGAAGTATAGTTGATTTACAGTGTTGTATTAATTACGTCTGCACAGCAAAGTAACTCAGTTATACATACATTCTTTTTCATCTTCTTTCCCATTATGGTTTTCAACAAGATATTGAATAAAAGTGCCTGTGCTATATAGTATGACTTTGCTGTTAATTCATTCTATCTGTCTATACCGGTTTATACATGCTAATCCCAAACTCCCAGTTCATCTCTCTCCCACCTCCTTCCCCCTTTGCAACCACCAGTCTATTCTCTGTGTCCCTGATTCTATTTCTATTTCATAGATAGGTTCATTTGTTTCATATTTTAGACTCTACATAAAAGTGATATCATATGGCATTTGGCTTTCTTTCTGACTTATTTCATTTAGTATGATAATCTCCAGTTGTATCCATGTTGCTACAAATGGTATTTTCATTCTTTGTAGGGCCAAGTAGTATTCCATTGTATATATGTACCATTGATGGTTGGATGGCATCAGTGACTCGACGGACATAAGTGTGAGCAAGCTCTGGGCATTGGTGACGGACAGGGAAGCCTGGCGTGCCTCAGTCCTTGGGGTCACAGAGTCGGACATGACTGATCAACTGAACTGAACTGAACCATTGTAAATATGTATAAAAGGATGTGGTACATATATACAATGGAATACTACTCAGCCATTGTAAGTTTCAAAAGTTGGGATAATTATGGGGACTGTGTTCTGAGTAGCTTCCCTCTGCTGGTACTAAATCCCCTTGTCCCCTTCTCCAGCCTCTTCTATGCCCTGGGAGAACTGCCTGGATGAATTTTCCTGATCCTCACACCCTCTGACTTTAGGCTGGTTTTGACAATGGTGAGCAGGACCAGGAACATAGAAAGAAAAAGAAGAGTGGGTTTGGGATTATATTCCTTTGAGTCTTTCCTGGCAAGGTCAACCCAGGCTAGGTATGTCCTTTGAACTAAGGTGGTACTTACCTTCTGTTTGTGAATTCCAATAACTGCTCCTCTCATCATTCCTTTGTATGTAAATGCCCCTCAACTTTGTTACTAGTTCAAGATCCTGTTTTATCCTTTGTGATTTTGCTATATACAGCTCATACCATCTGAAGAGGTCTTTTATTAAACCTTACTCAGATTATCCTAATTTGAATGTCCTGTCTGAGTCCTGCTGGGTGCCTCAATAATGTACACTCTAAAAATGTTTTATGGGCTAATACACGTAACGGTTCTAAAGTAATAAAAAGAAGTCCAAAGCCAACAGTCAAATTCTCTATTTTTCAACTGCTCATTTATAATTCTTCTATTACAGAAGCCATGACAATGAAAAAGTCCTGCAGGCCCACAACAGTGTGTACGTAGAACATGAAATCAGGTGAATCATTTCCACTTTCATCTGGGTTTCTCATCAGCAATCTGGATGCTAAAACCTATGTTACTAAACAAACAAGGCACACTCATCTGTTTATAGTTTATAGTTTGTTATTGTTATTGCTGTTTAGTCTCTAAGTTGTGTCAGACTCTTTTGCGACCCCATGGACTGTAGCCCGCCAGGCTCCTCTGCCTATGGAATTTTCCCAGCAAGAATACTGGAGTGGGTTGCCATTTCCTCTTCCCAGGACATCTTCTCAACCCAGGGATCGAACCCATGTCTCACGCCTCTTGCATTAGCAGGCGGGTTCTATACCATTAGTGCCACCTGGGAAGTCCCAGTAGTTGTTGATGGATTAAGTTGGAATGACTTTCACATACAGATAATTTGAGAATGGAGATAACACCACTACAGAGTTAAAGACAAAACTTTAAAAAAAACATTATTTATTTTGCTTGCTGTGTCTTAGTTGTGCCATGCTGTATCTTCATTGCACCACGCAGGATCTTTCACTGTGTCACACGGACTCTAGCTGTAGCTTGGGATCGGTAGATATAGCGAGTGGGCTTAGTTGCTTCGTGGCATGTGGGGTATTAATCCATGATCAGGGATCAAACCCATGTCCCCTGCATTGCAAGGCAGCTTCTTAACCACTGGACCACCAGGGAAGTCCCAAGACAGAACATTTTAAGTAAGGCCATAGAAATGCCTTGCATTTGGAGAGTCCTGAATCTGAGGCCCCAACTTTCCCTCTGATCATCTGTCACTTTCAGCCACCTGCGCATCTTTTAGACCCTATGGTCTTTCAAGCACAATTTGGAGATATCAGCACCTTTCCCATCAGAATCTCCTAATGGAGGGGCTGTGATTATCAGTAAAAGTTATAAAATATGATTACATTTTGCAAAATTAGACTCTAAGCAAATGTGTCACTTTGTTGTTAATAAAAACATGAAAATAGGTATGTATGAATGCATCAAGACTGGAAGAGTCCCTGGGGCTCATAATTAAATGTTCCTGGGAGGCAGAACCCTTGAATGTTTCCAGAATTAAACACTTAGGATGGACTAGGGAGAAGAGCATCAAAGGGAACCCCCTTTTTTGATAATGGGAAAGCAAGAGAGGATCACTGGAGGGAAAAATGCAGTTGAAAATTTTTGACAAGAAAGAGACACCTGAACTACTTCAAAACTTTCCTGAGGTGACCTTTCTAAGATCACCCTGACCTAAGGTGACTAAGTGTCCTCATTTGCCCAGGCCTGCAGTATTTTATGGGACGTGGGACTTTCAGGATGGCAACCAAGGCAGCCAAGAAGATATGTGTGCTCAGTCACTCAGTTGTGTCTGACTCTTTCATGACCCCACAGACTGTAGGCCACCAGGCTCCTCTGTCCATGAGATTTTCCAGGCAGGAATACTGGAGTGGGTCACAATTTCCTACCCCCAGGGGATCTTCCCAACTCAGAGAGCAAACCCACATCTCCTGTGTCTTCTGTATTGGCAGGGATATTCTTTACCACTAGCGCCACTCAGGAAACCCATGAAGATATGGTCACCCTACTTATATCTCCCCAACTCCAGCGGGCAGATTATGGTAGTTTTGCTTCTCTGGGTATGGTGGTATTTCTCCACTGAAATTCACTTTATCTACTCTTTTAGGGTGCATTTCACCCTTTCACTTTAGGGTGCATTTAGGGTGCATTTCACCCTTTCACTTGTCTAGTCCTTCTGCTAAACATATAGAAGAAAAAGAGGCACCCAAGGACCTCTGTCCCTTGGTACAGAGGTCTGTAGTCTGTTGGTACCCGTACGATTACTATTTTTATGTGTCTTGTTACTTTTTTAATACTCTCTCCAATTACTTCCAAAAAGAGCAATTGAATAAGCCAGCCCACCCTCCAACAGGAATTTTACCATTTTATTCTGCATGCTCCCAATAGAGACAGTTTGGCGGGGGGGAAATACTGTTTTCTCTTGATTCCACAAATATTATGCAAAATGTGTTCTCTCTTCACAGTTGCTATGGCTTGGATCCTCTGCATGAGGTCACCTGCTTATACAATTGCTTTTGCCTGAAGAGGAGTTTGGATGCATGAAATACTGCAGATAAGCTTTTGATTTTTGATGACTGGTGACCACGGTCCTCTCGTTAACCAGCTGAGGACCCTGGGCTCCTCTCTCCAGAGCTACCACTGCTGCAGCAGAAAAGAGACAGCAGAGCCAAACTGTAGCAATTATCCTCAATTTTACTAAAATTTAATTTAGCTCCATTCACTTTCACCAGCTTCTTGGCACATACGCTAAACCCGAGGAGCTAGGCATGAATGTAAGAGAGGAAAGAATCATAGCTCTTAATCCACTGGGAGATCAGAGTCTGATAGGAAGGCTAACACACAATTACCCCAGAAGGCAGGTGATGGTGAGTGCTGAGCCACTAAAGTGGAGTCCCAGAGACACCATCCAAGCATCACATGGAAGCTAGTGAGACATGCAGAATCTCCAAAGCATGACAGACCTAGTGAATCAGATGTGGTATTTTAGCAAGCTCCCTGGTGAGCTTGTTATGCACTTGAAAGCCTGAGAAGCATAAGAAATGTAAAGCATCTCTTTACATCTCAAATAAGAAATGTAAAAGCAAAATGCTTATATCTGGAGGGAGGGATGCCAGCAGTTGAGAGCCTCCCTGAAAAAGGAATGAGGGAGAAAATCCTCAAAGCATTGACATGACTCTAGGGGAACACTAGTTGGTTACAGAGAGCAGCAAAGTGGAGTGTAGGATTGAGACTGAGATGAGCTGAGATCAGGATCATCAAAGGGCTTGAATGTCAAGCTGGGAATCTGGTCTTAGTCTGGAGAAATGAAAAGTCAATGATGATTTTGATGAAGATAAAACTTTGATCAGGACTGTGCTTTAGAAACACACCAAGGATTGCTGTGTGAAGGACAGAAGTGAGGGAGGAAATGAAAATCAGTTTTAAAACAGCATCAGATATTAACCACCGCCTCCCTTCCCAGGGAACTTGTCAACAGTACAGTGTCCCAGAGCCCCACTGCACCTTCCCTTCAAATGATGCTGCTGCCCCCTGACATCTGAGAACAGCTGTGGATAGAATGATTCATGCTTTCCTTTGGGGAAAAAAAAAACTATAATTTATTT
Source organism: Bos taurus (assembly GCF_002263795.3). NCBI lineage: Eukaryota > Metazoa > Chordata > Mammalia > Artiodactyla > Bovidae > Bos > Bos taurus. Next base: position 13,477,715 of record NC_037348.1, read on the forward strand.
CCCCTGGGGCAGTTCTGATTTGGAGGAATATACTGGGTTAAATGAAATTTTCCCCAAAAGATACATCCATGTGCTAATACCCAGAACCTGTGCATGTAATCTTACTTGGATGAAGATTCTTTGCAGGTGTAATTAGTCTGGATTAAATGAGTAAACTGTGGATCTAGTGACAAGTGTCCTTATAAAAGACAGAAGACCCAGTTAAAGGGGAAGAGCAAGAAAGAGATCCTGTGAAGACAGACAGAGACGGAGAATGGAGAGACACCGCCTCAAGCCAAGGAATGCCTAGATCCACCCGAAACAGGAAGAGGCAGGGGAGCATTCACCCCTAGAGTTTCAGAGGCAGCACAACCTGCCAACACCTTGGTTTTGAACTTCTGGCCTCCAGCACTAGGAGGGAATGGATTTCTCTTTTAAGCCACCTCATTTGTGATAACTTATTACAATAATTTTAAGAAATAATTCACGGAGTGATTGGGACTTTTGGATTTACATATGCAAATGAAGGACCACTTAAAAAGTCATATAAAAACATAAAATCAAAACTATGATGGTGAAAGAAAGAAAGAAAGATAGCGCTAAGTAGTGTCCGACTCTTGCAATTCCATGAATTGTAGCCCGCCAGGCTCCTCTGTCCATGGGATTCTCCAGGAAAGAATACTGCAGTGGGTTGCCATTTCCTACTCCAGGGGAACTTCCTGACCCAGGAATTGAACCCAGGCCTTCGCATTGCGCGTAGATGCTTTACCGACTGAGCTACACCGGAATACGTGAGGGTGAACCACGATGCAAATGATAGCGTTGGTGTCCGGACTTGAGCAAAACATGTCCCTTTATCCCCATTAGCTGGCCATCTGTCCTGAGTCATTTCCCATCATTATGGTTACATAGAATCATATAAGTTCTTTCACTGTTCCTCCTCCCCTGCTGCTGCTGCTGCTAAGTCGCTTCAGTCGTGTCCGACTCTGTGCGACCCCATACACAGCAGCCCACCAGGCTCCCCCATCCCTGGGGTTCTCCAGGCAAGAACACTGGAGTGGGTTGCCATTTCCTTCTCCAATGCATGAAAGTGAAAAGTGAAAGGGAAGTCGCTCAGTCGTGCCCGACTCCTAGCGACCCCATGGACTGCAGCCTACCAGGCTCCTCGGTCCATGGGATTTTCCAGGCAAGAGTACTGGAGTGGGGTGCCATTGCCTTCTCCTTCCTCCTCCCCTAACACAGAACTAATAACACATGCATTTCTTTCATCTAGGTCAGTGTTTCCCAAGTGATTGGCAGAGTAATGTGCCCTCCCCAAATATGTCCAGTCCCAGAGCTTGTGAATAAATTACCTTGCCTGGCCAAGGGATGATGCCAGTGTGTTTAATGAAGGATTTTGAAGTGGCAAGATTGTCCTGGACTATCCAAGTGGAACCAATATAATCATAAGGACCTGCTAAAGAATCCGCCTGCCATGCGGGAGACCTGGGCTCGATCCCTGGGTTGGGAAGATCCCCTGGAGAGGGGAAAGGCTACCCACTCCAGGATTCTGGCCTAGAGAATTCCATGGACTATATAGTCCATGGGGTCACAAAGAGTTGGACGCGACTGAGCGACTTTCACTACACTATATGGGAAAAGGGAGCAAGGAGATGTGATTATAGAAGCGGGGTCAGAGGATGCAGCCATGAGTCGGGGAATGTGGTGGACTTTAGAAGTTGGAAAAGGCAAGGAAACAGATTGTCCCGTAGAATCTCAAGGGGGGGCTGACCCTCTGCTGACCTGTTTTAGACTTCTGACCTCCAGGACTATAAGATAATAAATATGTGGTGTTTAAAGCAACTAAGTTTGTGATAATTTGTCACAGCAATGATAGAAAACTAATACCCCAGTTTTTTTTTTTTAAATCATAGCTTCTCTAAGAAACCTTTTAAGACATTTTCCCCCTAATTGCCTCACTTTCAGCATGAAATATCAATATCACAGATATACTGTACCTGTTTTTACAGTGGGCTTCCCTGGTGGCTCAGATAGTAAAGAATCTGCCTGCCATACAGGAGACCTGGGCCTGATTCCTGGGTCCTGAAGATCCCCTGGAGAAAGGAATGGCAACCCACTCCAGTATTCTTGCCTGGAGAATCCCATGGTCAGAGGAGCCTGGTGAGCTATAGTCCAGGGGGTTGCAGAGTCGGACATGACTGAACAACTGTGTTTTTTAGGAAAGCCACAAGCTATTGTAATATTTAAGCTTTTTTCACCCTCTAAGAACTAATGTCATTGTCTTGGGGCAATATTGTTCCTGTTAAGATCCATGCTCCAATTTATATCCATCTTTCTTGGTACAATTCAAGTGTTATCTGTTCCATAAAGCTTTCCCAAATAATCCAAGCCGTTTTGGATTATAGGTGCATTTTAGTGATCACCTCACCGCTGCCCAATTTTAATCCATGTGACTTCGAGTACTCACATATTTATTCCTGAGCATCTTTTTCAGTCAACCTCTTTGCAAAGATGAAATATCCAATGGCTAAACTCTGCTGAAAAACTTTTTCACAGGTTGAGCTAAAACCCATCTTCCTGAAGCTTCTATCCATTGGTCTTAACCCTATCCTTTCAGGAGGGTGTAAAATGCAGTTGATTACTTTGTTCATACAACAACTGTACTTTTTGCCAAGGACCCTCTTCAAGGTTGCTGTTCTGAACTTGATATTCTCAGAACTTAATTAAGTTGTTTCAGGTATAGTTTGACCAGAATAAAGAAGAGCAGGATCTTACCTGCCTTATTCCGCATAATATATTCCTACAGAAGCAGCTTTTGGTGACAATATTTTGTCAGCCAGATTACACTGTTGATTCACATTATGCTTACTGTTAGCTAAAATGTTCAGCATTTGCTGATGCTAATCCTGTTGGGTTTTGGAAAAATTTCAGGACCTCATGCTTATTCCTATTAACTTCTATTGCATTCATCTCTCTAAGCCTTTTGATGTTTATTTAGATCCAGATTCTGGTAACAGCACAAGCATAATCTCCTAACATTTGAACATCTGCAACATGAATATGCCTTTCTGTTTTTCCATGTTATTAATACCATAAATATTAAACTATCAAGGTAGATCTAAGGCCAAACCCCTGAAGTACACTGCTAGAAAACTCTCTTGAGGTAGACATTTATCATTAACCAGCTTAACTGGGCTCAATCCACAGCCATCTAATAATACAACTCTTTAATCTTTCACGTGTGTCTGTATTAGTTCATAAGGCTCTAGGAAGATAGCGTACCTTGTTGATATCTCCTGGGGCTACCTCTTCTTCCTAAGCTTCAGCACATGCTTGTGTGTGCTCAGCCATGTCTGACTCTATTCGACTCCATGGACTAGCCCACCAGGCTCCTCTGTCCATGGGATTTTCCAGGTAAGGATACTGAAGCAAGTTGCCCTTCCCTTCTCCAGGGGATCTTCCCAACCCAGGGAACGAACTCAAGTCTCTGGAATCTCCAGCATTGACAGGCAGATTCTTTACCACTGAGCCACCTGGGAAGCCCAATCTTTAGCATAATAATTTTCAAAAAAAAAGGAGATGATATGACTTGTTTTCAAGGTTCTCAGTCTCTCCTTGTCAGCATCACTGCCTCCTCTCAGTGCTCACAACCAGGAGCTGGTATTTCATTTCAGAATCTTACCCAGTGACTAGGCAGAAGGATGCTATAGACAGGAAGCAGGCTGGTAGAGGGCTTCCTGGGCCATCCCACTTTCTACGTCCTATGATCCTGGGTAAAGCTCTGCCTTCTCTGAATGTTGAGATCAGTAAAACAGACACCCCCACCAAAGGCCACAGGAGGCATCAGGACAGCTCTGGAGTCTGAATGAATGGAAACCAAAACATAGTAAAGTCAGCCTGGCCGGCTCATGAGATTTCCCTCCATGTTTTCAACCACAGAAATAAAGAATCACAAGCTTTCACAAGCATTAGCAGAGACAGAGATATCAGGAGCTTCCCAGGGAAGCAAGAATGAAAAGAAATAGATTGGTGGAGAGACAGAGGGTTTGGGATTCCAAAGAGTAAAGAGAAAAACTCAAGATCTTCATTCATGACTTCTAAATCTCCAACCCCTAAACTTCCAAGCATTTAAGTTTTTTCTCTTTCTCAGTGTGGGCATTTCAGTTAAGAAATCACCAGAAAATAACAATAACCTCTTAGGGAAAAATTATAAAACATTTAAAGAACTAAGAGCTATAAGAAAAAATAAGAGCAACCCAGCAGAGCAGAAGCAGGGCTAACAAAACAGAAAAAGTAGTGATTCACAATCAGATTAATAAATATGCTTGAAGTGTTAAAGAAGTATTCTTAGAAATATGAAGCAGGAACCAGCATTATAAAGAACCAACCAATTATATTTGTTATTAAAAGTATAGTTGCTAAAATGAAGAGCTCAGAAGGTGGTTTGAGAAATACAATAGATTCAACCAAAAGCCTTAAGAGCTAAGAGATTTGCAGGAATCTACCCAAAAGGCATTAGAATGGAATTAAGTGGGGTAAGAGGGCTTCCCTTTTGTCTCAGCTGGTAAAGAATCTGCCTGCAATGTGGGAGACCTTGGTTCAATCTCTGGGTTGGGAAGCTTCCCTGGAGAAGGGAAAGGCTACCCATTCCAGTATTCTGGCCTGGAGAATTCCGTGGACTATAGTCCATGGGGTCACAAATAGGTGGACATGACTGAGGGATTTTCAGTTAAGGGGGGGTCAGAAGAAAAGAGAATAAAATGATAAGAGTAGAAACTTCAGCATCCAACTAATTAGAATTTCAAGACAAGAAGAGAAGGTAAAACGAGGGTAGAATACATTTGAATAAATGATAATTGAGAGAGTCCTAGACCTAAAAAGATTTAAGACTTTGGATTGAAAAAGGCAAAAAGGGAGTCACTTCAGATCAACAAGAAAGCTTACCTTTCCAGAAGCCACCTTATAGCCTACTGACCAGAACTGCCCCATGTGACATGGGTAGATGAGGCCCTGATTAACTTAGATCAATCATATTTCATCTATGAAGTTATATGTGACTTCATTGAAAATTGAGAAGTCAGTGTATTAAAACTCATGTTACTTTATGTCTAAATATTTCAGTTCAGTTGCTCAGTCATGTCCAACTCTTTGTGACCCCATGGACTGCAGCGTGCCAGGCTTCCCTGTCCATCACTAACTTCAGAAGCTTGCTCAAACTCATGTCCATCGAGATGGTGATGCTATCCAATAATCTCATCCTCTGTCATCCCCTTCTTCTCCTGCCTTCAATCTTTCCCAGAATCAGGGTCTTTTCTATTGAGTCAGTTCTTCACATCAGGGGGCCAAAGTATTGGAGTTTCAGCTTCACCATCAGTCCTTTCGATCAATATTCAAGCTGACTTCCTTTAGGATGAACTGGTTGGATCTCCTTGTTGTCCAAGGGACTCTCAAGAGTCCACAGTTCAACACCACAGTTCAACACCACAGTTCAAAAGCATGAATTCTTCTGCACTCAGCTTTCTTTATAGTTCAACTCTCACATCCATAAATGACTACTGGAAAAACCATAGCTTTGACTAGATGGACCTTTGTTGGCAAAGTAATGTCTCCACTTTTTAATATGGTGTCTAGGTTGGTCATAGCTTTTCTTCCAAGGAGCAAGCATCTTTTAATTTCATGGCTGCAGTCACCATCTGCAGAGATTTTGGAGCCCAAGAAAAGAAAGTCTGTCCCTATTTCCATTGTTTCATCATCTATTTGCCCTGAAGTGATGGGACCGGATGCCATGACATTAGTTTTCTGAATGCTGAGTTTTAAGCCAACATTTTCACTCTCCTCTTTCACTTTCATCAAGAAGCTCTTTAGTTCCTCTTTGCTTTTTGCCATAAGGTTGATGTCATCTGCATATTTGAGGTTATTGATAGTTCTCCCTGCAATCTTGATATCAGCTTGTGCTTTATCCAGTCAAGCATTTTGCATGTTGTGCTCTGCATGTAAGTTAAATAAGCAAGGTGACAATATACATCCTTGATGTACTCCTTTCCCAATTTGGAACCAGTCCTTTGTTCCAAGTCTAAAACAGGCTTGATTGTAATTTTACTTTCTTGACTTCAATAGAAGTAAACTCAACAATATTATTTTCAACTTAAGGCAAGATAATCCAAGAAGTCAGTTTTGGCCACCTGCTACAAGGGCTGACTCATTGGAAAAGTCCCTAAAGCTGAGAAAGATTGAGGGCAGAAGAAGAAACAGGAGACAGAGGATGAGATGGTTATATTGCATCACTGACTCAATGGACATGAGTTTGAGTGAACTCCAGGAGACAGTGAAGGACAGGGAAGCCTGCCATGCTGCAGTCCATGGGATCACAAAGAGCTGAACATGACTTAGTGACTGAACAAGAGCAACAACAGTTTTGGAAATTTATGACTGGTTCTGAAATGATTCAGGATGCCCTGAAGAGAAAGGACTGCCTGCACACTTGGTTCTAATCTGCACATGACATGGATCATGTTTGAAATGGGCCACACCTCCTCCTAGTGCTTCCGGGGCCCATCAACTAATACTGATCGCTCCTCAGTTGCTCCTTAAATGGCTTTTCAGGCTTTAAAACTCCATCACAGGCGTGCCGTGAATGCCACAGTCCCGGCCCACCCACCAGTCAATGTTTGCTTGCAAAACTCTTCCGTGTGTTTGTTTGATTGGGAGTGCTATTCAGATTGCTCAGGTTGAAGCCACACCTATCTTTGTGAAACACACTTTGTGGATCTGTTAAGTCATTTAGTTAGAAAATCACACGAGAGTGGATAATCGATTCTACACAGGTTCTTCTCACCTGGTTGTAGTGAAGCTGCCTTTATGGCAATCTCCTTGGCCACCACCAAAGTCTATCTTTCCAAGCAATGGTGATATCCCAATTAAAAGTGAAAATCTAGGTGCTGGTGAAATGTTTTGGAGAAGGACTAAAAAAATTATTGAAAAATTGATAAATTATTGAAACCACAGGGTTTTTTTTTTATTATTTTTAAGGTAAAAGTGGAATTGATTCTTTCTTCTGTTCTCCCTGATTCATTCCATTTCTACCCTCTTTGGAGGTACGTGAGCTATTCATAGAAGCAGATTTGTCTGCTCATTGGAGAAGTTAAGTCCTATGGTGTGTGAGTACGCGTTCTCAGTCTCTTGGGGGTGTCTGACTCTTTGTGACTCCGTGAACAGTAGCCCACCAGGCTCCTCTGTCCATGGGATTTTCCAGGCAAGAATACAGGAGTGGGTTGCCCTTTTCTACTTCAAGGGATCTTCCTGGCCCAGGCACTGGGCCCTCATCTCTGCATCTTCACACTGGCAGGTGGATTCTTTACCACTGAGTCACCTGGGAAGCCCAGGGCCTATGGTATTGGACCTCAAACCTTTAGAAGCCATCAGAATTATTTAGAAGGCTTGTTAAAACACAGTTGTCTGGCTGGGTTCCAGCCCCAGAATTTCTGATTCAGCAGATCTGGGATATAGTAGAATATTTGCTTTTCTAATGGATTCCCAGGGCCTGTTGATGCTACAGGCCCAGGAACTACATTTTCAGACACATTGTACTGGAGTGATGTGTGTAAAAAGAGAAGTCTTGCTAAACAGTAAGATTTCGCTTACAAGTGACAAGTGTTATCTATTCTATAACACAACTAAGTGGACACTTGTATTGAAGTAAACCAAAACTGCACACACAGACCGCATACTGGTCTGGTTGTTTGGAATAGTCCTTCTCAATCCTTAAATGCACTCAACATCACCCAAGAAGCTTGCTAAAACACAGATTTCCAGGCAGTATGAAGGAAAACACTGGATTTCCATTTCTCACTTGTGATGCTCCACAGCTCACACTTGAAGTAGCAAGAGGGTAAAAATAAGCCCTATTTGACACAGCTTTTCATTAAATCCCTTACTCTTGGTTCAGAATAGAAGGCTTTTGTTCCTGTGAACAACTGGTGAAAAATACATTAAATTCAGAAATGTTTTGGGGTTTTTTTTTTCCACTAATGTTTACTAAAAAACAAATTTTTATTGTATGACTTCTGTATTGAGCGACTTCCTTAGTATTTCACTTCCCTTCAGTGAGGGAGATGCCGGGAAACATACAGAATGTGAGATGGTCTGAGATGCAGTCTCATCCAGAGCTTTTGGGCCTCAGGGACTCCTAGATCTTTATTTTAGCCTCCCCCTGAGCACCAGCAGTTCTCCAGAACTTCAATCCAACTTTATACTTATAAGAAGGGGGGCTTTGATTGGGCAGGATTCCCACCTTGGGTGCAAAGCAACTTTAATGCAAGGATTGACCTCAAGTAATAGAAGAGACACCATTCACTGGTTCACCACCTGTGATCAATGATATGAAATCAGGTTCAGTTGCCAGGGCAACCTCCTTGCAGCATCAGCAGCAAGCATTTTACAGCTTCCTCTGTCCAGCACAGTCCCAAATATACATACATTAGAGCTAAGATGACCACCCCTTCCGGTTTACCCAGGGCTGTCTGCATTTTGGCACTGAATGCTTTGCATCCTAGGAAAACGCTCAGTCCCAAACAAACAGGGACAGTTGGTCAGCCTGTGTGCGACAAGGCAGTGATCTTTGCTGATATTCTTTCTGCTCGATTCCCGGCACGCTGGAATTCCGTTTACACCTCCATATCCTCATCTGTGGTGGGGTGTTCTTTTTTAAGTTAAGTAAATCGGAAAGAGAAAAACCAATATCGTGTATTAACACATATGTGTGGAATCTATAAAAAATGGTATAGATGATCTTTTTTTGCAAGGCAGAAAAAGAGACACAGACATAGGATCAAATGCATGGATACCAAGGGGATTGGGGGAGGGGAGTTTAGGATGAACTGGGAGATTGAGAGTGACACATATACATTATTGACACTATGTATAAAATAGATGACAAATGAGGACCTACTGTACAGCACAGGGAACTCTACTCAGTGCTCTGTGGTGACTTGAATGGGAAGGAAATCCAAAAATGGGGGGATATATGTATTTGTATAGCAGGCTCATTTTGCTGTACTGTAGAAACTAACACATTGTAAAGCAACTATACTCCAATAAAAACTAATTTTTAAATGAATAAAATGATTTTATCATTTTATTTTTACATTTTTGTTTATTGCACTAATTTCCGTGCTGTACTTATTCGCTCAGGTGTGTCCCACTCTTTGCAACCCCATGGACTGTAACCTGCCAGCCTCATCTGTTCATGGGATTCTCCAGACAAGAATACTGGAGTGGGTTGCCATGCCCTCCTCCAGGGGATCTGGAGGATTGGGAAGATCCCCAATCCACAGATTGAGCCCAGGTCTTCTACATTGCAGGCAGATTCTTTACCATCTGAGCCACCATGGAAGCCCAATTCCATGCAAGAAAGTACAGGTATGTGTACAACTTAATGGTTTTCCACAAGTCATACTCTATTGTGTAGCCATTTTTGTATTAAGAAGCAGAATGTTACCAGCACCACTCTCCCAATCACAGTTCTCTCCCAAGGGTAGCAATTATCTGACTATTTTTTAATAGCTTAGAAAATTATGGTAACACAAACACCCTTATTTTTATTGTGAAAGTCGCTCAGTTGTGTCCAGCTCTTTGAGACCCCATGAACTATACAGTTCATGGAATTCTCCAGGCCAGAATACTGGAGTGGGTAACCTTTCACTTCTCAAGGGGATCTTCCCAACCCAGGGATAGAAACCAGGTCTCCTGCATTTCAGGTAGATTCTTTTCCGGATGAACCACAAAGGAAGCCCAAGAATATTGGAGTGGATAGCCAATCCCTTCTCCAGCAGATCTTCCTGACCCAGGAATTGAACCAGGGTCTCCTGTATTGCAGGTGGATTCTTTACCAACTGAGCTATCAGGGAAGCCTGATTTTTTTTTTATCATAATCCTTGTTATTTATTATTATAAGACAAGTACCATAAGTGTGCTTACCATATGTAGTTTAATTTTTTAATTTCTCAAAAGTTTTCCCCTCACTTCATCCTCATTCCCTGCTCTGCTAATACATTAGACAAAATTCTTCCTCATCTAATCTGCCCAAGGGCTTCCCAGGTGGCTGAGCAGTAAAGAATCCATCTGCAACGCAGGAGCCACAGGAGACCCGGTTTCGATCCCTGGGTCAGGAAGATCCCCTGGAGGAGGTCGTGGCAACCCACTCTAGTATTCTTGCCTGAGAATCCCATGGACAAAGGAGCCTGGTGGGCTACAGTCCATGGGATCATAAAGAGCCGGCCACTACTGAAGTGACTTAGCACGCAGGCATGCAATCCATCCCAAATACCCCTGACTTCATGCTCAGGAGGTGGGAATAAGAGGATTTCTACTAAACACCAAGAAGTTGAGGAGCAGTTTCCATTTGTTGAGAAAAGCTTACTGTAAAGACAAAGGAATACAAGACTTAACTCATGACTACACTTGGAGACTTTTAGCTTTCTTAAAGCTAACATTGTAATATTCTGCAAGTGAACTGCTTCAATCAAATGCCAACATTAGTTATCAATGGAAAGCTAAGTAATCGGATCTCAGCAAAAAAGCTAGGTGGCCCCATATTGAACACTTACAGAAGATAACAAGAAATGTGGATATTAGCCTGGGATTTCCAGATAAATTGAAAGTGTGATACCAGATCTTTGTGAAGCAAGGAGGCATTATTTATCTATTCCCTCCAACATCCTAGGAAGCTTAATGAATATAGATGATTCACCTGGAGTCTGAAATGGCAAACAGCAATCTCCCTCCAACAAGATGAATGAACACACTGCATAGCTAGACTACTTCATTCGTCAAACAGGCGATCAGCGTTCATTGAAGACATCCAGAGGTTTCATCATCTCCCCGTATTTTCTAAGGTGAATCTGACTCTTCCTTGATGTTTCAGTTCTCTCCATTCAACAATTCAAGAATTCCCTAGCAATTCTCTGATTTCAGGCTTATTACTTGGATTCCTTGACAAATTAGTCAGGTTGGAGAGGAGAGAAATTATTATGGTATTTGTCAGAGGACATATCTCCGAACTGTCTGTTGCCCAACTCTTATCAAAAACTTCGCCAAGATAATTGATACACTTGATGGTCTGAAAATCAATGAACGATGCATTTCTCAATATACTCCATGCTTCATCTGTAGATTAAGTCAGACAATCAGAAAGCAGATTTGTTTGTAGGAACCTGCCCAGGATTTCAAATACTCCTTTTACTAAGTCACACACTTATATCCAGAAAAGGCTACAGAATCAAGGTTATTAAAAAGAAGATCACTTTTGTTATAAAGCCATTGCCTTATACACTGCATGATGCCTGGCTCCTATACTACATAGAGCCACAGATGTAGCTTTCAGAACAAATGCCAAGAATACTTTTACTTTTCTAGAGAAACCGATATGTGTTCTTTGTGTGGTCCAGGGAACCAATACAACAGAAGGTACTTCTCTTTTGCTCTAACCACAAGAAAGTGCGAAGCCAAATTTTCAGTTCAACTTTAACAATATAAGAGTCTGTGGGACTTGCCTGCACTGGCTTACATATAGGTCTTCTGATGTGTCTTTTTGCTTTTTAAAATTTTTTGACAATTTTTTTAATGTCTTTGCAATTTTTAAATTTTTTAGTGTTTGTCTAAGGGAAGGAGGAAGAGAGAGATGGAAGGAAGCGGGGAGGGTGGAAGGGAGAAGGAAGGAAGAGTAAAGCAGGTAACAAAATAAATTGGTTCAAATGGGATTAGAGTGCTCCAGAGATCAAGAATGATCGATGTATCCTTTTTCCCTGCTGAATGTCACTGGCAAACAAACAGATTTGACAAGTTTTACTAGCATCACATCCTTCTTAGAGAAATAGAAAGGATTCTTTAACACAAGCCACATGGCTTGTTTCAGCCAAATATCAATAGCAGACTTTTCAGACGCACAAGAGAAAACTGAAAGCTAGACAACCAGGAGAGGAGAGTTTGGCCAAAGGAACAGGAGCGTCAATCAGTTCTATCCAGAAATAACTGTAAGGCTATCCATTCTGCATCCTTGAGAGATGAGTCACTGAATTGAATAAGTCTTTAACTTTCTTCCAGTTTCTTAAAGTGTATTTTTATTGAAGTAGCATTGGTTTATAACATCCTATAAATTTCATGTGTACAATATTATACGCAGCTCAGGAGAGTGAGACAGCAGAAGACAATGCTTCATGTAGGGTGTGGCTCCATGAGACTACCTACGTCACCACTCGGATAGAAGCAGAAATAGCCCCAAGTGCCTCAGACTCCATCATGCTGGGTCTTGTCCTTCTGGGGCAATTCATGAGATGTCCTCAGGAATTTAAATGACAGCTACAGAATCCCAGTTGTTGTTGCAGACGCTCAGTCATGTCTGACTCTTTGCAACCCTGTGAATGGCAGCACACCAGGCTGCCCTGTCCTTCACTATCTCCCAGAGTTGCTCAAATTCATGTCCACTGAGTCAGTGATGCCTTCCAACCATCTCATCCTCTGTCACCCCCTTCTCCCTCTACCCATAATCTTTCCCAAGAGCAGGGTCTTTTCCCAGTAGAGTATAATAAGACATAGATTTAGAAATATATTGGGGAAAATGAAACATTAGTAGACTCCTGAGAGACATAAAGAGAATAAACTGTATGGTTTCTTTGGCTTTTTTTTTTTTTTTTGAAAAGCCAGTTTTGACATGGGCATGAAAATCCCCATAGAATTGGAGTAAAATCCCTTTGCATGTAGGATTTCATGGGAACATTTCCACAGTTGTTAGGGTTCCATTCAGATTATGAACTAGCTAATGAATTAAATTTTTAAAAAAGAGAAGACCCATAGTCCCTGGGTACAGCTGATTGCTACCCTTTTGCAAAAGTGGCCACAGCTGCATGATGAAAAAGCCAAGAAGAGAGTCAGACCAAAAACAGTGCTATTCCCAGAGGTCTGCACGTGTTTGTTCCTTCAGCTGGTGTGTTATCTCCCTCAGACAGGAACATAAATAAATGTTGCCTCAGACAGCATCAAATACAAAAGCTGTGTATTTGAAATTAATTGTTTTCTGGCATAATTCCTTAAAAAAAGAAATGATATGCTTTCAGTTGAAGCACTTCCATGTAAAGCCAATTAAGCAAGAGAAGCAACAACTGGACTGAGGTCAATAAAAGATGTTGGTTATTGTTCTGCGATGAGACAAGCTGTGCTGGTCACCATCTGTGGAAGCAAGTTAGGATGCTGTTTTCAACAAAGGTTGTCAAGGCCTGCTGGAAGTAAGATGACAAGTGGAAGGAAATTAGACCTCTGGATTAAAAAAAAATACACCTTCCCTTTCTTCTAGTTATGTCCTCTTTATTTATCAGTTATCTCCATTCTTTTCAAATCCAATTCTTGGGGAAAACTTGACCATTTGATGAATACCTTGGTGTGAGGGTACCTCTGGGCATCTCCTGCCCTGGGATGTCTACCACTGAGCCATACTTGATTTTAATATCTTAATTGAAATGGAATTTGCAAAGCATACAATCCATCATTGTATTTGTTAAATTTTTTGGCTATACCATATAGTTCAGTTCCCCAACCAGGAATTGAATCTGGGTTCCAGCAGTGAATCAAGATTCACAAGCCGGAATCAAGATTGCCAGGAGAAATATCAATAACCTCAGATATGCAGATGACACCACCCTTACGGCAGAAAGTGAAGAGGAACTAAAAAGCCTCTTGATGAAAGTGAAAGTGGAGAGTGAAAAAGTTGGCTTAAAGCTCAACATTCAGAAAATGAAGATCATGGCATCCGGTCCCACCACTTCATGGGAAATAGATGGGGAAACAGTGGAAACAGTGTCAGACTTTATTTTTCTGGGCCCCAAAATCACTACAGATGGTGACTGCAGCCATGAAATTAAAAGACGCTTACTCCTTGGAAGGAAAGTTATGACCAACCTAGATAGCATTTTGAAAAGCAGAGACATTACTTTGCCAACAAAAGTCCGCCTAGCCAAGGCTATGGTTTTTCCTGTGGTCATGTATGGATGTGAGAGTTGGACTATGAAGAAGGATGAGCGCCGAAGAATGGATGCTTTTGAACTGTGGTGTTGGAGAAGACTCTTGAGAGTCCCTTGGACTGCAAGGAGATCCAACCAGTCCATTGTGAAGGAGATCAGCCCTGGGATTTCTTTGGAAGGAATGATGCTGAAGCTGAAACTCCAGTGCTTTGGCCACCTCATGAAAAGAGTTGACTCATTGGAAAAGACTCTGATGCTGGGAGGGATTGGGGGCAGGAGGAGAAGGGGACGACAGAGGATGAGATGGCTGGATGGCATCACTGACTCGATGGACGTGAGTCTGAGTGAACTCCGGGAGTTGGTGATGGACAGGGAGGCCTGGCATGCTGTGATTCATGGGGTCGCAAAGAGTTGGACACGACTGAGCGACTGATCTGATCTGATCTGATCTGATCCAGCAGTGAAAGCACCAAGTCCTAATCATTTGACCACCTTGGAATTCCCTAAAATTCATCATTTTATTGTTTTATTTATTGGACAATAGTTGACTTACAATTGTGTTGTGTTAGTTTCTGATGTACATCAAAATGAAGCGGATGTGCATATACATATATCCACTCTTTTTAAGGCTTCCTTCATATTTAGATCACAACAGACCACTGACCAGAGTTCCCTGTGCTATACAGTAGGTCCTTATTAGTATTTATATATCAGTCCCAGAGCTTCCCAGGTGTTGCACTGGTAAAGAATCTGCCCACCAATGCTGGAGACATAGGAGACAAAGTTTCAGTCCCTGGGTTGGCAACATCCCCTAGAGGAGGAAATGACAACTCACTCCAGTATTCTTGCCTGGGAAATCCCATGGACAGAGGAGCCTGCTGGGCTGCAGTCCAAAGAGTTGCAAACAGTCAGACATGCCTGAGCACCCACACCCATGTCACGTCATGTCATGTCATGTCATGTATGGATCTCAGTCTTCCAATTTATCCCTCCTCCCCTCCCTTACCTTTTATATCCTTATATATACTTTTATATCCTTAACTCTATTCCTGTTTTGTAGATAAGATCATTTGTACCTCTTTTTTAGAGTCCACATCTAAGTTGTATCATACGATATTTTTCTGTTTTGGTCTGACTTGCTTCATTCGGTATGACAATCTCTGGGTCCATTCATGTTGCAAAATTCATTTTAAATGTACAGTTCTATCATTTTAATATATTTCTTCTCTAGTTTTAGAATGTTTCCATCACCCCCAAACTGTCCTTCATGCCCAACTGTAGTTGATCAACCCCTGTTCCCACCTCCAGCACCAGGTAACCACTAAAGCATTTCGTGCATCTATATACTTTATAAAGTTTGGACATTTCATATAAATGGAATCATGTTAGGGAGGAAGGCAACTAATGTGTATACTGTATGGCAGGTGAAGAAAAATCAAACTTATGAAAGAATTCTCCTCTCTTTTCTCCTAGAATTGCAACTGATTCTATTTTTTCATTTTTAAATATTTACCCATTAAAATTTTATCTAAATTTTCCACTCTTTTTTTTTTTTTTTTTTGATTGTGACTTGACAGCTTCAATACTTCCATTTTTTACACAGCTTGTACTTTTTTTTTCCTGTGGTTTGAGATGCTACTGGAGTTGGACAGTAGATTCCTATGAGTCTTTTGCTTTCTGGTTTGTATTCTATTCTATTTTATTCTAATCCATCTATCACTTCATGTGTTATCATGCAGTGCTCAGTTGCTCAGTCATGTCTGATTCTTTGTGAGTCCATGGACCTGCCAGGTTCCTCTATCCATGGGGATTCTCCTGGCAAGAATACTGAAGCAGGTTGCCATTTCCTACTCCAGGGGGTCTTCCCGACCTAGGGATCAAGCCCTCGTCTCTTGGGTCTCCTGCATTGGCAGGCAGATTCTTTACCACTGTACTACTTGGGAAGCCTTCATATACCATTGCCATTTCTTTAAAGTGTTTTTCACATCTGACAGTGCTCATCTCCACTGTTGACTCTTCTTTAAAAAAAGAAGACATTTTTATTTGCCTATTTTTCCCAACAAACTTTATGTTTCTCTTTCATGGGAAAGAAATTTGTCTTTCCAACTTAAAATGCAATAACTATTAAAAGATTGATATGTATATCCATATGATAGTACAGTCTTTTGAAAGACAAACTAAAAGAAACAAAAGTCTATAAAAGGAGTCAAAATACAAATGATAAACTGGGCAATAATATTTGTAACTCATTATAGATAATGGATTAATTTTCCCTAAAGTATAAAAGTTTCTAGAAATAAGAAGACCAACAGCTCAAGAGAAATGGGGAAGATATATGACCAATTCACAGAAAAGGATGCCTAATACCCCACTGTTCAATAGCCTCACACTCAGTCTTGCTCTGTTTTTTCTTTCTTATCTGAAAATGGACATAACAGTGAGAATAATAAACAAAGTTGACTCACTTTGGGGGAACACTTCTTTTCCTGAAATTGAAACTGAACTTGGAAGAATGATACTACAAAAGGGAAGGAAAAGAGGGCAATTTCTGCACTGGAGGGGCTCTTGGCAGTTATTGCAGCCCACAGACAAAGACCACTAAAGAAACCCACTAGTCATATAAAGTATCGTAGTGTCTAAAAATAGGGAATTAAGGAAAAGGAGTTATATACTGATTTGGGGACAGCTATTAATCAAGACCTTGGCAATGACTGATCAAAATATATAAATAGGTGAATTGCTGAAACAGTCCAGTGGTCTTCTCTTTGGGACACGTGGGTCCAGGCAGAGTTACTAGTAAAGCAGTATTTTTATGGTCTAATCTCAGAACATGTTCATCTGGGGGAGCCAGGATTTGAACAAGTTGAGTTTTGATAGTTTTGTTGCATTTCATTGTACATTTTACAAGTTGTAGAACAGGATTGCAAGTTGCGATTTTTCTGTTTTCATTTCTCATGGTTGATATGGCATTTCAATATCCACCATAACTAATCCATTAGATGTGTACTATAATATTCATTTTATAGATGGGAAAATCGATGCACTATGACTTTAAGTATTTTGTCTAAATTCCCACAGTTATTAAGTGGCAGACTGAGTTTCAAAATCATGTCTGTCTAGCTCCCAAGCCTGGGCTTTGAACATCCACTCCATATATCTCTGAAGAAGGGATTCTTTACTTGGTGCACGTGAACTATCAGGAGGATTCACAACCCCTGCATACTGCTAAGTCGATTCAGTCGTGTCCGAGTCTGTGCGACCCCATAGACGGCAGCCCACCAGGCTCCCCCGTCCCTGGGATTCTCCAGGCAAGAACACTGGAGTGGGTTGCCATTTCCTTCTCCAATGCATGAAAGTGAAAAGTGAAAGTGAAAGTTGCTCAGTCATGTCTGACTCTCAGCGACCCCATGTACTGCAGCCCACCAGGCTCCTTCATCCATGGGATTTTCCAGGCAAGAGTACTGGAGTGGGGTGCCATTGCCTTCTCCACATCATTTGCTAAATATGTATTTTGGAGGCAGAAGGATGAGAATGCATACACTGATTCTCATTGGGTAGGTAAACCAACAAAAGAAGCTAAAAGTCTTTGCCCTACAGAAATTCTCTCCCTAAACCTAGGACAACTTAATCCCGCGGTAGAATGGGGAAAGGACATCTATTTATTTTAAAAGCAAAATGGCCATGGTGACCGTTTTCAGAGCCATTGCAAGGATTGGGTTTCTCATTTGTAGTTCCTCTGGAGTTAAAGAGCTAAAAGAGCTTAAAGAACTAAAAGCAAACAAGCAATGATTTTGGGCTTGGAACCCATAAAAGAAGGAATCCATGGGTTCTATCTAGCCAATGCAATTGTCTTGGGAAAGTCATGCAGTGCATCTGAAAGTCATCCAGTGTTCTTGGCTCTCTATATCAAGTCCATTTATCCCAGACAGATCCAAGTGGAAAGTGATTTCAAAAGGAAATTCAAAAAAGGGGGGGATATACGTACATGTATGGGCTTCCTGGGTGGCGCTGGTGATAAAGAATCTGCCTGCCAAAGCAGGATATATAAGAGATGCGGGTTCAATCCCTGGATTGAGAAGATCCCCTGGAAGAGGCCATGGCAACCCACTCCAGTATTTTTGCCTGGAGAATCCCATGAACAGAGGAGGCTGGTGGGATACAGTCCATAGGGTCACAAAGAGTCGGACACAACTGAAGCAACTTAGCATATACATGCACATGTATGTATATAGTTGATTCACCTTGCTATACAGCAGAAACTAACACAAATTGTAAAACAACTATATTCCAGTTACAAAAAGAGGATAACTCTATTCTCTATGTGGTTCATGTAAATTTGGAATAAGAATTACAACGGCAACTTCTTCCCAACAAGGTCTCAACTCAGAAGCTTACCTTTAGAAATTGAAAAGATATATATATATATATATATATATATATATATATATATATATATAATGCATACTATAATAGGTAAGTTTGTTTTTCCAAGAACAAGAAAACATGCTTTAACTCATCTGCTCGTATGACTGGTTTTTCAAGTACAAATAGTGAAGGAGTTTGGAAATTAACAAAAGAAAAGATTATAGCTCATGGAGAAAAAAGTGTGTTTCCCCCTTACAGCTTGTTGCAAACTATATTCTCCAAAACAGAGTGAATCCAGTGTCCTGAGGAGGAAGATTATTGTAAGCTAACTGTAACAGGAAAAATCTCCCTATAGACACAAGGATTTAGCAACAGATTCTGAAAAGGCCAGGAGACAAAACAACCAGGCAGCTGACAAGACACAGCCAAAGTGAACTGTCTCCAGTTCACGGAGTCCGACAACTCCCTCTGCTTTGAACGCTTCACATTAGGCTGGGTTTTTATTTTTTATTTTTTGGTATGCTTATCACTATTGCAGCCAACCCACAGCTGTTATGCACATTTCAGAATAAACGTTAATTTATAATAAGGTATTGTTTATCACAGAAGACAAGGGGGTAATTGAACTCTTTCCATCCATCTGGATTTGGTGAGCAGCTGGTTAAAATCAGGATTTTGACATATTTTGCTTTCTAAATATCTCACCACCCTAACCCACCAGCCCAGCCATAGCTGTTTCCCCAGAATGCATGTTGGTGTCTATCATCTAACGTCCTCTGTTATTACTCTTCAGCCATCTGGCTGGAGGTTTGTCCTTACTCTCGGAAGTTTTGTGAAACAAGTGTCTGAGAATTCATGAGAAGAAACTCTATGCAACAAAAGGGCAGAGGGTCTTCACTAATCAGACTCTGAAATTAACCATAACCAGACTGCATGCATGCCTGGAGTCAAATTATTCATATTACAGGAGAAACACAACAGCAATTTCGTGGCTCAAAAAGATTGTCTAGATCAGGCCTGTGGCAAACCATTAAAACTTATAGGAAACAAACAAAACGGCAAATACAAGTGTACTTTATATCCCTCTGGATATCCGGCTGGTAAAGGATAACATCGAGATTATACGCCCCTGAGAAATACTGAATAGGACCTTCATTAGAAGCTCTCTCTGAGAATCAAAAATGACCCAGTAACTTCAGAAAAGTGTTGCTGTGAAGCAAATGAGAACCTCCTAAATTTGTCAGAGGAAAATTCAATCAGACATCCATGTTGCCCCAAAACTTTGTCATACACAATTATTTATTTCATTGTAATGTCACACTCAGCTACTTAATGAACATTTCCACTAGCCAAAAAGGAAAAAAAATAGTGAATCTGAGTATAAGAAGTAATGGTCAGGTTGGTTCCTTACCATCAAAATTATTACACTGTTAATGCATATTCATGGTCATTATGGACCTCCAATGTTGTCTTGTTTGTTTGTTTGTATATGGCCCACAAAGTTACAGAAATCTATAAATAATTATGAACCATAGACTCAGAGACCACAATCAACCCAAGTAAAATCAGTTTTTGTATTTCTAAGGAGAATTAGTAAACTATCATTCTAATACTAGCTTATCAACTTCCACCAAGTCTGAAACAAAGTAAAAATGAAATCTCAGTGCATCACCCAAGACTTAGGGTCAAACTCAAAATAGACCAGGTCAAACAAGGCCTGAAGCTCAGCTTCAATTAGTTTATAATGGTCTAGTACTCTGACTGCCCAAAAGAAAGATATTAAATCCTCTATATAGAAAGATAACCTCACCCAAGGCCTCTAAAATAGTTCATAAGCATTGGCCAACATTCAATGAAAAAGTACTAAGCAGGAACATGAACAAATGACCATAACTAGACAACAGAAATAAACTCGCAAGTGATGTAGCTATTATAATATCAGACAAGCATATTTTTTTAAAATTTAATGAACAAAATAGAGAAATAGATGCACCTCTTACCAGAATACTGGAATCTATTAAAAAGAATCAAAAGAAACTTCAGAATTGAGAAAAAAATTTACTGAAATTAAGAGCTCAGAAGAAGGATTTAGCAGCAGAATAGAGAAATAATGAATTGGAAGATTTGTCAGTAGATAAATTATATTGGGACACAGAGAGAGAAAAGATGGAAAATTCATAAAAGAATATTTTAAAATATATGGGACGCAGTGAAAAGTTCTAATGTGCATGGAAGTAAAGAATCAGAAGGCTGAAAGATAATGAAATAGTATTTGAATAGGTAACAGGCGTGCTGCGATTCATGGGGTTGCAAAGAGTCGGGCACAACTGAGCGACTGAACTGAACTGAACTGAAGAGATTTCTAAAACAGACATGAGATATCAAACCATAGGTTCATGAAATTGTAAAAAGCAAAGCAAGATGAATTCAAAGACAATCAAAGCTAAGAATCTATAGTAAAACCTCTTAAAACAGAGAAAAAAATAAAATTTCAAAAGCAGTTCAATTATGCATTCCTATCAAAAAACCTACAGATATCATCAAACTCAAAGAGCAAGCTTGAGAATTATCTTTAATTCTGAGGAGCAAGAGTAGGATATCCTCTTTTTTTTCAAGTGTTCAATAATTTCTAGAGGCCTATTAAGGCCTTTAATTTGAGGTATTTTGTCTTTTCACATTTGGTACAAGATCCAGGAAATGAAAATATCTGAGTCTAAACTCAGAATCCATCATGAATACAAGTACTAGCAGATATTTGTACTAGTTAATATAGTAAACTAAAACTTTACAAAGACTGATATTTACTCTCCTTATTTAGAGCTTTTTGATTATTTATATATCTAATGGCAAAATAATGCAACCAATTCCAGTGAATAAAATTAATATAGAAAACTTGATAACCTTATTAAACACCACTAATCAAATAGCAAGAAAACTGCTATGAACTTGACAAGCTGAGCCTAAAATTGACATGAAACAGCAAAGGCTAAATATAACTAAGATAATTTTATAGGAGAGATACAAAGTATTGGAATCAGATAAACTGATATTAATTCATACCACAAAGTATGATGGTTAAATATAAGGGATGGATAAATTAAATCAGGAAAAAATAGATATTATTAAAGTGAATGCATATATATATTAAAATTTGACATATGACTCAAAGTAAGACATGGTCTTCCTGACAGAATGACAGCTTAGATAGTCTTAAAAAAAAAAAAAAAACTCATGATGGAAAAATAACCAAAAATGTGGAGACATACAGGTATATGTATATATTGTTGCTGTTGTTCAATCACTAAGTCATATCTGACTCCTTAGACCCCTTGGACTGTAGCCTGCCAGGTTCCTCTGTCCATGGAGTTTCCCAGGTAAGAGTACTGGAATCGGTTGCCATTTCCTTCTTCAGGGGATCTTCCCGACACAGGGACTGAATCCATTTCCTTCATTGGCAGGCAGATTTTTTTACTGCAGAACCACCAGGGAAGCCATATATATATATATATATATATATATATATATATGCCTAGTTGATGCTTTTGAACTGTGGTGTTGGAGAAGACTCATGAGAGTCCCTTGGACTGCAAGGAGATCCAACCAGTCCATCCTAAAGGAGATCAGTCCTGGGTGTTCATTGAAAGGACTGATGTTGAGGCTGAAACTCCAACACTTTGGCCACCTGATGCTAAGAGCTGACTCATTTGAAAAGACTCTGATGTTGGGAAAGATTGAGGGCAGGAGGAGAAGGGGATGACAGAAGATGAGATGGTTGGATGGCATAACCAACTCAATGGACATGGGTTTGGGTGGACTCCGGGAGTTGGTGAAGGACAGGGCGGCCTGGCATGCTGCGGTTCATGGGGTAGTGAAGAGTCGGATGTGACTGAGCGACTGAACTGAACTGAAGTGGCAGGCAGATTCTACCATCTAAGTCACCAGGAAAGTCCAGTTAGTGAAAGCAGAAATCTGAGAAGACTCTTGAGAGTCCCTTGGACTGTGAAGAGATCCAACCAGTCCATTCTGAAGGAGATCAGCCCTGGAATTTCTTTGGAAGGAATGATGCTAAAGCTGAAACTCCAGTACTTTGGCCACCTCATGCGAAGAGTTGACTCATTGGAAAAGACTCTGATGCTGGGAGGGATTGGGGGCAGGAGGAGAAGAGGACGACAGAGGATGAGATGGTTGGATGGCATCACCGACTCAATGGTCGTGGGTCTGAGTGAACTCAGGGAGTTGGTGATGGACAGGGAGGCCTGGCGTGCTGCGATTCATGGGGTCGCAAAGAGTTGGACATGACAGAACGACTGATCTGATCTGATCTGAAAAAGGCAAGGAATCTCTGAATTTAGTTTTTATCCTGTATTCATTCATCTTGATGAACCATAGTTTTTACTTCCATATTTATATGCAATATGGAGAACAGGGAAAGAAACCCAAGTTTATCCAAAAATTAACAATCAACTAAAAAGTGTCTACCTAAAATTAGAACCCCAAAGGCCTGTTCTTTCAGTGTTAGGTGAAGGAGAGAAAAAATTCGTAATGCAAAAAGGCAGAGCAAGAAATTTGCCAAACTCTGTTGGGCAGAGAGGGGATGAGTTCCCCTGTAAGCTGGGCTTTATGAGAATTTGAGAGCAGAGTCACATCATATGTGTCCAGAACACCTCCAGCCAAGAATTGTTTCACATATCTGCAAGAAAGAAAACACACTTCTCTTAAAAAAAAAAAAAAAGAATGCCTTCTGAAAAATAAATAAGAGTACATGAAGAACAAAAATAACAGCATAAAGAATGACCTAAGGTATTATAATTATCATACACAGAAGATAAAATTTGTATACTTAATGTGTTTCAAGAAATAAAGAATTGAAAATATTTTTAGAAAATAAAAATAAACATGAGACTATAAAATATGACCCAGATGGTTTCCAAAATGTTTAAACAAATCCTCTAAGAAAGACAACATTAACTTAGCCTCAAATATAGAAAACCAAAATCAATGGATCTGCACAGAGAACTGATACATCCGTCAGCATACTCGAAAAATATAATCAAAACCACCATAAGGGACTGCCCTTGTGACCCAGTGGTTAAAACTCTGCTCTTTCACTGTAGGAGGTGTGGATTCAATCCCTGGTTGACAAATTAAGATCCTGGATGCTGTCCAGAGAGGCCAAATAAATAAATAGTCTTTAAAAAAAAAACCCACAATGACATAACCTAATACTTGTCATGATGGCTATTATCAAAAAAAAAAAAAAACAACAACAACAAAAAAAAAAACACAATAATTACTGATAAGGATGTGGAGAAACTGGAATATTTGTATACTGTTGTTGAGAATGAAAAATGGTGTAGCCACTATAGAAAACGGTCCGGAGATACCTCAAAAGTTGAAAATAAAGCTACCATATGATTCAGCAATCCTGCTTCTGAGTATCTATCCAAAAGAAATCAGCCCTCCCAGGATCATTGCAGCGCTATCCACAATACATGCAGAAGGAAATGGCAACCCACTCCAGAATTCTTGCCTGGAAATCCCATGGACAGAGTAGTCCATCACGGGAGTCAGACACAACTTAGCAACTTAAACCACCACCGCACCACAGGTGCGGACACAACCCAGCTATCCATGGACAGATGAGTGGATCACACAGACACACACACAGACACACACACAGTGCGATACTGTTTATCTTTACAAAAGAAGGAAATTATGTATTATGTATAAACATAGACAAACTCTGAGGATACTTTGTTAAATGAAATAAACGGATCACAGAAGCATTCCATTGATATGAGGTTTCTAAAATGGTGAAGCTCATACAGATTGGAATGGGGTTTGTCCAGGCCTGGGAGTGAGAGGGGAGGAGAATGGGGAGATACTTATCAATGGGCACAAAGTTTCAGTTAAGCAAAAAGAATAAGCTCTAAAGACCAAAATACAAAATTGTAACTTTAGTTAATAATGCTGTATTGTACACTTAAAAATTTGTTAAAAGTGTGTATTTCAAGTTAAGAATCCACATTACACTATCACATATAAAATAGATCGCTAGAGGAAGGCTGCTATATAGCACACGGAGCTCAGTTTGGTGCTCTCTGTGATGACCTAGTGGGGTGGGATGGGGGGAGGGTGGGAGGGATATATGTATACATACACTTGATTCACTCTGTTGTATCACAGAAACTAACACGACATTGTAAAGCAATTATACTCCAATTAAAAATAAATGAAAGTGTATAAACAGTAAACTATTTGACTATTAAAAAAGTATTCTCATTACAATAAAATAAAATTTTAAAAAGAAGAATAGCATACATACATAAATAATCACTTGATTTATCAGACCCCAAAAATCAGTGAAGATGAAAGCAACACAGCTGATAGAAATATAAAGCACAAGGCACCCAGCCGTTGACGAATAAATATTGTATTAAGTATAAATTGATGGTTAATAAGAAATGACCATGTTTCAAACTATACCTCTCAAAAGATTTTCCTAAGATGCATATAGACAAAATTCTCTAAGTACAATTCAAGTAAGTTAAAATCAACAAAAAGAAGGTAACTAGACAAATATATCCATAAAAAATAAAGAATACAATTTCAAATAATTCATGGGTTAAGGAAGAAATGACAATGCAATGGGGAATATTTGATTAAATAGTAACAGAAATACTACATTTCAAAACGTAATATATAACTCAGGCAGTATAAAATAAGGAATCTATAGTCATTACTTCTTGAACAAGAATGAAAAGCAGGTTGGAAATTAATGAACTAAGCATCCAACATAATAAATTCATCATTACAAAACCAATGCAAAGAACTCATGTTTCATGTCTTTTGCCCAGTTATCAGAAAAATGCATGTTTTAAGCACATAACTCGATGAATTTTCACAAACTGAATGCACACACAGCATTATCTAGATCTAGAAGTAGAGTATTACCAGCATCCCATAATTCATTTTAATTAAAAAAAATTTACAGATCAGGGAAACATTTTGTTTATGATTTTGGTGCCATTCAAATGTTTTATGTAACCAGATTTATCAGTGATTACTTTATTGCTTTTGAATTTTGAGATCTGTTTAAAAAGGCTCTCCTCACATCTCAGTTATAATATTTTTGTATGCAGTTCTCAGGTTCACTTGGGGTTTGGGGTCAAATTTTATCTTTTTCCTTAGCTTCTAGGTTGCCGCAATGGCATTTATTGAAAAGTCAATGCTCTCCAGAGACCTGAGGTGCCACATTTACCAAATGCCAACTTTTCATATGAACTTAGACTATTTCTGGACTTCTATAACATCTTATTCGTCTATCCATTTTGATGTCAAACCCACACAACATAATTCAAGAAGCTTTTTACTAAATGATACTATTTTATCAGGCTAACATCTCCCCAGCATTAGGCTGCTCTCTTAGGTTTTTTTTTTTTTCTGGCTATTTTTCCTTAATTATTTTCCCCTGTGAACTTTGTTATCATATTTACCAACAACAACAGCAAAAAAGACATCTTGGCATTTTTATTAATTTTATATTAAATTTGCATATTAACATCGGGAGAATTGTCATCTGTATGACATCTTTCTGTTTGTTCAAGTCAAATGTTATTACAAAATATTACCTGATGCCAGTATTTTTCTTTATCCTTCATAAGAAGCAGTTTTTATTTTGGTGCTCAGTCACTTCAGTCATGTCCAACTCTTTGTGACCCATGGACTGTGGCCCGCCAGGCTCCTCTGTGCATGGGATTCTCTAGGCAAGAATACTGGAGTGGGTTGCCATGCCCTCCTCCAGGGGATCTTCCCAGCCCAGGGATCAAACCCACATATCTTATGTCTCCTTTATTGGCAGATGGGCTCTTTACCACTAGTGCTATCTGGGAGGCCATAGAAATGATGTTATTGTGTCTCAAAACAGTAACTTTTTTTTACTGGGCTATGTCCTAGAATTGATCATTCTTGGCCAATTTCCCGTATATGATAAATCCTTTCCGTATGTTGATCCACAGTTTTTCTTTTATTTTTTAACAAGAAGATTCTATGGCAAAAAAATCTGGAATCAAACTCAGCTACAAGAATTAAAGTGAATTTACAAATGTCTGCAATCTCGCCTACCTTCATTTTGCTTTTCATTTTTCTATTTTAATGGAGATAAAACTTACCTTATATGAAATGTACAGACCAGAAGTGTGTAGCCTGAAACATACATACATCACAGTAACCTACAGACATATTAAGAAATAGGATATTTCTTTCACCCCAGAAAGTTTCCTTGTGCTTGTTTCAAACTCCCATAAGCAATTTCTGCTCTGATTTCTATGACAACAGACTACTATTGGTATTTCTAGTATTTATAAATGGAATCATACAGTATACATTCTTTTGTATCTTTCTTCTCTCATTCAGCATTATAGTTTCAGATTCCTCCATGCTGTTGTATCATTAACTTGTTAAAGTGCTAAGCACTACTCCAGGGAATATCTGACAATTATTTATCCATTATACTGTTAAAAATGATTTGATTTTTTTTCCCATGTAAGAATATTATGAATAAAACTTCTATAATTACTCTAGCACATAGTCTTTGGAAATTATATATGGTTTTATTTCCCTTAGATAAGTACCTAGTGATGGAATTATTAGCTCATAAGGTTTAACTTTGTGGGAAACTGTATTTCCCATAAAATTATATTAATATTAATATGAGATCAAAAATATTCCAAGTAATAGTACAAGTTTTTATGCTCTCCAGCACTATGTGAAAGTTATCTCTAAAACCTCATCAATAGTTCATATTTGAGTCATTAGTCATTCTAGTGGTTCTATAAGAGTATGTTATTGTGGTTTAATTTTCATCTCCCTGATTACTATAGACGTTAAGCGCTTTTTCACAAGCTTTTCAGTCTTTCATCATGTCCTCTTTTCAAGCGTTTTGTCTGTTTTAAATTAGGTTATTTATACTTATTATTGAGTTGTAAGTTTATTTGCAAATAAGAGACAAACCCTTTGTCAATTATGCACTATGAAGAAGCTCTTCTGAACTGTGGCTCTCCAGTTCACTTTCTTGTGATGTCTTTTGATAAGCAAAAGGTTTTAATGTGGATAAATTCCAATTTGTCAATTAAAATGATTATTGTTGGTGCTTTTGGTTTTGGACTTCCCTGGTGGCTCAGACGATAAAGTGTCTGCCTACAACAAGGCGGGTTCAATCCCTGGGTCGGGAAGATCTCCTGGAGAAGGAAATGGTGATCCACTCCAGTTTCCTTGCCTGGAAAATCCCATGGACAGAAGAGCCTGGTGGGCTGCAGTCCATGGGGTTGCAAAGAGTTGGACACAACTGAGCGACTTCACTTTCACTTTCTTTGGTTTCTCAGAAGATTTTGCTCGCTTGGAGGTGGTAAAGATATTGTACTATGTTTTCTCCCAGAAACTTTGTAGCATTAAATTTGAATCTTTCAGTCTATGATCCATCCCATATTAATATTTATCTATGCTATAAGAAAGGCTTCGCAGGTGGTTCAGTGGTAAAGAATCCATCTGCCAAGCAAGAGGCACAGGTTCAATCTCTGGGTGGGGAAGATGCCCTGGAGGAGGGCTTGGCAACCCACTCCAGTATGCGTGCTTGGAGAATCCCATGGACAGAGGGGCCTGGTGGGCTACAGTCCATGGGGTTGCAAAGAGTCAGACACGACCAAAGCAACTTAGTGTACCCTCATGTATCTAGTTGTTACAGCACCATTTGTTGAAAGGGTTTTCTTTTGCTGATTTTCATTAGTCACATTGCCATTATTGTCAAAAAAAATTTTGATTGTATGAATATATCTCTATTTCTGTTCCATTGATCTATTTGTCTATCCTTTTGTCAATACTACATAGCTTGATTAATATAAATTTTTAAAGTTTTAAAAATTGATAGTGTAAACCCTCAACTTTCTTCTTTTGGAGATTATTTTGACTATTCGAGTCTCTTTTTATGTTCATAAATTTTTAAATTAACTTATCAATTCTACATAAAACTGGCTGAGATTTTGATTTGGATTGTGTGGAATCCATAGACACATGACTGGGGAAAGATGATTAAAATAGGCATGCAAAATGATGGGTTTGTCTGTTCCTCCCTTCAACGCTGTCACATTGCTTCTGGTATGTGAGGCTCTGTGACTGAATGTATGAATCAATTCCACTTCTTCTATTTGCTTTCAGCTTTGTTTTCATTTGTTTGTTTGGTGGTCACTCAGCAATTACACTTGCATCGTTAACCTATCATGTTTTACCTTGGATTCATATTCTCTCACTTCATGTAAAATCAAGACTCTTCCACTTTATTTATCGCCTCTTGTTCTCTGTGCTGTTTTCGTCCTCAGTGTTTCTTGTCCATATGTTGTAAACACCATAACATATGGTGATTATTCTTATTTAAAATGGGAAATGCCTTAAGATAGTAAGAAACCAACAAAATATTTTGAACATTTACCTACGTATTAGCTATCACATGGTTTTAGAAAGGGTGAGGGAGAGGGTATGTAGTTTGATAGTTGAGAAGTCACCACTACAGTATTCTATTGTTACAGTTTCGTCTCAGTTAACCACCATATAGACAGGGTCCCCATGTAATAACTGTATTACGTCTATAAGAACTGCAAGCATACATAGAAAAACCCCAAATCAAGGGGCTAACCAAAGCAAAAACACAAGAGAAATTTGAATGTAAGGTACCTAAACCAAGGAGCAACATGAAACTCAACCCAACTCTAGTTAGATTAATATTAATATAAATTAGTAGTATAGTATATAGTACAGTATAAATTATAGTAGATTAGTATAAACAAAGGCTTATACATATTTATATATATAAAGGCTTATATATATTTATATATATATATTTACAGGCTTATGTATATTTACAAAGGCTTATATATATTTACAAAGGCTTATATATATTTACACATATGTATATATTTACATATATATGTGTGTGTATATACATATATATTTACATATATAGTAGATTAATATAAACAAAGGCTTATACATATTTATATATATATAAAGGATTATATTGGAGAAGGCAATGGCACCCCACTCCAGTACTCTTGCCTGGAAAATCCCATGGACGGAGGAGCCTGGTAGGCTGCAGATCATGGAGTCGCGAAGAGTCGGACACGACTGAGCGACTTCACTTTCACTTTTCCCTTTCATGTATTGGAAAA
The DNA here is from genome assembly GCF_002263795.3 of Bos taurus. Lineage (NCBI taxonomy): Eukaryota > Metazoa > Chordata > Mammalia > Artiodactyla > Bovidae > Bos > Bos taurus. The sequence continues at coordinate 13,507,287 of NC_037348.1, forward strand.
GGAAATGGCAACCCACTCCAGTGTTCTTGCCTGGAGAATCCCAGAGCCTGGTGGGCCGCCATCTATGGGGTCGCACAGAGTCAGACACGACTGAAGCGACTTAGCAGCAGCAGCAGCAAAGGATTACATATATTTATATATATATATTTACAGGCTTATATATATTTACAAAGGCTTATATATATTTACATATATATGCATATGTTTACACATATACATATATGTAACTATATTTACATACATAGTAGATTAAACAAAGGCTTATACATATTTATATATATAAAGGTTTATATATATTTACAAAGGCTTATATATTCACACATATATGTTTATATTTACATATATACATGTATGTAAATACATATTTACATATATACATATATGTGTAAATATATATTTACATATATAGTAGATTAATATAAACAAAGGCTTATACATATATATATATATATATAAAGGTTTATATATATTTATATATATTTACAAAGGCTTGTATATATTTACATATATATGTTTATATTTATATATATGTAAAATATATTTACATATATACATACGTGTGTAAATATATATTTACATATATAGTAGATTAATATAAACAAAGGCTTATACATATTTATATATATATATAAAGGCTTATATATATTTATATATATATACTTACAGCCTTATATATATTTACAAAGGCTTATATATATTTACATATATATATAAAGGCTTATATATATTTATATAAGGCTTATATATATTATGGCAAAGGCTTATATACCTCTTTTTTACTACCTGATACAAGAAAGAAAAAAAAAAGAGACGCCAGAGAAAGAAAAGAGACAATCCGAAGAGACAAAGCAAGCATCAGAACAAGATACATATATAATGGATACTGGAATTATCAGATAATTTAAAATAGCTATTACTAACATGTTAAGGGCACTAATGAAAAAAGTTATCTAAGCAGAGAAATTGAAACTTGGAAGAAAGTTAAATGCAGTGCTATAAATGGTTGTCATTATCAACTGCCCAGGGACGCATCATGGACAAAAATATGTGTGAAATTGAATCATTTCAGCACGAGAAGATAGATTATAGACATATCCCAAGAGGGAAAAAAGGAGACAGTTAGTTACTGCTGACTGCTAGGTAAGGAGCCATCAGTACCACCCTCCCTGAAATCTGGTCAATTGCTTATAATTAGATAGAAAATAATTTTTTTTATTTACATTTTCCCTTACTCTGAGCATGATCAGTTCTGTAATTGATGAAATGACAATCTTGATTTAAGTGTAATTACATAAAGAACAGTCTTCTCAGGTGGTGCTAGTGGTGGAGAACCCGCCTGCCAGTGCAGGAGACGTAAGAGACGCAGGTTTGATCCCTGGATTGGGAAGATTCCCTGGAGAAGGGAATGGCAGCTCACTCCAGTATTCTTGCCTGGAGACCATGGACAGAGGAGCCTGGTGGGCAACAGTCCATAGGGTTACAAAGGGTTGGACATGACTGAAGCAACTTACCACACATTCACGCACTATAAATAAAAATGCCAGTTAGAGGGGTTATTTTATTTTTGAAAAATTATACAAATATAGTATGGCTTCATTTTCAGCTTCTATTGCCATTTTTGACATTTGAAGATATAAATGTTAAGTAAAGCATGATGTATCATGATTCTCTCAGGTCTCCTTAATAGCTGGGATCACACTAATAACAAGGGCTGGTGGCCTCTGAAACGAGGCTCACCAGAACAGGAAGAGGGATCCCTGATTTGATTCCTCTGGAAACATTAGGCAGTACATCTTTGGTACCAATTAGAAGTGCCTTTACTGTTTGGGCTCGGACTGGGGCTATTCTCAGAGTGACGTAACTCATATTGGAGGCCTTGTTTTAACAACCAGCAGGCAATGTTAATGTGAAAGGCAGTTAACCTCTGTGCACCTATAGTAATTAAACTGCAAAATCAGAATAATAAATCAGACTTCACAAAGTTGTCATGAATGTTAAATGAGTATTTACACCAAAATGCTTGGTTGGGTAACCATCAATCAGCTTATGAAATTAAAGCAACACTATTATTTTGCATAGGTTAATTTTATTACTTGGCATAAAGAGAATAGTTTGCAAAGAAGCCCAATGCCCTACCTTCATTTCAAATTCCAGTTCAGAGGCTCATTTTATTGTTGATTGCAGAGACGGCTACACATATCTTATTAGAACTTTCTGGAAGTGAGTTCAGTGAATTTCACTTGAGTTTCAAATCTAGGTGGGTGATATTGAGGAGGTCACTTAAGTCATTTAATTTATTCAAATGAAAAGGTGAGAACTGGGCCAGGTAAATTTGGAAGTCCTTCCCAGGATTGATTCTTACAGTCGCATGATCCCATAAAGCACCTTGACTGTAAAATGTCATCTCTCCATTTGCTTTATTTCAGTTCTGACTTTAGATCGCCCCATGCCAGCTGTTTCTATAAGCTCAAGGAAGGGAAGGAGAGGATCATGGGAAGAACAAGCCGTCAGAGGCGGGGAATCCCACTGCTTCCAAGAGCTTTATTCCTTGTTGCTACCCTCAATCAGCTAAACTGGTCTCTCCATTGTCCTGAACCTGAGAGTAAAGAATTTTAGTAACAATGTAAAAAGACAGTAGTGAGTTGGCAGGATTGTTCAGAAAGGGGCATCTGTTGAAAAGCAGGGAAGATATATGTCAAGGTATATTAATAGAAATAGAGTAGAAATAGAATTAATAGAAATAGATGTGCAGGGCAAAGAAACAGACATAGCTGCAGAAGCATGAGATGATTTGCAGAATTGCAACTCCTGGCAAAGGTGGGGTGCCTGCAACACAGTGGTACTTTGATCAAGAAGCCTTAAGGTTTCTCTGTGCCTCAGACATCATTACCTTCACCTTCGGACAAAATAATACATAAGGGAGACCTGCATGAGAATAAGAGAACCGGCCCTGAATAGCAGAGCCTCTAGTTATATGGCTGATCCTACATCGGAGGAGTCTGAAAATCATGTCAAAGGATGAGGTCACAAAGCAAAAAAAAAAAAAAACAATGTTTTTTGTAGACTTTTATTTTCAATAATATAAAATTATTAACTTGAGCTTACACATGGCCAGGGCTTCCAAGGTGGCGCAAGTAGTAAAGAACTCGTCTGCCAATGCAGGAGACTCAGCAGACTCTGGTTCGATCCCTGGGTATGAAAATCCCCTGGAGAAAGAAATGGCAAACCACTCCAGTATTCTTGTCTGGGAAATCCCCTGGACAGAGGAGCCTGGAGGGCTACAGTCCATGGCGTCGCAAAGAGTCAGGCAAAACTGAGCAACTTCACACGTACACACGTGGTCGAGAGGAGACTTGTTCTTTCCTGCTCTAGCTTCACGGCCACATGTGTGCAGCGAATCACGTCTCTGCATTACCCGTGATCCTGTCTACTGTGACCAGCAGCCTCCACCCGGAGGAACCCTAGGCTGAGAATGTGAGAAGGCTCAGCGTCATGGTGAGTCAGTGTACTGTCTGAAAGGACCGAAGTGGTCCTGACATAGATTTCTTCCTAGCATCGCAGTCAGCCCTGGACAGGAGATGCTGAGCATGCCGAAATATAACTTTATTTTTCTAAAACTAAGCTCAACTAGCCCTAGACCCCAAGTTTTGCAAAGGGCCAAACCCAAACCAAAATAAAATTCTCCTTACTTGACAATTAATGTTAACTCAGCCCCTTTCCAATTCAAAACAATCTCTTTTCATCCTTAACAATTAGTTCTAATGACTAAGTCAAATTCAAGGCTGTAACTTGATTGGTTACAGATTTTCTCAGTTCCCTCTTCTTAAGTTGGACTCTTGGTATGGAAAATATATTATTATTATATATTACATATATTATATATTATTATATATATTATAATATATATGAGTGAAGTCACTCAGTCGTGTCCGATCTTTGCGACCCCATGGGCTGTAGCCTACCAGGATCCTCTGTCCATGGGATTTTCCAGGCAATAGTCCTTGAGTGGATTGCCATTTCCTTCTCCAATAATATATATATATATATTATTCTTGGGGAACTCAATCACTGCACCTGTATAATTACCCTGCCTTGGCTTATACTAATGATGGCCATTCCCTTAACCTGGTTCCCAGCTTAAAGCCTTTACATGCATAAATTAAAAATAAATTCGATTATATTTTTTAAATTGTTGATATTTATATACACAATGCTTATTGACCTATACTAGAATAAAGTCATACTTTTTCATGAGTATCCCAGGGATTAAGAGAGGAAGCATAAGGTAGAAAGAAATGAGAGAGAGCCTGAAGTGAAAAGAGGCAGAAAACCTCTTTCTGTCATTTCTATATGCACCTTAATTTATTACACCGTCGTCCTACTCATAACATTTTTCTTGGTACAAATTTTCCACCTCAGTGAGTAACCTTATACATATATCTGTTCATACATGCAAGTATTTCTGTAGGATAAATTACTAGCAGGGAATCACTGGGGAAAAGGGCAAATACATTTAGAATCTTAATAGATAAAGCCGACTTTCCATCCAAATAGGTTATACCAATTCAGATTCCCACAGCAGCACAAGAACACCCATCCTTCCCAGTGCTATACATCGTTTTAAAATATTATGCAAGTAAAATGAGCTTTTATGCTCAGTTCCATTTGTTTCTTATCAAGGTTGAACATTTTTTCAGCCATTTATTGGCACTTTGTAGTCCACCAGCTGTGAATTGTCTGCCCATGGTGTTCACATTTTTTATTCAGCTATTTGTCTTTTTCTTATTAATCTATAAGAATTCTTTGCTCTGAGTATTAATATTTTGTCTATGCTTTTTGTTGTTAGTAAAAAAAAATCCCAGTAATTTGCCTTTTATTTATGATGTTTTTGTCATCTAAAAGTTTTGAGTTTCTGTGTGGTAAAATCTTTCTGTCTTTTCTTTATGAAATTTGGTTTTTAAATTTTTCTTAAGAAGGCCTTCTTAGTATTTAAAGTACTTAAAGCAAAAATAGTCCTTCTAGAATTTTTAAAGCAAAACTATTCCTTCTAAAAGAATATTAGTTTCTAGAATTGCTATTGTTGTCTGCTTACTTATTTTTCTTTTTTTAATTTTTATTATTATTTTTTTCACTTTACAATATTGTATTGTATACATGTGTACATCAACATGCATCTGCCACAGGTGTACACGTGTTCCCAATCCTGAACCCCCCTCCTACTTCCCTCCCCATACCATCCCTCTGGGTCATCCCAGTGCACCAGCCCCAAGCTTCCTGTAGGAATATCATGAAATCAATCTAGATTATTTTTGCCTGTGGTATGGGTAATTTTTTCAGATAGATAACCAATTGTTCCCAAAATATTTATATCAATCCATTATTTTTCTTCTAAGACAAAATGCTATTCTTGACAACAAAATGCTATTCTTGGCAACAAAATCCCAGAGACATATAGGTTTGTTTCAGGGCATCATTCAAGGAATTTTAGCAGTTTGAAAGGGTCCAGAAATTCAGTGGAATAAAACTAAAGACATATATCAATTACATTATTTTATTTTTTACTGAAGTATAGTAGACCCTGATGTTGGGAAAGATTGAGGGCAAGAGCAGAAGGAGATGGTTGAATGGCATCACCAACTCAACAGACGAGAGTTTGAACAAATTGCAGGAGATAGTGAAGGACGGGGAAACCTGGAGTGCGAAAGTTCATAGGGTCTCAGAGTCAGACACGACTTAGCAACAGAAAAACAGCAAGTTAATTTGCAATATTATATTGGTTTCAAGTGTACAACGTCGTGAGTCATCTTTTTTTTTAGAATCTCTTTTATTTAAAGTTATTACGAAATAATGGTGATATTTCCCTGTGCTATACAGTATATCCTTATCGCTTATTTAAGCAATTACTTTATTCCACAACAGTACTAAAAACCAAACATAAGTGCTTCATCTCCTGGAATTGTTTTGTTTTTTTTTTTTTCCCCTCTGACTAAATAAATTAAACATCTCTTGGATAACTTAGACCAGCCATAAAAGAGGCAGATTTCCTACAGACAATTCAGCTGAGGTGTCCCAGTGACATAAGATTCCCAGATTGAACCCGCAACAGAGGAACATGTAGACAGATACTTGAAAGGCTGTTGAAATATTTGCATTGAGTTTAGTAGGATCAGAAAGCCTCTTCTCACTCAGGCAGGCTGGAGACCACATTTCATTGGCTGAACAGGCATGCATGCATGCTCAGTCACTCAGGTGTCTGACTCTTTGCGACCCCACAGGCTGTAGCCCACCAGGTTCCTTTGTCCATGAGATAGTCCAGATAATCCAAGAATACTGGAGCACATTGCCATTCCCTTCTCCAAGGGATCTTTCCAACCCCAGAATCAAACCCATGTCTCTTATTTTCCTGCATTGGAAGGCAGGTTATCACTAGTGCCACCTGGGAAGCCCCAAAGAAGCATATTTGAGAGTTTAATTTTCACCTCCTAGGTCTGCAGGTATGTGCTGAGACTGTCCTGCTGACACCACTTTTCAAAATGGGAACTTTCTAAGCCAATGTTTTCAGATACAGCTCCTCTAAACAGAGAACTATGTTGACTGGGCTGTGACCTCCTGTGTCATCCAAGGCAAGGGGTTCTTTGACAAACACAAATCAACATACCATTGGAAATATACCCTTTGGAAAAGCAAAAGCCAACCTCCAGTCAAGACATGTGCAGTCAGCATGCGTTACTGGAAAAGAGAGAGTAAATTCATTTCTTTATTTACCACCTACTGAGTCAGGCTTAAAGAGAGTCCTGGATTAACAAGCACTCAATGGCCAACAGAGGGTTTTTATGTTGCAAGATAAACATGCTCTTTTTCAGGTTATAGCATGTTCAGGATATCCGCTCAGTTCAAGGAACTTGCCCAGGGAGGATTTGCGGCTTCCTGGTGACTCAGGGGACCACACCAATATGCTTGGACTGGTGATGGCCTCCTTGCACCCGGAGGAAGGCAGGGCCAAGTGCAAGGGTGAATCGGGGATGAGCCGGGATGAGTAAGCCCTGCTCAACTGCAGTAGGATTTCACTGCATGCCAGGGAGACATATGAGCCAATCTGGGAGCCTTCAAACCTCCTTTTCCTGCATCGGGCCAGTCCATCCAGTGGAGCACACAGGTGTGTGTGTGTGTGGGTGAGTGTGTATGTTGAGTGTGAAAAATGCAAAAACCTTACCTGTGATGACTTTGACTCACTCTCCTTTACTCCCACATGCTTTGTTTTGATGTTGGTCTATCACACACCCAACTGCCTAGTTCACAGTCAGTGGTGTCTGATGTGGAAGCCACACAGGGTTCTCTAAACTTAAATGCAAGTGAATTCGAATTAAATGAAAATTTTTTCAATTTTTTTTTTATTTTGGAGCATAGTTGATTTATACCATTGTGTTACTTTCAAGTGTGCAGCCAAGTTATTTAGTTATACATATTCTTATCCCCGGTGGCTCAGATGGTAAAGAATCGGCGTGCAATGGAAGAGACCTGGGTTTGATGCCTGTGTCAGGAAGATCCCCTGGAGAAGGGAATGGCTACCCATTCCAGTATTCCTGCCTGGAGAATCTCATGGACCGAGGAGCCTGGTGATCTACAGTCCATGGGGTCACAAAGAGTCGGACATGACTGAGCCACTAACACTTCACCTCTTTCTTATACCTATTCTTTTACAGATTCTTTTTCCATTTAGGTAATTACAGAGCATTGAGGATAGTTCCTTGGGCTATACAGTAGGTCCTTGTTGATTATCTATTTTATTTATAGTCATGTGTATATGCTAATCCCATAAAACTCTGTTCTTCGGTCACACTGGCCACATTCTCATTACACAATAGATGGCTGGTGGCTACCATAGTGAACAAGGCAGATACAGAACATTTTTATCATTGCATAAGGCTCTCTGGGAGAGAGCCTTAAGATTGCTGGGAGAAATATCAAGATTGCCTGGAGAAATATCGATAACCTCAGATATGCGGATGACACCACCCTTATGGCAGAAAGTGAAGAGGAACTAAAAAGCCTCTTGATGAAAGTGAAAGAGGAGAGTGAAGAAGTTGGCTTAAAGCTCAACATTCAGAAAACGAAGATCATGGCATCCGGTCCCATCACTTCATGGGAAATAGATGTGGAAACAGTGTCAGACTATTTTTTGGGACTCCAAAATCACTACAGATGGTGACTGCAGCCATGAAATTAAAAGACGCTTACTCCTTGGAAGGAAAGTTATGACCAACCTAGATAACATATTCAAAAGCAGAGACATTACTTTGCCAACAAAGGTTCGTCTAGTCAAGGCTATGGTTTATCCTGTGGTCTTGTATCGACATGAGAGTTGGACTGTGAAGAAAGCTGAGCACCAAAGAATTGATGCTTTTGAACTGTGGTGTTGGAGAAGACTCTTGAGAGTCCCTTGAACTGCAAGGAGATCCAACCAGTCCATTCTGAAGGAGATCAGCCCTGGGATTTCTTTGGAAGGAATGATGCTAAAGCTGAAACTCCAATACTTTGGCCACCTCACGCGAAGAGTTGACTCATTGGAAAAGACTCTGATGCTGGGAGGGATTGGGGACAGGAGGAGAAGGGGACGACAGAGGATGAGATGACTGGATGACATCACTGACTCGATGGACATGAGTCTGAGTGAACTCCAGGAGTTGGTGATGGACAGGGAGGCCTGGCATGCTGCAATTCATGGGGTCGCAAAGAGTCGGACACAACTGAGCAACTGAACTGAACTGAAGGCTCTCTGGTTCAGCACTGTCCTTACATGAGTCCTTATATGTTTTGTCCTGCTTGGTAGGTCCTGCCTTCAAAGGGCATCTAGCCCAGGTGCAAGACAGGCAGTAAGTATTCTCTTAAGTGAAAGAGCAGGAATAATTTGTGATAGTGCTTACAAAGGAAAGGTGCTAGGTGCTTGGAGAGGGTGCAGTGTGAGATCTGACTTGTCTAGAACTTCCCAGATAGCTACTTTGGTGAAGTCTAACAGGAGGCCTGAAGAAATATGTGGAAGAAAGATTTCCCCCTAGAACACTTGTGTCTGTGGGATGATGCTGATTGGAGGGGTCAGGGTGACAAGTGTACAGAAGGAAGAGGTGGGAGCAGCAGCGGGATAAGATTTCAAGATGTCTCCAGGAGGGAGTTCCCTGGTGGTCCAGTGGCTAAGAATCTGCCTGCCAACGCAAGGAACAAAGGTTCAGTCCCTGGGCTGGAAAACGTCCACACACCATGGGACAATGAGGCCCACCTGCTGCAACTACTGGGCCTGCACCCTAGAGCCCATGCTCTGCAAGAAGAGAAGCCACTGCGATGAGAAACCTGCGTGCTGTAACCAGAGAGTAGCCCCCACTCACCGCAACTGGAGAAAGCTCGTGTGCAGCAGTGAAGACCCAGAGCAGCAAAAAAAAAAGTCTCCAGGCTTCCCCACCTCCACTTTATGTTTTCAAGCCCATGTGAAATCTGCCCTCTGATTTATCTTGCTCCCTGCTCCACCCCCAGGTTCCCTTCAAAATCAGGTTTTACCTAAGATAATTCAGACTAGGAAAAATAAAGACTTCTAACTCCTAAAATTTGAATCAAGTGAAAACTACCGTCCTTTGCACAACTAATGGAAAAAGTCAGGCTCACTTTGCTAATTTTCCCCTGGCTGAAGAAGAAAGGCAAGGGCAGGGGGAACTTGGGCAGGTAAATCTTGGAGAATGCACATGGGGATCCATGGAGTCAGCATAGATACGGAGGAAGAAAAGAAGAGTTAGGAAGGATCTGGGAAGAGGAAAGTGACAGAAAAAAAGAAACCAAACACAAGTGAAATTAATTACACAGAATACTTATAATGTAACCCTAAAGTTAGGCTGAGCAGGCAGAGTTTTCATCAGAACATTATTTATGAAATTGTTTTATGACTTACGTGCTTCCTCCCTAAACAGGTGTTTCAAGAAGAAAATTGGAAGGGAAAGCCAGCATTTACAACACAACTTCCAAATAGTATGCTAGCTTGCCTAATTGAAAGAATAAATACAAGGGTGGAATTGAATATCTAATTTTAATAAGCCAATAGCCTGAGTTGGACAACAGCTACTACTCAAAGTTCCTTTCCAAAGCAGTGGGATGAAATATAAACCTTAAGTTAGCTGTTCTAACAATAGAGACAAAGAAATGATTAAGAGGGGATTTTTTAAAATAGTCTAAACTTTGTTTTAATCATTGATTTAAGAGAGATTTATGCAAGGAGTTACTGAGGGAGAAAAGTGAGAAGCAGAGAGGAATTTAAAAAAAAACACAGAGAACAATGTATAATGTGGCATTTCTGATAAAAGATGACAAAATTTTTGCGTAAATATAGAGAAAAATTATCAAAAACTGGTAGCATTTCAAGACAATTTACAATAATTTTACAATAAAATGCAATGTTATTTTGGAAAAACTAAACAAATGGAGTCCCACATATATGTTATCTATGTGTGTGTGTAACTGGCTTATTAGATATTTGTTTCTCTTTTCATGCACTTTCCAAAGGCTATCTTCATTATCTCTACATAGTTGGTCTTTTCCATGAGACCCAGTCTCTCCCCTCATCTGTGCATTTCCAATACCCAGCTACAATCTCTGGCGAGAACTAGACATGAGATGGATGGCTGTTGCCTAAGTGACAACTAGACCAGATGGCATGGTTGGGGAAGGATGGATGGGCAGAAGCAGGAATAGCTCAGGGTTGACGTCAGAGAACTCTGACCAGGGTGTTGGCTGTACGCAGATGGAATCACCAGTCATGTGGGCCAGGATGGCTCTTTCCTTGGATTCTATACCAAAGATGGGACCAGCTACATAAGTTTTTGAGCCCAGTATGAAATGAAATGTCAGGACTCTCGTTTTAAAATGATGAAGAAGTTCATGGTGGTGACCCCAGAGCATCAAACCAAGCATGTGGGTCAGGTGCACTGTCCCACACTCGTGAAATTGACCCTGACTACAGGCAATCAAGCATCTTTGTTAGCTGTGAAGCATAAGCAAGCTGATCAGATTTAAGAAGGTCATTAAGAAAGATCAGTGCAGGGACCTCAATGTATGCAGTGGTTAAGACTTTGTCTTCCAATGCAAGGAGTGTGGGTTCAATTCTTGGCTGGGGAGCTAGGAGCCCACATGCCTCGTGGACAGAAAACTGAAACATGAAAGAGACGCAATATTATACCAAATTCAATAAAGGTTTTCTTGAAAATGGTCTGCATGAAAAAAAAAATCAGTGTAGGTGTGTTATAGACAATTGTTCTCAGGAGGCTTGGAGAAGAAAACTGAACTACCATGAAAAATTAGAAAGGCCTGAACAAATCTGCCAATAGCAGAAGGTTGGAGAGGTGCAGAAGGGTAGAGGAATTAGGAACCACTATCCTGACTGCACTGAGATTGAGGATTGGGGAAGAGAGTTGAAGATTTCTTGTTTCTTGTTTTCTTTTTGTTCCTGCCTCTTGCGACCAGATAAATGATACTACAAGCAGAGCAGCACACAAGGACATCTAACATTCTCTCGAGAATGAAACAGAAAGTGAGAACATGGATTTTCACTGAAAAAGTACAGGTAGCATGCTAATGAGCTCAGAGGAGACAGGCAGCATTTCCTTCAAAGAACCTGGGAGGGCTAGTAATTGGCCCATGGCAAAGACGATGGGTTTGTACTGCATCTCAAAATATTGTTAATTTTTGTATGAAGAATGGCAGGGAAGAGAGTTCAGGAGTACAGGCAGGTGCCTAGGGAGGTTCAAGGTATGTATAAGGAACTGCTGGTGTTGTGGATCACAGCAATCAGATAAGCCCTGTTTACAGGTGATGGTGGAAGAGGTGCATAAGGAAATGAGGTGACTTTCTCAAGGCTACAGTAAAATAATGCTTAATTTCAGAGACATCAATTTGCTGACAAAGGTCCATACTGTCAAAGCTATGGTTTTTCCAGTAGTCATGTATGGATGTGAGAGTTGGACCATAAAGAAGGTTAAGCACAAAAGAATTGAAGCTTTTGAACTATGGTGTTGGAGAAGAGTCTTGAGAGTCCCTTGGATACCTAAGAGATCAAACCAGTCAGTCCTAAAGGAAATCAACTCTGAATATTCATTGGAATATTCAGATGCTGAAGCTGGAGCTCCAATACTTTGGCCAGCTGATGCGAAGAGCCGACTCACTGGGAAAGATTGAAGGCAAAAGGAACAGGGGGCAGCAGAGGATGAGATGGTTAGACAACATCACCAGCTTAGTGGATGTGAATCTGTGCAGACTCCCGGAGACAGCGGAGGACAGAGGAGTCTGGCATGCTGCAGTCCATGGGGTTGAAAAGAATCAGGCACAACTAAGCAACAACAGCAAACTAGAAAATGATGTCACCAAACTCCCTACCCGGAGTTTCGTCCAATAGGCCAGTTTCTCCTCCAAACCCTCTGTTGTTTACATTAATTGAATTATCAACATGGCAAAATTCAACAGAAGGTGGGATGGATGCCAGGTACTAAGACCACCAAAGATCTGAATGGTAAACAATTAAATGGTTGGAAATGAGGTAGGCTCCAAGGTTAACTTATCCAGAGTAATAAAATGCTTCTGGAGAAGACTGGCCTCATGATTTTTTTGATTAAGGCAAATCACTGAGCCAAATTGAGCGCACAAGTGCTCACAAATCCACAGAAGGATTTTTTTCAGGTTATGCCTGAATGCCCAGTATTGTCATGAGAAAGTGCTTGTTGGAACATTTGCTTCTTTGTTATTGATGAGCAGCTGTGGATGACAGAAACATAAGACTCAGAAGTTTCTGTCCCTTAGCCCCTTTAGTCTGTTCTGGTTTAAAATGATTACATAGCTATTTTATATAACAAGGGCCAGTCGCATGGAAGAGACAAATGGTTTTATTTCTCAAACCAGCTTCATCAAGGATTACTCAAAGCAGAGTCTCATCCATCTTTGCACCATTTCACTCTCATTATAGCTTGGAAATGGGCAGTCATTTTTCACAAGGCTGATCTCCTGTTAGCGATGGAACCGTTAACATTGGTGCACCCTACACAACCGGACATTCATTCTCTGCCCCTGCTGGCCTCAGCCATGCCATGAGTTCCCATCCATCACAGCAACTCCTTGGGTAGTTTGGCCCCCCTGTCCCAGAGGTCTGTGCCAGGGAATCCCAGACCTTCAACAGGAAATGGTCAAAGAGACCATTTCCAGAACCTTTCAAAAGGAGCCACGAAACCACTGTTCTTGGGAGAACACCATGTAATAAATCATCCAAACACTTTTATCATCTCCTGGAACACTCTTAAAAGTAGAGAAAAGTTTTATTAATAATTGCATTTTCAATAGATATAAATCAAACCTAAATGATATAAACAGGGCATCTGTTCACTCCAACTCTTACCAATGGGATTTCAACCTTTCCTACCTGGACAAGCACCTGGCATCGTAGATATATAGTCACTAAAGTTAGAAATAAAATATACTAGTCAATTGACAACTGAATCATTTGTTAGCTTTTTTCACTTCCATATATTTGAATCAATTGACTCTCAAAGATAGTCCTGGATATTCAGAAAATGCTGAACCTTTTTATCTTAAAGTCAAGGGCACTTAAATCACAAAACTAAAGCTATCACTAACACAAATAAATTGGTTTTACCTTGGCTCACTCCATTTATCATGTCTGGAATTAATAAATATTCATTGAATAAATAAATGAAGTAATAAATTTCATCAAAACTTATCTGGTTGCCTCTGATGTTCTCAAAATGTTGTGTTAAAAAATAAATTGGTAATGATAGTTATTACTAGAACCTCAAGGTAGTAAAGAGGAAAGAAAATGACCATCTCAGCACTTACTCCAAGCCGGGAAGTATTCAAGGACCTTTATATAAGCTATTTTAATCCTAAAAACAATCCCATTAGATAGATATTGTAATTCTCATCTTAAAATTGAGAATAAAAGGTTTAAGTTAGTGAAGTAACAGAGCAGTCACATTATGTCCCAAAACCATGACTTTCTTTTATTTGATTTTAAATGTTTTAAATTTATTTGGCTGCATTAGGTCTTAGCTGAGGTGCACAGGCTCTCTAGTGTGGGGCACAAGTTCAGTAGTTGAAGCTTAGCTGCTCTGCAGCATCTGAGCTCTTAGTTCCCCTACCAGGGATCAAACCCACAGCCCCTGCATTGAAAGGCAGGTTCTTAACGACTGGACCACCAGGGAAGTGGTGTCTCCAAACTCACAACTTTCTGTATTCACCACCCAATCCTTTTTTTTTCTATTATGGATAATTACAACTTTTAATGGATCACCTAAATGAAAACACTTAGCGCTAACAGACACTTCCTAATATTACAAAATAGGTAATGAAATTGAAGTTTGTTGAAAGAAAATATAAACTATGTATGTAAATACATAAAGCAAAAAAGAGCATTCTCATTATGATCAGTTCAGTTCAGTCGTTCAGTCATGTCCAAATCACTGCGACCCCATGGACAGCAGCATACCAGTCTTCCTTGTCCATCAGCAGTCCCAGAGCTGACACAAACGCCTGTCCATCGAGTCGGTGATGGACTCAGTCTTTCCCAGCATCAGGGTCTTTTCAAATGAGTCAGTTCTTCGCATCAGGTGGCCAAAGTATTCAAGTTTCAGCTTTAGCATCAGTCCTTCCAATGAATATTCAGGATTGATTTCCTTTAGGATGGACTGCTTGGATCTCCTTGCAGTCCAAGGAACTCTCAAGGCTCTTCCCCAACAGTTCAAAAGCATCAATTCTTCAGCACTCAGCTTTCTTTATAGTCCAACTCTTACATCCATACATGACCACAGGAAAAACCATAGCCTTGACTAGACGGACCTTTGTTGGCAAAGTAATGTCTCTGCTTTTTTAATATGCTATCTAGGTCGGTCATAACTTTTCTTCCAAGGAACAAGCATCTTTGAATTTCATGGCTGCAGTCATCATCTGCAGTGATTTTGGAGCCCAAACACTGAAGTCTATCACCGCTTCCACTGTTTCCCCATCTATTTGCCATGAAGTGATAGGATCAGATGCCATGATCTTAGCTTTTTGAATGTTGAGCTTTAAGCCAAGTTTTTCACTCTCCTCTTTCACGTTCATCAAGAAGCTCTTTAGTTCTTCTTTACTTTCTACCATAAGTGTGGTGTCATCTGCATATCTGAGGTTATTGACATTTCCCCTGGAAATCTTGATTCCAGCTTGTGCTTCATCCAGCTCAGCATTCAGCATGGTGTACTCTGCATATAAGTTAAATAAGCAGGGTGACAAAATACACCCTTGACATACTCTTTTCCCGATTTGGAACCAGTCTGTTGTTTCATGTCCACTTATAACTCTTGCTTCTTGACCTGCATACAGATTTCTCAAGAGGCAGGTCAAGTGGTCTGGTATTCCCATCTCTTTCAGAATTTTCCACAGTCTATTGTGATCCACACAGTCAAAGGCTTTGGCATAGTCAATAAAGCAGAAATAGATGTTTTTCTGGAACTCTCTTGCTTTATCAATGATCCAGCAGATGTTGGCAATTTGATGTCTGGTTCCTCTGCCTTTTCTAAATCCAGCTTGAACATCTAGAAGTTCACAGTTCACATACTGTTGAAGCCTGGCTTGGAGAATTTTGAGCATTACTTTACTAACGTGTGGGATGAGTGCAATTGTGTGGTAGTTTGAGCATTCTTTGGGATTGGAATGAAAACTGACCTTTCCCAGTCCTGTGGCCACTGCTGACTTTTCCAAATATGCCGGCATATGGAGGACAGCACTTTCACAGCATCATCTTTTAAGATTTGAAATAGCTCAATTGGAATTCCATCACCTCCACTAGCTTTGTTCATAGTGATGCTTCCTAAGGCCCACTTGACTTCACATTCCAGGATGTCTGGCTCTAGGTGAGTGATCAAACCATCATGGTTATCTGGCTCATGAAGATCTTTTTTGTATAGTTCTTCTGTGTATTCTTGCCAAATCTTCTTTGTATCTTCTGCTTCCATTAGGTTCATATCATTTCTGTCCTTTATTGTGCCCATCTTTGCATGAAATATTCTGTTGGTATCTCTAATTTTCTTGAAGAGATCTCTAGTCTTTCCCATTCTGTTGTTTTCCTCTATTTCTTTGGACTAATCACTGAGGAAGGCTTTCTTATCTCTCCTTGCTATTCTTTGGAACTCTGCATTCAAATGGGCATATCTTTCCTTTTCTCCTTTGCCATTCACTTCTCTTCTTTTCTCAGCTATTTGTAAGACCTCCTCAGACAACCATTTTGCTTTTTTGCATTTCTTTTTCTTGGGGATGGTCTTGATTCCTGTCTCCTGTACAGTGTCTCAAACCTCCATCCATAGTTCTTAAGCACTCTGTCTATCAGATCTAATCCCTTGAATCTATTTCTCACTTCCACTGTAAAATCATAAGGGATTTGATTTAGGTGATACCTAATTGGTCTAGTGGTTTTCCCCCACTTTCTTCAAGTCAAGTCTGAATTTGGCAATAAGGAGTTCATGATCTGAGCCATAGTCGGCTCCCAGTCTTGTTTTTGCTGACAGTATAAAACTTCTCCATCTTTGGCTGCAAAGAATATAATCAATCTGATTTTGGTATTGACCACCTGGTGTTGTCCATGTGTAGAGTGTTTTCTTCTGTTGTTGAAGGAGGGCATTTGCTATGACCAGTGTGTTCTCTTGGCAAAAGTCTGTTAGCCTTTGCCCTGCTTCATTCTGTACTCCAAGGCCAAATTTGCCTATTATTCCAGGTATCTCTTGACTTCCTTCTTTTGCATTCTAGTTCCCTGTAATGAAAAGGATATCTTTTTTTGGTGTTAATTTTAGAAGGTCTTGTAAGTCTTCATAGAACCATTCGGCTTCGGCTTCTTTAGTGTTACGGGTTGAGGCATAGACTTGGATTACCGTGATATCGAATGGTTTGCCTTGGAAACTAACAGAGATCATTCTGTCGTTTTTGAAATTGCATCCAAGTACTGCATTTTAGACTCTTGTTAACTATGATGGCCACTCCATTTCTTCTCAGGGATTCCTGCACACAGTAGTAAATATAATAGTCATCTGAGTTAAATTCACCCATTCCAGTCCATTTTAGTTCACCGATTCCTAAAATGTTGATGTTCACTCTTTCATCTCCTGTTTGGCCACTTCCAATTTGCCCTGATTCGTGGACCTAATATTCCAGGTTCCTATGCAATATTGCTCTTTATAGCATTGGACTTTGCTTCCATCGCCAATCACACCCACAACTGGGTGTTGTTTTTGCTTGGGCTCCATCTCCTCATTCTTTCTGGAGTTATTTCTCCACTGATTCCCTGTAGTATATTGGGCATCTACTGACCTGGGGAGTTCTTTCAGTGTCTTGTCTTTTTGCCTTTTCACACTATTCATGGGGTTCTCAAGGCAAGAATACTGAAGTGGTTTGCCATTCCCTTCTCCAATGGACCACATTTTGTCAGAACTCTTGACTATACCACATCTTGGGTGGCCCTACACGGCATGGCTCATAGTTTCACTGAGTTAGACAAGGCTGTCTGTGGTCCATGTGATCAGATTGGTTAGTTTTCTGTGACTGTGGTTTTCATTCTGTTATGATAGGCTTATTATGATAGGCTCTTTCAAACATACGTGTCTCTATATTACCAGTCATCTTCACTGAAAAGTGTCTGAGGTGTCAGATGCTTTGCTGAGTCACCATGAAGAAGATCTATACATGCCTCGCTCAATCTTTCTGAGACTGTCCTCCCCTAGGTATCAGATCGATGAGAAGAAACCACTGCCCTGGCTCAAGAGATCAGCTAACATGTGAATGATTGAGATGAGAGGCCCTTTTTGAGGAGACCCAAAATGAAAATGGTCTCAACAGTGTCCCTGTGGATTTCTACAAAATCTTTTCATAAAAGCAGCTGGAATTTCATCCTGACTCACAAGCTCTCACTATGGGTTCCAAGTACTTCAATCTTTCTTTCTTTTTATTTTTTCTTTTCTTCTTTTACTGCTTAGAGCCAAATATCAGAGTCTTGAAAATACTGGAAAGATTGTTTGCTTTGCATTTTGCTCCTTTCTCAGGTTCCTTTTTGCAAATGTCTTGTGGGTTCCACATTCCTTAGACATTGCTTGGCAGTTAGTTATCGAAAGGAGCATATCCCTGTGACCGTGCTTAGCCAGGAATGCCACTAGTTTGGTGAGATTTAAGGCCTGTTGCTGACTTGCAAGATCCCCTGAGTATCTCTGCCCTCTCCTTATGTTGCAGATTCAGGGAAAGGAGGCAGGAAACCAGCACTGTCAGAAGCAGCTGAGGATCTGATCTCATCGTTCCTCCTATTGAAGCCCATCCCTGGGGACTTCCCTGGCTGTCCAGTGGTTAAGACTTATCTTCCAGGAGTGGGGATGAGGATTGATGGGGGAGCTAAGATCCCACATGCCTCATGGCCAAAAAAACTCAACATAAAACAAACAATATTGTAACAAATTCAATGAAGACTTTAGTAATGGTCTACATAAAAAAAAAAATCCTTAAAAAAAATCCCATCCCAAGGTTCCCAAAGTGTCCATCTGCCAAGGGCAGGGCTTTATCAGCAACTCACATTGCTCATGAAATCTATTAAGCACAATCCTAGGACACCAGCTGGCCCAAAGCTGCTGTCTTCCTACAGACCATGCAACAAATGGAAAAAGAATGGGACTTCGAGCTCACAGCCCTGAACTTCAATTCCAGCTCTATCTTTTAGCAGTAATTACTATCATAATTCACTGGGAAGTTTATTTAACTTCACTGAGTTTCTGCTTTCTTGTTTTCTAAAATAGACTTTATATATAACTGTAGAAAAACACTCAAAAAGGACATTGCTTTTAATAAAAAGAAAAAACCTAACTGCAGACATTACTACTTTGTGTGGCTGGCAGAACAGCTTTCTGAGATGCTTAGAAAAATGCTTCAGTTTGGTCTTGATGAGTCATGCGGAGCTGAAAAATATGGTATCACTTGAGCAGAGCCTAAATGGAAGTAGAATTTGGGAGAAGCAGATTTCTATGCCCCAAAATATATGTGGAATGATAAGATTCTAAGATTCCTCTGGAGGAGGAAACGGCAGCCCACTCCAGTATTCTTTCTTGGATAATCCCATGGACAGAGGAGTCTGGCTGGCTACAGTCCACAGGGTCCCAAAGAGTCGGACATGACTGAGCACAGACACATACACCCACACACAAGATTCTACAGCTAACTCTAGATCAGGGAGAAGGGTTTTCAAAACAGAGAGAAAACAGAGATAGAGAGTGGTCAGTAAGGAGAACTCCAAAGTTGTACGGGAAGCTGGGGCAGGCTTCCCACTACGGAAGCTTGAGCACACACGTCCTGCACAAGGAGAGCCAGTGAGGAGAGGTGCAGCCCTCGGGGCTGGAATTCTGTGCAAGTCAGGCCAGTCTTACAGCCAGGGTTAAGGTATATTTTCCTTTAGGGAAGGCACTAAAGGTTTCCAAAGCACTGGACAGAGACCGACAAAGAGACACAGCCCAAATGATGCTTCCATAGCAAATCAAATGTTAAGTTTGAAGAGATTTCTTACCCTGTACTGCCCTCCTCACACACAACATGCCCCTAAGTATGCCTCATCCTTCCAGTAAATCCTTTGTTAACAGTGGGGTTATGGGAGTTATGAGAAGGTAGATGATAACTGGGTTTTCCTGATGGCCCAGCAGTAAAGAATCCACCTGCCAATGCAGGAGATGTGGGTTCCATCTCTGGATCAGGACAATCCCTTGGAGGAGGAAATAACAACACATCCTGGTATTCTTGCCTGGGAAATCCCATGGACAGAGGAGCGTGGTGGGCTACAGTCCATGGAGTTGCAAAGAGTCTGACACAACTGAGCGCACACACACACACACACACACACACACACCAATTATATATAGAAAGGATCTACAACAAGGTCCTACTTTATAGCACAGGGAGCTCCATTCAATACCGTATGATAAATCTTAATGGAAAAGAACTTTAAAAGCAAATGTCTCTATATGTATCACTGAACCACTTTGCTATACAGCAGAAATTAACACAACATTGTAAATCAATGATATTTCAATTTTTAAACAAAAAGTTTAATAAAAGAAAATCATGTTCATTTTATAAAACTTCCAGAAAAAAGTCTGTATTTTTACTTACAATTTTTACTTAAAAGCTTTTTTCTTAAAAAAGCTATTAAGAAATTTGAAATAACTAGCAGTCACATGACTCCTTACAATTTGCAATGAGCTGTCACACTCATTTTCGTCTTACCCAACCTTATTTAATTCTTATCACAAACCCAGTGGTGTCAGAAACACTGTTCATGGGGCTCAAACACAGGTCCTTGCAGTAGCTTTATTTCACTACAGTTGAGGTGACATCATTGACCAGATACGCCCACTTCTCCATTAACCTCTCCAATTTAATGGGAAAACTGAAATAATGGTACAAAATTAGAAAGAAGACAAAATGGGAAGCAGAAGCCTACACACTTGAAATTTGTCCCTTTGCCTTCACAGTCACACTTGTAGCCTGCTCACCCTTCTGTCTCCTTCCATCTCCCCTGCCCTTGTGTAGAGGGGAGTGTGCTTGGCCCTATGTTCCTGATGTGAAACAGCAAGGACACGATTCTGAGAAAATGTTCCTCCTTGTAAAAGACCCTAGGGAAATAAACCAGAGCTTCACTGTTTCAGTAAAAGGCTTTATTTCCAAGTCTTTTCTGTCTTCTAAATCTGAGTTCACAGTCATCGTAGGAAATCCACAGTGGTTCCCAGGGCATCTACATCGATCAGTACAGGCCTAAGCTCTTCATTGCTAAATCGACTGAAGTAGGAGATTCTTTTCAATTCTCAGAGTCCTTCGGATCGGTTGGCAGAAGAAGACAAGCTACTCAACATTTCACGTCTGTGCAAAAACCAAAGAACTCTAATAGATGACAGAAGGGAAGCCACAAGATTTTCACATGTCATCTCACTTGGCTGAGCTGCTAGAGAGAAACTGCAAAATGTAAGTGCCTTATGCCACTTCAGGAGACAACAGTCATTGTCTGAACCAACTGTTTCTTCAGCTAAGGGAACATGAGCCGTGTGCAGCTATGGACGTCTTCCTGACCATGGCCCATTAGTTTCAGCGTGTTTGGGCCCGGCTTTGCCTTTCCATCTAAGAGAGGAAAGTTCCAAGGAAAAAGCTGATGGGCAGATTACAGGACACTACTTGCTAGAGTCATTCCATCCTCCACCTGAATATCCAAAGAAATCCCCTTGTGGCTCAGGGCTTCCCCTGTGGCTCAGCTGGTAAAGAATCTGCCTGCAATGCGGGAGACCTGGGTTCAATCCTGGGGTTGGGAAGATACCCTGGAGAAGGGAACGGCTACCCACTCCAGTATTCTGGCCTGGAGAATTCCGTGAATTGTACAGTCCATGGGGTCACAAAGAGTCAGACATAACTGAGTGACTTTCACTTTCACTAATCTCATCTGAATGGATTTGAAAATTATAGGACCCATGAATGATATGATAATGAACACAGCTGGATAAACACAAAAATATTCCCAAATCAAGTTTTCTTTAAGAAGTACTTTCTTCATATGAATTCATCAAAGGGTAGATAAATGGTAATCTGGATAATATGCCTCCATTTTAAGCAAAGCAAATGATGCATATGACAATTGAAAATAATCATTTTATGATGAACATTGGGGTACATGTGTCTCTTTCAATTTTGGTTTCCTCAGTGTGTATGCCCAGCAGTGGGATTGCTGGATCATATGGCAGTTCTATTTCCAGTTTTTTAAGGATGCTCCACACTGTTCTCCATAGTGGCTGTACTAGTTTGCATTCCCACCAACAGTGTAAGAGGGTTCCCTTTTCTCCACACCCTCTCCAACATTTATTGCTTGTAGACTTTTGGATAGCAGCCATTCTGACCAGCATGAGATAGTACCTCATTATGGTTTTGATTTGCATTTCTCTGAAAATGAATGATGTTGAGCATCTTTTCATGTGTTTCTTAGCCATCTGTATGTCTTCTTTGGAGAAATGTCAGTTTAGTTCTTTGGCCCATTTTTCGATTGGGTCACTTATTTTTTCTGGTATTGAGCTGCATGAGCTGCTTCTATATTTTTGAGATTAATTATTTGTCAGTTGCTTCATTTGCTATTATTTTCTCCCATTCTGAAGGCTGTCTTTTCACCTTGCTTATAGTTCCCTTTATTGTGCAAAAACTTTTAAGTTTAATTAAGTCCCATTTGTTTATTTTTGCTTTTATTTCCATTACTCTGGGAGGTGGTCATAGAGAATCCTGCTGTGATTTATATCAGAGAGTGTTTTGCCTATGTTCTCCTCTAGGAGTTTTATAGTTTCTGGTCTTATGTTTAGATCTTTAATCCATTTTGAGTTTATTTTTGTGTATGGTGTTAGAAAGTGTTCTAGTTTCATTCTTTTACAAGTGGTTGACCAGTTTTCCCAGCACCACTTGTTAGATTGTCTTTTCTCCATTGTATATTCTTGCCTCCTTTGTCAAAGATAAGGTGTCCATAGGTGCGTGGATTTATCTCTGGGCTTTCTATTTTGTTCCATTGATCTATATTTCTGTCTTTGTGCCAGTACCATACTGTCTTGATGACTGTAGCTATACCACAAGCATAGTCTGAAATCAGGCAGGTTGATTCCTCCAGTTCCATTCTTCTTTCTCAAGATTGCTTTGGCTATTTGAGTTTTTTTGTATTTCCATACAAATTGTGAAATTGTGTACCCCAATGTTCATCACAACACTGTTTACAATAGTTAGTACATGGAAGCAGCCTAGATGTCCTTTGGCAGACAAATGGATAAGAAAGCTGTGGTACACATACACAATGGGATATTACTCAGCCATTAAAAAGAATGCATTTGAATCAGTCCTAATGAGGTGGATGAAACTGGAGCCTGTTATACAGAGTGAAGTCAGAAAGAAAAACACCAATACAGTATATTAATTCATATATATGAAATTTAGAAAGATGGTAACAATGACCCTATATGAGAGACAGCAATAGAGACAGAGATAAAGAACAGACTTTTGGACTCTGTGACAGAAGGCGAGGGTGGGATGATTTGAGAGAATAGCATTGAAACATGTATATTACCATATGTGAAATAGATCACCAGTCCAGGTTTGATGCATGAGACAGGGTGCTTGGGGCTGGTGCACTGGGATGACCCTGAGGGATGGGATGGGGAGGGAGGAGGGGGGTTCAGGATGGGGGACACATGTACACCCATGGCTGATTCATGTCAATGTATGGCAAAACCACTACAATATTGTAAAGTAATTAGCCTCCAATTAAAATAAATTAATTAACTTTTAAAAAAAGAAAATAATCATTCTATAAAGAATAGTTAGGGAAGAAGGTGGGGTGGGGGAGCATAAAGTAGGGGAAGAAAAAGACGTATTAAGTGTAATAAATGTAACAAGATTAATTTGTTCCCTAACAATTCCCTGTCCCCCTTTCAACCCCAAATACACTGTGGGACCATCAAAATGTGTGGGTGACCAGGAAAATGAGTGTGTTCGATGTGTCTATATGAGTCTCTGTGTATGTGGTGTGTATATGAGGGGAGGGAAACTTGAGAGTGAACAAAGTGGAGAGGTTTCAGTCTGTATGGGTGTGCAGGGTGTGTATCTATAAAGGATGTACATAAGGGGATTTGAATACAAGGGTGTGGGACTGTGAGTGTGGATGGAGGTTATAAAAGAGTGTTATGAGCTTATGTAGGTGATATTTACAGACTATGGAGGGGGTCCTATTTGTTAGGGTGATAAATGTGGGTGTGTGTCTTTGAGGTGGGAAGTGTGTGCCTGAAACTCTGTATATATGCCTGGGGTACATGTACAAGCTGAGGGTGTGCACCTAGGAACTGCAAGTGGGTCCTGTGTGAAAAAGGAGATTAGCATGTCTTTGCAATCAACATGATGCATGAAATCCTCTGAAAGGCAAACCAAGCCTTTCTTTTGCCTCCGCTGCCCTGCCCTGAGCACCCACTCCCAGAGATGGTCTTGCTGTCAGTATTCAGTCCCCTGTAGCTGCTTCTGAACCAACCCACACCTCTGTCTCCTCTGCTGGGACTCAGGGGATTCATTTACCATGATCTATGTTACAATAGACTTTTATTTACAACTTATTATCTTTTAATTTATTACTTTATAAAAAGTTATGATTTACTTCACTGTAGCTATGGTTTCTCCCATAGTCATGTGAGAGTTGGACCATAAAGAAGGCTGAGCGCCAAAGAACTGATACTTTCAAATGGTGGTGCTGGAGAAGACTCTTGAGAGTCCCTTGGAGTGCAAGGAGAGCAAACCAGTCAATCCTAAAGGAAATCAATCCTGAATATTCATTGGAAGGACTGATGCTGAAGTTGGAGCTCTAATACTTTGGCCCCCTGATGCAAAGAGCTGACTCATTGGAAAAGACCCTGATGCTGGGAAAGATTGAAGGCAAAAACAGTAGAGGGGTGGCAGAGGATGAGATGGTGAGATAGCATCACTGACTCAATGGACATGAATCTGAGCAAATTGCAGGAGATAGTGAAAGACAGAGGTGCCTGACGTGCTCTAGTCCACGGGCTCACAAAGAGTCAGGCTTAGCAATAAAAAAACCAACAGATTTTTAATTGCCCACTGAGCTTATTTGGGAAAAATACCTCTGGGCCATAATTTCTGTTGATAAATCATCATTGTCATCATCCCCACCACCATCACCATCATCCTCACCACCATCCCCATCATCCCATCACCATCACCACCATCCCCATGTGCTGAATGGCATTCAGCATTTACCATGCATTATCATCTCAGCTAATGCACATTATGCTTTTTGAAAAGTTAATTCTACAGCACAAAATACAGCTGAATTGGCTCACAAATCCATGCTGAAAGGCTAAGCTGAGGAGTACTAGAGACCTGCAAATTAACATACAGCCTCTGTTTCCTGTCCAAAGCCCCAATCCATCCTGAAATCTTGTTTGTTCTACCCTTACATGAAAATTCATTTAATTCAGCTTCAGTTTATTCATCCCTTCTACCACCTACCTTAAATACAAAATTAGTCATCTATAAAATTTCCCTGGATGGTCAAAGAATCTACCTGCAATGCAGGAGCCTCAGGACACACAAGTTCAATCCTTGGGTTGGGAAGATCCTGTGGAGGAGGAAATGGCAACCCACTCCAGTATTCTTGCCTGGAGAATCCTATGGACAGAGGATCCTGGCAGGCTACAGTCCATGGGGTCGCAAAGAGCCGGACACGACTGTAGCAACTTAGCATGCGAGCACAGATGGTTATAGAGATACCTAATGCTATGTTGTTGGTGTCAGTATGTAAACAGGCTTATTGCAACTCTGCCCGTGGAGATAAAATTGCTGTATCCACTTTCCCGGAATGGAGCCCCACAGAGAACAGTTTGTTATGGCATTTGCACCAAGGACTTCTTCACAGGGCTCCACATTTCCACTTCATAAACATCCATTCCCAGGAAAGCAAAATAGGAAATTCTCAAGGACGACAAAACAGCTGCAATAGGGTGATTTGCCAGCAAAGATATTGCAAGTGTGCCAAACCTTTAATACTGGAGGCAGAGTTCAGTCTGTTTAGAGCAGGAGAGCCAATGTCATCTTCCAGCTTCACCTGGTGTTTTCTCCAAGGCAGGAATAAAGTGAAAAACAGTGAGGGAGTGTTCACAGCCTCTATCTGTGCGGCGAAATTTTCTCTAACTGTAATGGAGTGAAAAGTTGGGAGGTTATTCAAATACAAAGAGAACTCATTGATGGCTTTTATGGCCCCATGAGTTCCGTATCCTTTGACTTGATGAACTAGAGTGACAAATGGCCTCAGAACTTGCATCCCTATCCATTCAAGTCTCAAATGGAAAGGAGACTCTAACTCCAATGCCCCGAGGCAAAGAAATGCAGCCCTCCTTGTGGCTTCTAGCCTAAGTCTTTCTAAAAACCAGAGGGCTACATAGATATTCCAGAGACCCAGATGGTGGACCATGCCACAGCTGTCTGCTGGCGTTGTCCTCAGGCCATGTCTAGGGAGAGACAGATGCCACACCATTATTAAAGCTGGGCTCATCCTCACTGTGCAGCTAAGAACAGTATGATCAAGCAGAAAAGATAAGATCACTTAATTATAATGCCAGCCAACCTGTTGACAGGCTGGAATATTTTTCCTTTTGTGAAATTGTTTCAAAGACTGATTTAGACCTCACAGAGTGACAAGAATCAGCTCATTCATGAATGTGGATACAAACAAAATGTGGGCACAAAATATAGCCGAGTTCATGCTTTAACACCGTCCGTTCATTCATCCATCCACTGAGCATGCCTTTGTTGAAAGCCTGCAGTGGACAGGTGTGGGTCTTAGAATTGAACACCCAAAGGTGACCATACCAGGCTTCACACACTCAAGAAGTTCAAAATCTACAGACAATTCAGCGAAACCATTAATAGGGAGGTCAGTGCTTTAAAGGCAGCTAAAGGAATACAGTGGGTGTGTAGTGGGCAAAGCCTGGGAGGAGGCAAGGAGGGCCAGAGAGGCGAAGCTTCCTTGAAGTCATGACACTTGAGCTGAGCCTTGAAAGACGAGCAGGAACTGTCCAGGCAGATGGGGGCAATTCTCCATCTGCAGAATAAGTGGCTCAGAAGATCTTCTTATGGGATCACCAGAGAGAGCTGGAGCTGGGGAATGTTGAGCCCAACAGTTCACACACGAATCAGTGAGAATCCCCAGGAAAAATCGACCTCCCAAAGCTGTTCTGTAGAGCTCTTAGTAAATGCTGCCTCACACACACTCAGACATATTTCCCTCTTCCTAGAAAGCACGGAGAACACTGTGGGAAAAATGAGGTGAGATTACAGTGTGGTCTTTGGTCTGTTGATGCCAAGGCTGAGGGAGTACAGCTGCATAATTTGTGTTAGATTTTCCTGGGAAACAGAATCACCTAAAGACTGTGAAATCTTGGTTTGCATTGCCTTCCAGGGGATTAAGTGCCATCCTGTTTACAAGGGCATCAGTCCCTCCAGGCCCACACCTTACATCTGTTTTTGCACCAGTGACCCTGTGCCAGCTGCAGTCCTAAGGAGACATAGATCTTTTGATTTACAGTGGGTGGTAGTACACACAGCTGCAAACTGGGGCGCAGAGTACAGAAACCCAGAAACGCGAGGGGATCCAAGCCTGTCCTTCAGCAGGATTAATTAGTTATCAAAACTATTGCTAATAGTGACCATATCACATGAATATGTATCAGTTCTTTAGGACCTGTCAATCTTCCCTGCTTTTGCACCCAACTAAACACTTCCCACCCATCAAGAGCCAACTCCTTAAAAAAATAAATACATTTTTTTAAAAAAGAGCCAACTCAAGTCCTCCATGTCCCTTTAATTCTCTTTTCCTCTAAATTCTTGCAACAAAGAAAGCGTGCCATGCACAACTTAGCCCTAAGTTACGTTCTTGTATTTTTGTTGCTTATAAAGTGTTATCTTGATCTCCCAAGTAGATCTTAAGTCCTCTGAGAAAAAACTATACCTTGTAAGGCATCACCATCCTTGACACTATTATCCAGTATCCTTCACACTACTAGATGTTATTTCTCTCCCCTAATAGCTAATACTCTATTTCTCTCTGCCTACTGGATGTCCCCAGGTGGAGAGTCTACAGGAAACAAAACCTCAATAAGTCTAAAACTGAGGTCATCTTTCTACCAAAATAAAGTCCTGTTGTTGACTGCCTCTAATTCTCCCGAGGCTCTGACTTTTCCTTGTGTTAACCTGCCCACTCCCTTCCTGTCTCTTACATTCATTCACTCCTTTGATGACTAATGCCATTGCTCTGGTTCTGATCTCTATCATTTCTCATCAGGACAACTGTTAGAACCTCCTGTCTGATTGACTTTTAACCCTTCTCTTTCAAATCCTGTCACCCCTTATAAGTCAGTCACATTAAACTCTTGTTTGGGCTTCCCTGGAATCTGCCTACAACGCAGGAGACCTGGGTTCGATCCCTGGGTCAGGAAGATACTCTGGGGAAGAAAGAAATGGTTACCCATTCCAGTATCCTTACCTGGAGAATTCCGTGGACAGAGGAACCTGGCGGGCTACAGTCCATGGGGTCGCAAAGAGTCAGATACGACTGAAACGGCGTACCACACATGCAACGTCACATGAGTGCCCCGCCTTGGCGTCTCACTGTTCACTCAGTAAAGCTCATACATTTCTTTATCTGCTGTTCTAAACCCTCTACATTCTGGCACTCACTTTTTCACCTTCCTCCTACCTACTTCTCATATCCCTTATTCTAGCAAAGCTATTTCTGCTCCTTAAACCTCTCTCATGCCTCTCTAGCTCCACACCTTAACTGAAGCTATTATTTTCACATTAAATATTTTTTCCAATTAACATATCATAATTTGGCTCTGCCTTCAAGATACATGTAATGTGCTGTGAACTCTTTATAAATAAACCCATCAGGAATTAGGTATTATGTTCTTTGCTGAGGGCATTTTTTACTTAAGTGGTTTTAAAATACATCTATACTTAGAAGGTGATATGTTAAATATTGTAAGATTACTCTAGAAG
This sequence comes from Bos taurus, assembly GCF_002263795.3. Lineage (NCBI taxonomy): Eukaryota > Metazoa > Chordata > Mammalia > Artiodactyla > Bovidae > Bos > Bos taurus. The sequence goes on from NC_037348.1 coordinate 13,535,946, forward strand.
CACAAATCAATTTAGTAAGCTGTCAAAAAGGAAGCCTAAATTAATTCAAGAGAATAGACATCACACATGCTGTTCTCTGATCTTATTCAATAAACAATAAACAAGAACTAAAAAAGATCCTATATGTTTAACAATGTAGTAACAAAATAATTCATGTTTAACAAGAAAATTAAGAAAAATTTAGAGTTGAATGCTAATCTAGATTCTCACAGAGCTAAATTACAGGAAATTTTATAGTTACAGATAATACAAATTCACTTTTATATCTAAATGAGAACCAAAAAACTACAGAGACTTTCTGTTTCTAAAGACCTAATTTAAAATTTTAAAAAATCAATTCTCCATATATTAATATATAGATTTAAAGCAACCTCAATCAAGATTGTCAAAGGATTATTTTTATGTAATTTGAGAAAATGATTCTAATTTGTATCAATACTCAAGTATTTCCCCAACATTTTAAAATGATGAAAAGCGCCTTGCTTCATTAGGTGCTGGAGAGTACTGAAAAGTCCTATAAATTGAAACAATGTTGGATGTATTTAAGAAAGATGAATCTATAAATGGAGAAAGGAGAGCTGCTATTTCAAGTATTAAAGTCCATACAGTAGTCATCAGCGCTACCTAACAAATATTGTATAGGGTATCAGTGTATCACACCATCCCCCGCCCCGCCCCATTTGAAGTTAGGTGTGGTTATGCGACATGTTTTGTACATTTTGAAATGTCCAAAGTACATTTCAACCAGTGTAATTATCAGGTAAAAGAATTAAAACTTACCCACTCTTTCCTTCTGATATCGTGACTGTTGGCAGCAGCTCTGACACACCAGATGCCTGAGCAAGCATGCAGCAGAACCCTCAGCCAACCCACAATGGACATGTAGCATAAAGGAGAAGTGGACCTTTGATTTGAATACCACTGAGACCTGGGTTGGGAATTCCCTGGCTGTCCAATGGTTAAACTCTGTGCCTTCACTCCCATGGTCCCAGGTTCAATCACTGGTTGGGGAAATAAGATCCCATATAAAAAATGAATTAATTAAAAAATTAGAAGATTGAAAAAAAGACTTGAGTTGTACTACGACATAAGCTAGCCTCGGGCTTCCCTAGTAGCTCAACTGGTAAAGAATCTGCCCGCAATGTAGGAGACCCCGGTTTGATTCCTGGGTCAGCAAGTTCCCCCGCAGAAGGGCTGGGTTACCCACAGCACAGCACAAGCTAGCCTAGACTGAAAGAGAAAGAGGTCTTTTACCAGTTACCTTTGTGACTTCTTATAGTACTCCATATTTCAGAAAAATGTACCCAGATATTCCTTCTAAAATGTAAATTAAAAAACTTACTAAAAGTTGCTTAACAGGAACAAAAAGAAGATATTGGGAGGAAGCTGTTTGCATGTTACTGTAGTAATTCATTCCTCTGAGTTTAATTTCTGACAAGGTAGGTCACAATAAAACAATGCTTTACAGAAATTAGGACTTTAACCATCTGAGAGATTGAAAGAATAACTTCGTAAGAATCTCTTATTTTAAAATAAAACAGGCAATAACCCTACTTCCCTTCTAAACATTTTAGTTTCTAGGTATTTTAATTGTTGTTGTTGCTCGTTCACTAAGTTTTGTCCAACTCTGAATTTTGATCAAGAGATATTAACTGCCCTACAGTGATGGGAAAGAATATGAAATACATATAACTGCTGCCTCATCTCTAGTGATTCAAAATGCAACAGGAATAAATACAAACAACTTTTTCTTTGCTAACCTCTCATCTTTAGAGAAAAATTTAAAGGCAATGGGTGGTTAATAATGGCCAATTATCCATGGAAACCCCAAAGAAAAAATGGCTTGTGATAGATCTGAGCTCTGACAATTGCTGAGACTTTGATTAGCAGAATCCTGTAGATATGTCACAGAAATCAGAGTTCTCTTCTTCAACATTAATCGTATTATGAAACTATAAACAAATCATGGCCTGTAATTTGCTCAGTGGGTCCTACTATTTTAGACCAAAATCTCTCTAATGTCTCCCATTAGGTTATTCTTTAGCTTTTCAATTTTAACATCTCAAAGCTACTGATCTCAATTTGCTTAAAATCCAGACAGATGGTCTTTGCAATATAAGTGAACTAACCATAGCACATTGATAGGGAATTTTATGATGTTTGGATATTGCTACAACACATAGATCAACTGGAAGTAAACCCTATTCAACTGATAAAATTGGCAAAGAAATGTGATATATTTACTCATGGCCCATTTATTTAGGTAAAAAATGACAAAGACACTAGAAATTCTAGCTCTCAGCACATGTCAACATGCCATAATGATTGGAAGGCAGTTTGGAGATGTCTAACCAACATGAAATTAAAAGACACCTGCTCCTTTGAAGAAAATTTATAACCAACCCAGACAGCATATTAAAAAGCAAAGACATTACTTTGTCATCAAAGGTCCATCCAGTCAAAGCTATGGTTTTTTCAACAGTCATGTATGGATGTGAGTATTGGACTCTAAAGAAAGCTGAGCACCGAAGAATTGTTGCTTCTGAACTGTGGTGTTGGGGAAGGCTCTTGTGAGTCCCTTGGACAGCAAGGAGATCCAACCAGTCCATCCTAAAGGAGATCAATTCTGAATATTCATTGGAAGGACTGATGCTAAAGCTGAAGCTCCAATACTTTGGCCACCTGATGCAAAGAACTGACTCATTGAAAAAGACCCTGATGCTGGGAAAGATTGAAGGCAGGAGGAGAAGGGGACGACAGAGGATGAGATGGTTGGATGGCATCACTGACTGGATGGACATGAGTTTGAGCAAGCTCTGGGAGTTGGTGAAGGACAAGGAGGCCTGGTGTGCTGCAGTCCATGGCATCACAAAGAGTCAGACACGACTGAGCGACTGACTGAACTGAACCAACATTCAGATGCTGACTCAAGCACCTTTGACTTAGAAATGTAGTTATTACTATTACTGAACAAAAATAATCTGGAATCTCAACTGTGAGAATTGGAAAACTAGGCTAGAATATTTCTTTAATACAATTCTCTGTTGTTGTTGTTTAGTCATGTCAACTAAAAATATAGTCATCACCTGAAAGTAGAGTTATTTTATTTGGTGGGAATGTTTAGGTCTCTGAACCCAGTAAGCAGCATTTCAGCAGCTCTGAGAAAACGGCTCCCAGGAGACAGGAGGGGAAGTCAGGCTACATACAAGTTTGCAACAAAGGAAGAAGGCAATCTGAACATCAAAGATCAGATACCAAGTTAAGGCATTTCTCATTCTATGTATGGGAGGATGCAAGCCTCCGGGCTGACTGAATTCATTCCTTCCACATGCACCTCAGCCGTCTGGGGCCAAATTCTCTTCCTCATTCACCTCAAGGAGTGGCAGATGGCTGCTTCGCGCTTTCTCCCTGCTCCTCAGCAAAAATGCTCGTGGCTGGACACTGAACAAAATTAGAGAAATGAGCATTTGAAACAGCCATTTCATCTTGAAGTGGTAGGGGTGGTAGCATCTTGGGGGTGGTAGCTACTGGGGGGTGGTAGCATCTGCTGGATCACAGTCTGGGGAGCCCTCCTTCACATTTGGAGGCCAGAAATCCCTGAGACTTTGACATTTCTTGTTTACTAATATGGCAGGAGATATTTTCATTTCACAATTGCTAAGTCATGTTTGACTCTTTGCGACGCTATGGACTATATAGCCCACCAGGCTCCTCTGTCCATGGAATTCCCCAGGCAAGAATACTGGGGTGGATATTTCCTTCTCCAGGGGGTCTTCCTGATCCAGGAATCGAACCTGCATCTCCTGCCTTGGCAGGCAAATTCTTTACCACTGAGCCATAGGGAATCCCCCAATATAATTCTCTAGAGATTCTCTAAACAAAACTGTGATACTATCTGCAAGACCATTCCAGAAAAGTCCATTCCATCTTTTTATTTGTCTGAATTGATTCTAAAACAGGCACCATTTCTCTTTGCCAGGTCACTCTGGTTCTTTCTCAGCTAATTAAGATTAGTTACAGAAAAAGTGTAGAGAGGAGCAAACGTGCTCGTGGCTGGGCACTGAACAAGATCAGAGAAATGAGCATTTGAAACGGCCATTTCATCTTAAGTTATACTAGAAAGAAAATGTCTTTGATTTGCAAGTGATATTGCACAGATGTCTATGTGGAATAACAGATGGGATAAAGAATGCAGAAATGACTGAAATTAATGGAGTAGTTATCACAGAGAGCCAGCCTTTGACTTGGGATCTGATTTTTCTTTCACCATAGCATATAAGACAAAGGCAAGTGGAGAAGCCTGGAAAGAAAAGAATACTTAGAATCAGCCATCTGAATCGTGGAGACTCTGAGCTGGAGAGTTTATCGTTTACACACTTGTGTACTGGTCCTCACTTCTGAAGTACAGATGGTGACATTGACATTAGCAGTTGTTGTACGGGATTAAATGAGACAATATGCAAAATCCTTTATCACTTGCAAAGTATTCTTCAAGTGATCAATTTTATGATCCAATTTCATAAGCAATATTGAAAGTTTCAATAATAATCTAGTGGAATGTGAGATAGAAACATGGATACCAAGGTCTGCTCCATGCTATAGATGGAGCTAACATTAGTCATTCATGGAGAAAGAACAGACTACCAAGAAAAAGACAAGCTTAGAATTCACTGAAAGTGTGTGCAGGCTCTCCAGCAGCAATCAGTGTGGGAAGAAGCAAGCTGGTCAGGCCACTGTAATTTGCCTCTTAAAATCAGAAGGCCAAAGTTTGTTTCTATTTTGTAAAGAAGTTCATTTGTACCGTTTTTTTTTTAGATTCCACTTATAAGTGGTATCATATGATATCTGTTTCTTTGTCTTATTTAGTATAACAATCTCTACATCCATCCATGTTACTGCAAAAGGCATTATTTCATTTCTCTCTCTCCTTTTTTATTTTTATTTTTTTGCTTCTTAACTCACAGACTTAGAGGACAAACTTATGGTTATCAGGGGCAAGGATTGGGAGTTTGGGATTGACATGTACACACTGCTATATTTAAAATAGATATCCAACAAGGACCTACTGTATAGCACAGGGAAATATTCTCAATATTCTGTAATACCCTAAATGGGAAACAAAGGAAAAAGAATAGGTACATGTGTATGTATAACTGAACCACCTTGCTGTGCACCTAAAACTAACACATTGTCAATTAACCATGTACTGCATGTGTGCTAAGTTACCTCATTCTTGTTCGACTCTGCGACCCTATGGGCTGTAGCCCACCAGGCTTCTCTGTCCATGGGATTCTCCAGGCAAGAATACTGGAGTCAGTTGTCATGCCCTACTCCAGGAGATCTTCCCCACCCAGGGATGGAACCCATGTCTTCTGCACCAGCAGGCGGGTACTTTACCATTATACTCTGATACAAAATTTTTAAAACTTTTAAAGAAGTAAGGTCTGCAGAGACCTGTCTTCCTTCAATGTGCCTAGTAGGCAATGTTCAGCCTTGCTGGATCTTACTGATCCTTCCTGGTCCAAATTCATGTCTCCCTTGTTTTCACATTTCACTGGTTTGCTGAATGATTTGATTGGTAAATTATTCAGTAAAGCAACCATAAATTATTCTGTCTCATCAATTTTGCAGCCTCTGAAGGAAGCTGTTCAAAGCGTTGTCTTGGCTTCTGCTTGTTGTGTACTTGGAGTCCTCTACCACAAAGCACAACTTTCCTATAAGCTGTGCATGCAGAGAGACTCTGAAATCCGTTCAGCTTCAGCCAGTCACCAACGTGACATGAACATCTATTAATAATCAAAAGGCCATGTTCACTGTGTTTGCCTTGGATGATAAATATATACCAGCTGCGTGACCCTGGCAACTTATTTAACCTTTCTTTGCCTCAGTTTTCTTACCTGTAAGAATGTTGTTGCTTAGTTGCTAAGTTATGTCCGACTCTTTGTCACCCCATGGACTGTAGCCCACCAGGCTCCTCTGTCCATGGGATTCTCTGAGCAAGAATAATGAAGTGGGTTGGCATTTCCTCATCCAGGGGATCTTCCTGACCCAGGTCACCTGCATTTCCTGCATTGGCAGGTGAATTCTTTATCACCAAGCTACCTGCAAAGCCTCTATCTGTAATATAAGGATAATAAAGGCAGCTATCTCATAGGAATGTTAAGAAGAGTAAATGAATAAATACTTACAAAGTACTTAAAATAGTGTCTGGGACATGGTAAGAGTTGTATATGGGATTGGTAAATTGAAAAAATACATTGTTTTTTATAGGGGAAATCATATGTGAATCTAGAATAACAAATTTTTAAGTGACAATAAACACATATTAAATTTTTATTGTAAAACAGTATTTCAAGGGTGGTTGTCTCTGAGAGGGACAATAGACGTTGGTCAAAATTCATAGAGCTTTACAGGGCAAACAATGAACCACAATGTACATAAAGTTGAAAAATCATAGGAGGTCAGGGGATGCCCAGAATAAATGCAGATTGGGACAAATGAATTCAACCATATTACAAATGTATGGGACAACCTCACTGAATAGGGTAGGAGCAAAAAGTGATGATCTAAGAAGCTTTGGACATGAATAAAATCTGTAAGATTAAAGGCAAAAGAAACTAACCAAGCAGGTATTCTGGTTGATAGGATGGTTTTCTGTGGGGTCAGATGTTAATAATTCCAATACTGCTATACATGTATACTGGATTAGGACAGGTAAATAAATGGAACAGGATGGAGGGGCTGTTTCTCACTGTTGAATGAGAAGTGACACGTAAGCAAGGGAGTGGAGGTGTGAATGATCCATGTGATAATATAGCTGGAGATAGCAATATAAAATCATATATAGCATCATAGAGACAGAGATGTTTACTATAGCTGTGTGTATATACACACATATATATTTCCTTGTTCTGGCAACCGAGAGGGCCTGAACAGTATCCAGCAACAGCAAGCACACTCAGTGCCAAGATCTTGGTTTTTAATGATATTCTCAGTGATGGCTCAGATGGTAAAAAATCTGCCTGCAATGTGGGAGACCTGGGTTTGATCCCTGGGTTGAGAATATTCCCCTGTAGTAGGGCATAGCTACTCAGACTCCAGTATTCTTCCCTGGAGAATTTCATGAGCAGAGAAGCTTGGTGGGCTACAGTCCATGGGGTCCCAACAAGTCGGACATGACTGAGGGACTAACATTTTCACTTTCTTTCTTCAGTAAAAGAGCCAAGATCCTTGGAGAAGTGGCTGATTCTAGGACTAGAGCAGGAAACTCTCAAGAAATATCTGGAGCATCTTATAGTACCCAAAAGGAAGAATATGGCTTTGAAAAGAAGAGCGATGTGGTATGTCAAAAGGAGACAGAAGCCAGGGGAGCATTCTCAGAGGCCTGAGCTGAAACTTCATTTGAGCCACAAGATGAATGAAGTAGTATTGGATTATAGCCCAAAGTACAAAATAAATATTCATAAGTTTATAAACAGATGACTGAATAAGTAAATAAAGTTAAGGAAAAGAAATAATCTTCCCCCCAAAAAAAATTTCAAATAGTCTATAGAGATAGAAAGTAAAATATAACTTCCCAGTCAGTGACATCTTGCCAAAGATGACAGTTTTCTTGAAAGAAGGAAAAAGATTAACTTAACAGGGAGAAGTCTATCAAGTGTGACCTCAGCCAGGCAATCCAAGTCAGTATCAAGAGTGACAAGCCAGGTTGACACTAAGCACCCGTGAGATCATGTGACGAAAATGCCTCTGTGGTCTTCCCCCCCAAAACTCATAACCCAAGTCTAATCATGAGACAAATATCAGACAAATCCCATCTCAGAGACATTCTACACAATATCTGACTAGTCATTTTCAACACTGAAAAGATCTTTAATAACACAGGAAGTCAGAGAAACAACCACAGCCCAGAGGACACAAAGGAGACATGATAACTAAATGTACTACAATACCCTAAATAGGATCCACAAACAGAAAAAGAACATCAGGTAAAAACTAAGGAAACAGGAAGAAAATGGTAGGAAGGGAAGAGGGATGGATCCATTAACTGCAATAACAGTGTGCTGTGAATTGAGAACGGCTGACTCAACCCTCTGCCCCCAAGGCAATGAATCAAACAAATTAACTGGCATTTGTACAACTGAAAGGTAGCACCTGAAGAAGTCAGAGCAATCCTGAGAAGAGAAGGGAAAGAAGTAACAGGGAAGTGACCGGCTTCCCTAGAAAGACAGCTCCGGTGGGGCCACAGAGCAAGCATTGGCCACCCCGGCTGAGACCAGCACATGCCATCAGCCCTGGACGGAGTGACACACGTCACGCTGAGTTAATAAGGATGTGGTGGGACCTGGCATCGGTGTGTCAGGGAAGATTTCCAGGGGACCCTGAAATCCAGCCTTGGTTGAAAGAGCACCGCTGAACTATTTCCGAGGTGGCGGTGGAGATCTGTAACACCGTATAGCTTTCAGCACTTGAAGCACCGTGGGGACTTGCAGCTGTCCATCCTGCCATCCTGCCATCGCAGACAAGTGTCCGACGGTATTGAAGTGGACAAAAGAGAATATGGAGGACTTCCCTGGTGCTCCAGTGGTTGGGAATCTGCCTGCCAATGCAGGGGACATGGCTTCAAACCCTGGTCCAGGAAGATCCCACATGCCACAGGGCATCTAAGCCCATGCTCCACAACTATTGAGCCTGCACCCTAGAGCCCATGCTCGGCAGCAAGAGAAGCCTGTGCAACCCAACCAAAGAGTAGCCCTGGTCACTGCAACTAGAGAAAGCTTGTGTGCAGCAACGAAGACCCAGCGCAGACAAAAAAAGAAGAGAGAGAGAGGGAATATGGAGGGTTACATACCAGAGAAAAAGAGAAGAGAAAAAAGAAAAAGAACCCAAACTCATTTGCTGTGTTTTAATACTTGTAGCAAACCATTCTACAAATGACATGGAGCCCAATTTGGGAAATCATGCCAGTTGGAGCAGATCACTGGGGTAAAGTTTACAGCAAAGGCAAGACATTCCCTCAATTCCTTCTTCTCTCTCAGCTAATTTCTAGGAGTGAAGAAAGAAAGAACACGAATACTGGCTGCCTGCCAGGGACCCAAACTGGACTAGAACCAGTATCCCAAGGCAAGGATCTGCCAACTCTGAGGTGGACCCTGGTCCATAGTTTTCTCAAAAGGAGTTCCTAACTCTAGCTGGAGTTGAAAACTGCAAATTTATTTTCTTAATATGGAAGTCCTGATGAGAAGCTGGACCTAGGAATATACACCCAAACATCACTGATCCTTCTATATCAAAGGTTACTTGGTATGAGAAGAAAATCTTTTACCAAGATGCAGACTGTCCAAGATTTTTTTTTTCCTTTTCAAGGAAAAGTGCTATAAATAAATAAGGACATCTATTAATATAACACTTGGTAGTAGATTGAAGAAGAAAAATATGATCTAAGGATACATAATATTTAGTGTAAGTAGATTAAAGAAGAAATAAATGCTCAAAAATGATTATGTCTCTTGATAAAGTACTAAAATACAGGAGTGGAAGAAAACAGCTTTACCATAATAAAGGCCATCTGCTTCTATCTAAAAGCCTATTCAGGATAAAATAAATGTGTCAGTTTCACTATTAATATTCTAGAAATTCTATTCATTCAAAGCAAAAATGGGATGGCAGCAAGGGTTAGACATATTGAAAACCAAGTGATAAAAATTTCTGGCAGTATGATTTCATAGTTAGATAAGAGAATAAGCTAAGAAACTATTTTAATTAATAAATGTTTGATAGATAGCCTGGTAGATGATTAAGTATACACACACATAAACACACACACACCAATTCTCATAGTGTGGTTGAAGATATAATGAAAAAATCTCCTTTCACAATGCCCATGGAAATATGCAATTATAAGAAATAGCTTTAATGAGAAATCTCTATGAATAACTCAGTAATATTTTACTGAAATACACAAATAAAAACCTGACTAAATGAAAGAGAACATCATGATCTGAGATGGGAGACAAAATGTTTTAAAAGCAACAATTCTTTCAGATCAACTTACATTTCATATAAGTGCAATCACCCCAACCTGTTTTTTCACTTGGAAAAATTGCTGTAAATATCACCAGAAAAAAATGTTTGGAGTAAATATAATTTTTAAAACACGTGATGAAGGAGGAGCAATCTTATCTTTAATCTACTTACACTAAATATTATGTATCCTTAGATCATATTTTTCTTCTCCAATCTACTATCAAATGTTATATTAATAGATGTCCTTATTTATTTATAGCACTTTTCCTTGAAAAGGAAAAAAAAAAATCTTGGACAATCTTCAGTTCAGTTCAGTTCAGTCTCTCAGTCGTGTCCAACTCTTTACAACCCCATGAATCGCAGCACACCAGGCCTCCCTGTCCATCACCATCTTCCTGAGTTCACTCAAACTCACACCCATCAAGTTGGTGATGCCATCCAGCCATCTCATCCTCTGTTGTCTCCTTTTCCTCCTGCCCCCAATCCCTCCCAGCATCAGAGTCTTCTCCAATGAGTCAACTCTTCGCATGAGGTGGCCAAAGTACTGGAGTTTCAGCTTTAGCATCATTCCTTCCAAAGAACACCCAGGGCTGATCTCCTTTAGAATGGACTGGTTGGATCTCCTTGCAGTCCAAGGGATTCTCAAGAGTCTTCTCCAACACCACAGTTCAAAAGCATCAATTCACTCTTATAGCAATGTATATTACAGAAGAACAATCTTGCTACAATCTTATGCTATGCTATGCTAAGTCACTTCAGTCGTGTCCGACTCTGTGTGACCCCATAGACGGCAGCCCACGAGGCTTCCCCGTCACTGGGATTCTCCAGGCAAGAACACTGGAGTGGGTTGCCATTTCCTTCTCCAATGCATGAAAGTGAAAAGAGAAAGTGAAGTCGCTCAGTCTGTGTATTACAGAGGAACAGTACAAAAGAGATTTGATACTGACTCCAGCTAGACATATGGAGAAACTGAACAAAAGAGTCATTTAGTAACATAGAGAAGTGGCTAACAACTCATACACACACACACACACAATTACTCAATACAAGCTTTAGAGGCTAATAATGATTTGGGCGAACAGACTTTTAGAACAAACTTCTAACCAATATAAATACAGCACTCTACCAAGCACATGGGCTTCCCAAGTGGTGCTAGTGGTAAAGAACCCATCTGTCAATGCAGGGGATGTAAGAGATGTGGGTTTGATCCCTGGGTCGAGAAGATCCCCTGAAGGAGGACACGGCAACCCACTCCAGGATTCTTGCCTGGAGAATCCCATGGACAGAGGAGCCTGGCAGGCTTAAGTCCATAGTGTCGAAAAGAGTTGGACACGACTGAAGCAACTTAGTATGCACATATATATAATCAAATACATATGATTATATCTGAGCCACTTTGTTGTACGCCAGAAACGAATACAACTTTGTAAGTTAGCTACACTTCAATAAAGTACATTTAAAAAAAATTTTCCAAGAATTTCTCCCATTTAGGATAGCTGGGTGGAGAGAGACAGAATCTGGTGGAAAGAGCTAGATTTAGAAGATAAATCAGGCTCTGCAGCAAGAAAGAATCACTTTTTAAATCTAGCCTACCCTGAACATAGGTGTCCTTTGAATCTAGTTGAGTGCAATTTATAACCTGACAAATATACTGGAACAAAGAGGTTTTGTTCATTCAAGATAAATGGCCAGAGAGAAGGGCTAACAGAATCTCATAGGAGGCACTGGATTTGTTAGAGAAAGATATTAAGTATTCATTAAAGATTTATCAGTTAATTTAGTATCTGTTAGAAAGGACCTATCTGACCAAATGAATCTTACCTCACAGTCTGACCCTCTCAGTCAAATATCAAATGGGGAAGAAGTAAAAATAAAATCAATGTCCCTTTTGAATTTTAACCTAAATATTTTAGATTTTGTTTAATTCTCCTTGTTCTAATTCTTTCCTTGATATTGTGGCAGATATTATATATCATCCACTTAAGACATACCCAAATTCCCCTTTTCTGGAAGTTATAGAGCAAAATATTTAAATTCCAGCCTCTTCAGCAGTAAGGATGATCAGGTAACCTGGATATTGCCAACAAAATTCAAGGAGACATTCCTTGGCAGCAGGGAAGAGGGAGGAGGGGTTTGCTATTTTCTTTTCTGTTTGTATAAACTTTTTATTTTGTATTGGAGTATAGCCAATTAACAACAATGTGATATTAATAGTTTCAGTGATATTGAAAGATTCTTTACCACCAAGCCACCAGGGAAGCCCTTTCTCATCTATAAGATAGGAAAAATACCTACCCCACTGAACTACCTGGAAGCTGGAGAGAATTCTCCACATGATAATGACCATATTCATGTTAGTATATGGTATTTTTTCTGTTTTCTTAACTCTGATTTTTGCAGTACTATTGGCCTTATTTTTCAAGTCATCTAAGGAAATATGTAAGAAATGTTTTAACAGGTAAATATCATTTTTTATAAATGCAGTTTGTTAGTGACCAAGAATTCAGCAAAGTCCTCTCAATTACTCTTTTCATTTTATTTGGCACAAGAAAAAAAATTAGCATTTCTCAGAATGTCCCATTTGTATGACTTAGGACTCCTGGTCAATATGAAAATATGTTTATGACGATAAACATATTTATGTGATAAACTTCCCATGTCTTCAATTCTTTATCTTTTCACTGAATTGAAACCCCAAGTCTTTCCTCCGGTGCTACAAAGACAGAAGTGATATATCCAAAAGCCCAAATGTACCCCCATGTAATTTTCTTCTAGAAATTTCTAAGCCATTCTGGAGGGAAAAAAAATTTTTTTGAAACAGCATAGAGTTCTCAATACTGCTCTCAATAGTCATTTCCTAACAAAGGTATCAGGAAGTCAAATGAAGTTGCCAGAGAGTGTATTGGGAGTGTGAACAGCACGAGAGAAGACAGACAGGTAGACTAAAATGTAATCCTAATGATCTAACTCAAGGACTGTATTTGGGTGAGCTTTTAAATTATCACCAGTTATGAAAAAAGCAGAACCCAAAGCAGTTGATCTATGTGTGTGTGTGTGTGCTAAAGTAATACACCCACGGATTTTCTTTTTGATTGCAGAGAGATCAAACTTAGTTCAAGTCGTGGGTAATTCTAGCATTTTCCAAGACGCAGGATATTTTCCTGCGTCCCACACAATGTCTGCAGTCGATACACCACAGGTAGAAATGGCCCTAGCACGCAGTAGGCATCATTAATGTTGGAAAGTACCGGCTACCCCTCTGAACGCAGAATTTCAAAGGCACAACTTCAAACCACGCAATCTAAAGTTTCCAGCGCTGCTTTGAAGTTGCTTTCTATTTGTTGTTATCGCTGAAGCAGAAAGCCTGCAATAAATCATTTTTGCTATTTATCTGACTTCTGTTCAGGAGAGAAAATATGTACAATCAATGACTTTGAACACCACAGTGTTGGTATTCCAGGTGAAGTTTCTTTGATACACCTCAAGCGAGTGAGGAAGAGAATGCAATAAAGAGTACAAATAAACCCGAGTCTTCACTGACCGGCTTGTTCAGACAGCGCGGGGCATAGCCCACCTCCCTGGGGATGATGGCCCACGGCTCAGGGCTCCTGTCCTCTGAGGGTTCTCTAACCTCCTAAAGAACCACCGTACTGAGCAGTGTTTTCTCTGGACTAAAAACGTTTTCCTGCACTTTCAGTCACAAAAGCCTTAGAGAAAAAGACACAGACCCCAAAACTGAATTCCCTTGCAATTCTTCACTCACAAGAAAAGGCTCTCTTCATGAAGGCATTTTGAAGAAGGGAGACAATGGGGTCATCAACACCCCCTGCCCACCCTTAGAGGACACGGTAGCCCTGCTCATCCCACGTGAGGAGGGAAAATGATGGCTGGGGGTCCAAAGGCCATAGATTCAGTACTGACTCTGCCACTTGTTTCCTTTGGGTTTTTCCTCAAGTTACTTCCTGTCTCTGAGGCACGGTGTCATTCTAATCAAATTCAAACTAATCATAAAAGGGATCATAATAGCAATAATGCACTGTGTCATCATATGTGTCAGTCAATGCCCAAGACACTTTTTGGAAGCATCTCCTCCAATTTCCAAAGCAATGTTAGGAAGGAAGTGTTACTGTTGCTACTCGCAGATGTGGAAATTGAGGCTCAAAAGGACAGAACAATTTATCTGTGTCGTATGTGCAGTATGTCTTGGAAAAGGGTTCAAATCTCCTATATGTCTCTCGAATTTATAGTTTCTCCAAGAATAACATTCCCCTTCCAGAAAATTTATTCCTCTGCCTTCTCCCACCTCTGCATTCTCCCACCTCCGCCTTCTCCCCAGGAATCATGAGAATCACAGCAGAGAAAGTATGAAAAGTACCTTAAATGCACAATGTGAGTGTAACACCTGAGTTTAGGATGTCTTTCACATCACAGGTTAACCATAGGGAAGAGGAGGAAGGGAGAGAAAGAGAGAAAGAGGGAAGGAATGAGACATTCCTTTAGATAAAGAGATCGTGTGTGTGTGTGTGTGTGTGTGCTAAGTTGCTTCAGTCATGTCTGATTCTTTTCAACCCCCTGGACTGTAACCTGCCAGACTCCTCTGTCCATGGGATTCTCAAATACTGGCCTGGGTTGCCATGCCCTCCTCCTGGATCTTTCTGACCCAGGGATCACACCCGTGTCTCTTATGTTTCCTGCATTAGCAGGTCGGTTCTTTACCGATAGTGCCACCTGGGAAGCCCGGATAAAGAGAGATACAAATAAGCAAAGGTAACTCAGGTCAGATTGTCCTTGATTCCAAGGATGAGTAAATAATCACAGCCATGGATTTACTGAGGGATGATTTATGAGTCTAGAATCAAAAATCCTGGAAGAGGAGAGAAATTCAAAGAGACAGTCGTGCAGAGGAGCTGCAGGGTGCTGCCATGGCAATAAGATCCCAGTACAGAGTCCCATGGGTAACCTCACAGGATCCCCCCAGGGGCTTACTGGAGAATTCTGCTTTCTGTAGCCCCATGATATGATTCCATAATTGTAGTGAGCCAGTGCCAGAAGGGAAACCCTTCTTTCATGCAAAATTGGCCGTGACTCACGCCCAAAAGGAAAACTTACCAACCGCGATAATTGACCTGTGGCTTCTGTTCCAAGGAAGAATGTGGTCTTCAGGAGCCAAATTACAGGGTAATAGCCTTTCCCAGCCATAAACATCCAGTCAACGGCTCGTTATGAGGGCTTTTCCCATTTCTGGAAGAGAGCTGTTACAAGTCTTTAGTATTTAACTTGTTATCCAAGCCACTATTTCTAGTGTGTTAGTTGCTCAGTCATGTCCGACTCTTTGCAATCCCATGGACTATAGCCTGTCAGGCTCCTCTGTCCATGGAATTCTCCAGCCAGGAATACTGGAGTGGATTGCCATTTCCTTCTCCAGGGGATCTTCCCAACCCAGGGATCGAGCCCAGGTCTGAAGCTTTGAAGGCGGATTCTTTACCTTCTGAGCCACTCAGTTCAGTTCAGTTCAGTTCGGTCGTTCAGTCGTGTCCGACTCTTTGTGACCCCATGAATCACAGCACGCCAGGCCTCCCTGTCCATCACCCAAGCTCATGTCCATCGAGTCGGTGATGCCATCCAGCCTTCTAATCCTCTGAGCCACTAGGGGCTCTTTAAAAATCTACATGATGGGGCAGTGCAGGAGGTTGGGTACAGAGGCACTCTATGCATGGTTTGCCTTTTGTTGACTTGATCTCATGACTTTCCAGGAGGACTGACTGTGAAAAAATTCCTTTGTCATTACTGATGTCACTGCCCTGTTCCTGCTCCAGCTTTGGAATGCTGGTTTGCATGGAATTGGCTACCAGTTTTTCATTTGTAGTTAAAACTTATAATCACCTAGTCACCCAAAAGAAGAGTTTTGTCTTGGAATTTGAGGTTAGCCGCAGAAGTCATATAGACATACTCACACATGTACACACACAACACACACATACACTTTGATTTTATTTGAAAGAGGTTTAAGAAGACACAAATTTCTTTAGGTTTTAAGAATTACTCATACTTTTTTGGCTGTGTGCTTTTTTTTATGAGGGTGTGCGTGTGTTTCTGTGCACACTTGTGTGTAATCTTTTGTAGAAAGAGTAGCCAGCGCTGCTTGGCCACGGTGGCCTCATCTGAACGACATGTGAGGAATGAAAATATTTCCTGCCATACCAGTGGGCAAGAAACATCACAGTGGTTTCTGGCATCCAAAGGTGAATGAGGGCTCCCCAAAATGGAGCACAACGCCCGAGATCCAGCAGAGGCCACCAGCCCCGCAAGGTGACTGCTGAGGAGCTGGGGAGATACAAGCAGCAGCCATCTGCCAAGGTGAACGAGGAAGAGAATTTGCCCCAGATAGCTGAGGTGCATATGAAAGAAATGAATTCAGTGAGCCCAGAGGCTTGCATCTTCCCATATAGAATGCTAAATTTTTTAGCTTAATAGCTGATTTTTCTTTCTTCACAATAATCTTTGATGTTCAGACTGCCTGTTTATTCACTTTGTTGCAAACTTGTATATAATCTGACTCCCTCTCCCACCTCCTTGGAGCAGTTTTCTCAGAGCTACTGAGATGCTGTCTTCTGGGCGTGAGTCCTACACATTCCCACCAAATAAAATAGCTCTCCACTTTCAGGTGGTGACTGTATTTTCAGTCAACACAAGGAACCAGAGAGGCTGCCTCGGTTCAGTTCAGTCGCTCCGTCATGTCCGACTCTTTGTGACCCCATGAACTGCAGCACGCCAGGCCTCCACCAGTCCATCACCAACTCCCGGAGTTCACTCAAACTCATGTCCATCGAGTCAGTGATGCCATCCAGCCATCTCATCCTCTGTCGTCCCCTTCTCTTCTTGCCCTCAATCCCTCCCAACATCAGAGTCTTTTCCAATAAGTCAACTCTTTGCATGAGGTGGCCAAAGTACTGGAGTTTCAGCTTTAGCATCATTCCTTCCAAAGAAATCCCAGAGCTGATCTCCTTCAGAATGGACTGGTTGGATCTCCTTGCAGTCCAAGGGACTCTCAAGAGTCTTCTCCAACACCACAGTTCAAAAGCATCAATTCTTCAGTGCTCAGCTTTCTTCACAGTCCAACTCTCACATCCATACATGACTACTGGAAAAACCATAGCCTTGACTAGGCGGACCTTTGTTGGCAAAGTAATGTCTCTGCTTTTGAACATGCTATCTAGGTTGGTCATACCTTTCCTTCCAAGGAGTAAGCATCTTTTAATTTCATGGCTACAGTCACCATCTGCAGTGATTTGGGAGCCCAAAAAAATAAAGTCTGACACTGTTTCCCCATTTCCCATGAAGTGATGGGACCAGATGCCATGATCTTCGTTTTCTGAATGTTGAGCTTTAAGCCAACTTTTTCACTCTCCTCTTTCACTTTCATCAAGAGGCTTTTTAGTTCCTCTTCATTTTCTGCCATAAGGGTGGTGTCATCTGCATATCTGAGGTTATTGATATTTCTCCCAGCAATCTTGATTCCAGCTTGTGCTTCCTTCAGCCCAGCATTTCTCATGATGTACTCTGCATATACGTTAAATAAGCAGGGTGACAATATACAGTCTTGACGTACTCTTTTTCCTATTTGGAACCAGTCTGTTGTTCCATGTCCAGTTCTAACTGTTGCTTCCTGACCTGCATATAGGTTGCTCAAGAGGCAGGTCAGCTGGTCTGGTATTCCCATCTCTTTCAGAATTTTCCACAGTTTATTGTGATCCACACAGTCAAAGGCTTTGGCATAGTCAAGAAAGCAGAAATAGATGTTTTTCTGGAACTCTCTTGCTTTTTCCATCATCAAGCAGATGTTGGCAATTTGATGGTTCCTCTGCCTTTTCTAAAACCAGCTTGAACATCTGGAATTTCATGGTTCATGTATTGCTGAAGACTGGCTTGGAGAATTTTGAGCATTACTTTACTAGTGTGTGAGACAAGTGCAATTGTGCAGTAGTTTGAGCATTCTTTGGCATTGCCTTTCTTTGGGATTGGAATGAAAACTGACCTTTTCCAGTCCTGTGGCCACTGCTGAATTTTCCAAATTTGCTGGCATATTGAGCGCAGCAATTTCACAGTATCATCTTTCAGGATTTGAAATAGCTCAACTGGAATTCCATCACCTCTACTAGCTTTGTTCATAGTGATGCTTTCTAAGGCCCACTTGACTTCACATTCCAGGATGTCTGGCTCTAGGCGAGTGATCGCACCATCGTGATTATCTGGGTCATGAAGATCTTTTTTGTACAGTTCTTCTGTGTATTCTTGCCACCTCTTCTTACTATCTTCTGCTTCTGTTAGAGGCTGCCTGAACACCCACCAATGTCCAAGCCCAAGGCAGTTCTGAGAATTCCAGGAGCCAGAGATGTCAGCAATGCTATCATTCTGTCATTCTAGTGTAGGAGCAGATAGAGGGGAATAAAGCCAAGACAATACAGTGCTGAAGTCCAAAATGTGAACTTCCTCAAACTAGAAAAAAAATACTGAGCCTCCTTGTCAAAAACTCAGCTAGCCCTGGCATGGAGCATCACGTGAGAGCAGAGGTGAAGGTGAGTGCGGGGATCCGACATGCAGATCGGCTCCTCTCCATTGTTTCATTGTATCATTGAAATCATGTTTTTGTTTGGGAACTGATGTTTCTCTGAAGACATGAGCCAAGTCTACGCCGAGCCTACACTCTAAGATTTATTACCCTTTATGCAAACTTAAGCAAGTAGGCATGCAATAGGAACTCCAAAAGGTCAGAGTAGAGAGAAGGGAGAGAAAGACAATATTTGGAAAGAAAACTTCTGAGAGTTTTTCTCAATGGGAGAAAGGCGTGAATCCTTACATTGAAAAGCATTTCTTTCTTCATAATGTAGCTTTTCTGTTCTAGAATTTCATAAATGGAATCTAACCATATGAATTGTTTTGTGTCTGGCCTCTTTTATTGGCTTATCGTTCATGAGATTTCTCTGTGTTGGTTTGCATATCACAAAGCAGTTTTCATTTAATGATTATGCCACAGTTTTTTGCCCATTCTCCTGTGGGTAGTATTTTGGTTGTTTCCATTTGAGCACTATTATGAAGGATGCTTCTCTGAATATTCTTGTACAAGGCTTTTTATGGACATCCATCTTTATTTATCTTGGGGAAATAACTTGATTATAGTGTAGGTATACATTAAATTTGACAATAAATTACCAAACTGTATTACAAAGTGTATTTTGTCCCATTTTGAAGTCCCACTGGCAGTACACGAGAGTTCTAGAGGCTCCACATCCTCAGTGACAACTTGATATTATCAGCCGTTTTAATTTTAACCTTCCTAGTGGGTATGCAGTGCTATATCACAGTGTAGAGGGGTGAGATAGGATTGACATAATAACATATTGGTTTCAAGTGTACAACATAAATGATTAGGTATTGACAAGTGGTCACCACAATAAGGGCTTCCCACAATAGCTCAGCTGGTAAAGAATCCACCTGCAATGCAGAAGACCCCAGTTCAATTCCTGGATTGGGAAGATTCCCTGGAGAAAGGATTGGCTACCCACTCCAATATTCTTTGGCTTCCGTAGTGGCTCTGCTGGTAAAGAATACACCTGCAACGTGGGAGACCTGGGTTCGATCCCTGGATTGGGAAGATCCCTTAGAGAAGGAAAAGACTACCCACTCCAGTATTCTGGACTGGAGAATTCCATGAACTGTATAGTTCATGGGGTTGCAAAGAGTTGGACATGACTGAGTGACTTTCACTTTCACTTCACCACAATAAACCTAGTTAACCTTCATCATCACATATAGTAACAAACTTGTGTGTGCATGTGTGTGTGTGTTTGATGAGAACAATTAAGATGTACTTTCTTAGCTTTCAAATATACAATATGGTATTATTAACTACTGTGACCATGCTAACTCTATTTACATTATATTCCAATATATTTACTTTATAACTTGAAGCGTGTACTTTTTGACACCCTTTTCCCACTTTACACCCTCCACACAACCCCAACCTTGCCCCTATAAACCTTAAAGGGTTTTAAATTGCAGTTCCCTGAGGATCAGGGCTTCCCAGGTAGCTCAGTGGTAAAGAATTGGCCTGCCAATGCAGGAGACACAAGTTTGATCCCTGGGATGGGAAAACCCCTCGAGAAGGAAATGACAACCCACTCCAGTATTCTTGCCTAGCAAATCCCATGGACAGAGGAGCCTGGCGGGTTATAGTCCATAGGATTACAAATAATCAGGCACAACTGAGCAACTAACACATATGTTGTGAAGTAGAATCCAAACCTTTTTTCTTTTCCACATGGAGATCCAGCTATTCCTGCATCATGTCTTAATAAGAATTTCCTTTTCCTCAGTAAATAGCTCTGATATAGTGCCTTTGTCAAAAATCCACTGACCATATAAGTTTGGGTCTATTTCTGGGCTTTCAATTCTTCCATAGATATGTCAGTTCTACAATCTTGATGTCTGATGCTTATAATAAGTCTTGAAGCAAGGTAGTGTAAATCTTTCAACATTGTTCTCTTTCAAAAATTGTTTTGGTTATTACAGGTTCTTTGACTTTCATATACATTTTAGAATCAGGTTGTAAATTTCTACACAATTTTTTCATGAAATGTGTGAAATCCTATAATAAGCTTAGAAAGAACTGACATTTTTATAGCATTGAGTATTCTTTTTTTCTTAATACATTCTAAAAATAAATAAAGAATAAATAAAACACCCGGACTCTAAAACTTGAAATAGGAAGGAGATGTGGGTGAAACATTTCCCAATTTTTAGTGGGAATTTTATTACCTGTTCAAAAACTCACTTCATGAAAGCAAGGGTTTTGCATTAAAATGAACCAGTTAGAACTCATTGCCAAGAAACTTTAAAATAAATATCTTAGGATTTTCTCTCTGGACTCATGCCTTAACGTGTCCTTTCCATTTAAGAAATTTTATTGAGTGCTTGCTATGTGTCAAGCATTATTCTGGGCCCAGAAAATATCACTGTGACCAAAACAAGCAAAAATCCCTGCCTTCATGGAGCTCACATTTTTTAGTGAGTACTGTCCAACATCTTCATGCTTAAGTTTCTTGTGTTAGTACAAGTTCATGTGCCCAATGCACAATGAGGCCAAATAAACTGAAACATCTGAGTTTGGAGCAGAGAAAGGTTTATTGAAGGGCTATGCAAAGAGATAGGTGGCTCATTCACTTAAAAAGCTCCAGGCTTGTTTTTTAACTGAAGGATAATTGCTTTACAGAATTTTGTTGTTTTCTGTCAAACCTCAACATGAATCAGCCATAGGTAGAATCTAAAAAATACAAATGAATCTATATACAAAACAGAATCAGACTCACAGATATAGTAAGCAAACATGGTTATGTCAGGGGAATGTGTAATTTCCTCGGTTCTGTCTCACCGCAGCAAAAATTTGAAGTGATGGACAAACCATGTTACAGCTCAGTTTTATTTGGCAAGCAAAGGAAAATACATCCTCGAGGTGTGAGGGCAGGCTGACCCAAAAGACGCGAAGAGAAGAGAGCCCCCAGCTCAATTTTGGCATCTCTTTTTACAGGGTTTTCTACCCTCCTGAGCCTGCCCTGTGTAAACTGGGCTAGCCAGGAGGGTGTTTGTTTTACCTGAGGCTCTCATTCTGGCTCTGGACCTTCCTTTGTTCTATTTTCATAGGCTTTTCCCTTCTTTGTCTTTAGCCATCACCATTCTGGACTCCTTTTTCCTATTTTAACTACCTAATAGTTACAACAGGGAAAAGGAAGTGGGGCCAGGATAAATTAGGAGTACAAGATTAACAGATACAAACTACTACACATAAAATAGACAAGAAACAAGGATTTACTGTATAACACAGGGAACTATATTCAATATCTTATAACCTATAATGGAAAATATTCTGAAAATAAAAATCTGTACGTAACTGAATCATGTTGCTGTACACCTGAAACTAACACAATATTGTAAATCAACCATACTTCAATAAAATGTTTTAGTGTGGCAGGGGAAAAAGCCGCAGGCTTTTGCAAAGCACTGTTAAAAGCCTGGCGTGGGGGGAGGAGGAGGTGGTCCACAGGATCTGTGATCAGCTTGTGCAGGATTCTCTGATGGGCTGACATGAGGTAACAGGATGGTGTCACGGGGGTTAGCATTATCAGTCTTTAGGCTCCAAGAGGCCTGGGGCAATCTGTTCATGGTCATCAAGTAGTTAACATCTTCCATTTGGTGAGAGATGATCACATCTGCAAAACAACTCAGAAAATGTGCATCAAACACTCTTATCTAGGTACTTCAGAGAGAAACTAAGGTAGAGAATATAGGGAAGGCCTGTCCACCCCCCACCCCAAGACCCCATGGGGTCCTGCTAGGTTATATTTGGCAAAGGTCTCAAACAAGTCTTTATTATTCCAAATAATGTCCAAACTTAAATATTGTATTTCTGAACAGGTAGCAATGGCACCCCACTCCAGTACTCTTGCCTGGAAAGTCCCATGGACGGAGGAGCCTGATGGGCTGCAGTCCAAGGGGTCGCTGGGACTTGGACGCAAATGAGCGACTTCACTTTCACTTTTCACTTTCATGCATTGGAGGAGGAAATGGCAACCCACTCCAGTGTTCTTGCCTGGAGAATCCCAGGGATGGGGGAGCCTGGTGGGCTGCCGTCTCTGGGGTCGCACAGAGTCGGACACTACTGAAGCAACTTAGCAGCAGCAGCAGCAAAATGTAAGGTTGAAAATAAACCCTGTCTATTTATATATAAGATTCTCAAAGACCCCCCCTTAAGATTTTAGAATAGGAAAGATTTTGACCTTGATCCTTGTAGAAGAGCAAAGCTCTAGTTCAAGAAAGGACGGAAGTAATTTCCAGAAACCATTGACATTGGCTCTTTTGCTGTTTTCATGTCAAAAAGACATATTTACTGCAGTTATTTGCATATAAACACTGCTTTTTGTTACCAGACAATTCCTGTTCTGACAACTATGTTTGGTATTCTATACAGATTAAAAGGAATGTAAAAGAGAAAGGAGCTCTTCACCAGAGTACTAATCAAAAGAGAAACTAGGCAAGGGTCGGGGGATAAACAGAGAAGGATGGATGCAAGGCCAAGAGAATAAATTATCAGCAAGAATCAGAACTATTCTGACTCCAGATATTTTTCAGATACAAGTCTTCCAACCAAATCACATATATAGTTCTCAAACCCTCATATACCAATTTGTCTTCCTTCTTTTCCTCAGAGAATGGTGGTCTGTTTATTAGCCAAGTATTGGGTTGGCCATAATATTTATTCAGATTTTTCCATAAGATGTTACAGAAAAAACCCAAACAAACTTTTTGGCCAACCCAATAAAAAATAACTATTTAGTCATTGTTTATTCATTTCATTTATTTATTATTTATTCATATTCATCTGATCTTCAAACTTTTGAAGAAAGACATGTTTTCCTTACAAATATGTTTATTCTTTTCTGACAGAGAGAGGGAAGCAGGGAAAATGGAATACAAAGGAAAGACCATTTGGGGCAAAACAACCACATATGCTTGTGTGTCCCTCCATCTAATAGATTGACTATCCAGGCAATCTATTCTGTGCTTTTGGAAATGAAGAGAACAGGTACAGCTAGGCATATATGTAAATTTTCCATAAAAAAAATCTACTGATGGCCAGATATTTATCACCTAGAGAGGATATGATTGTTCAAATCTTAATTTTAGAGCAAGAAATAGATACGCTTTAAATGGTAAATAGCAATCCATGTCTAGTAAATTGACTTTAAACTCACTAATTTTAATGAAACTGTTCAAGCTGATTGATCTAGAAATATAATGTACTTGGGCTCCAGTTTTTAATAATTAACTGCTCATTGCAAGGAATTGCTTTGGGGTCATCCCATCCCATCTTGGCCATCACCTCATTACTGCTGGGCTCCTCACATCAATTCCTCATTCATTCCACATGCAGAAATTAATGAACAACTCAGAACATCTTTTATTTTCTTTGGGGGAAATAGTTACTTTGGCAGGAAATGGATGTGAGCAAATGGAACACCAGTCTAGAGCAAAGTAGTCCTTTTCTGTGTGGGATAAAAGACAGAGATGAATCATGACATGTCTTGGACTGGAACATCCAGAGTCAGGCAGCCTCCCAAGGGCCCGGAGGGAGGAAACTGGTGACCCTTCCCCTATTTCCAAAATGGAGCGGTTGGAGAAGATGACGAGACCAGAAGCAGAATCTGGAGCATCTTGTGAGCTTGATGGGAGCTTGCAGTACTGCTTGGACGCACACCAGTATCTAACTGTGACACAATGATACAGGGTCTATTTTCGTGTAATGACAAAGGCAGCACACAGTTACATAAAACCCCTTGAGTGCTAGGGGTGGCAAAGCACACGGCAAGGCAAGCCAAACACGTTTTTCTGAGAAAATGTCTGTCTCTATCTCTAGCTCACTGCAGAGATCCACCAGAAAACCAAGGCAGAAGGTAGAAACACATCCAGAACACTGTGAGCTACAAAATTAGCAGTGAGGATTCTTGGAAAAGAAAACAAAAACTCGTGATCTAGTCCAACCTTCCCATTCTGCGAGTTTGTTGAACAAAGGAGGCATGAAAGAGGGAAGAGACCTGCTTAGTATTGAAAGGTTGTTGTTGAATCGCTCGAAGACACCGGGATTCTTGGCCCCCGGAGGAGAAGAATTCAATCCGGGGCCAGAGACGAGGCTTGATCGCTCAGAGCTTTTGTGTAATAAGTTTTATTAAAGTATAAAGGAGACAGAAAAAGCTTCTGACATAGGCATCAGAAGGGGGCAGAAAGAGTACCCGCTTGCTAGTGTTAACAATGAAGTTATATAATCCAAAGAATATCTGGAGGTTGTAAAGACCTCATCAGACCTACTCCCATAATTTACATTTTAAGATAGCACTGTCCTCAGGCAAGATACATCCTTGTAAAGACCAGGTCTACTCCCATAATTAACATTTTAAGATAACAGAAGGTTGAATCCAAAGACTGTCCTTAGGCAGGATACATTATTGTTATATAATCCTAAGGAATGTGGAGAAAGAAAAAAAGTTTGTCCTTTCTTCCTCCTTGAGAATTCCAGACCCCTCTCTCCTTGGGGACCCCTAGACTCCCTATCAACCTGCCCAAGAACTGACTCTCTCAGTATCAAACTAAGTCCATGCAAAATTATATTTAGAACAATGCATTACCTGAGGTGTGATGCTCTTTTCCAATATCCTATGTATTTATTAAAAGCTCATAAATACATACATAAAAGTATACATAAAGTTATTGAGACTGAATCTGCATTTTGTGAAATGTACATGTTGAAAGTGCACAAGTGAATGATTTTTAGTATATTCATATATTCACAGAATTGTACAACTACTACAATACATTTTAGAATATGCCATACCCATTCGTAGTCACTTCCAAGAACCCCTCCCCCACCCAACACCTGGGCAACTATAAAAGGCTACTATTAATCTACTTTCCTGCTTTATAGATTTACCTAGTCTTGTCATTGTCATTCAGTCGCTCAGTTGTGTCCGACTCTGTGCCACCCCATAGACTGCAGCACGCCAGGCTTCCCTGTCCTTCACCAACTCCTGGAGCTTGTTCAAACTCACACCCATCAAGTCAGTGATGCCATCCAATCATCTCATCCTCTGTCATCCCCTTCTCCTCCTGCCTTCAATCTTTCCCAACATCAGGGTCTTTTCTAATGTGTTGGCTCTTCACATCAGGTGGCCAAAGTATTGGAGTTTCAACTTCAGCATCAGTCCTTCCAATGAACACCCAGGACTGATCTCCTTTAGGATTGACTGGTTTGCTCTCCTTGCAGTCCAAGGGACTCTCAAGAGTCTTCTCCAACACCACAGTTCAAAAGCATCAATTTTGCACTTCGGCCTTCTTTATGGTCCAACTCTCACCTTCGTACACAACTATTGGAAAAACCATAGCTTTGACTAGACAGACCTTTGTTGGTACAGTAATGTCTCTGTTTTTTAATATGCTGTCTAAGTTTGTCATAACTTTTCTTCCAAGTACAAAGCATCTTCTAATTTCATAGCTGCAATCACTATATGCAGTGATTTTGGAGCCCAAGAAAATAAAGTCTGTCACTGTTTCCATTGTTTCCCCACCTATTTACCATGAAGTGATGGGACCAGATGCCATGATCTAAGTTTTTTGAATGTTGAGTTTTAAGCCAGCTTTTTCACTCTCCTCTTTTACCTTCATCAGGAGACTCTTTCATAAACATGAAATCATAGAACAGTTGATTTTTGTGACTGGCTTTTTTCACTTAACATGTTATCAAGGCTCATCCATGTTGTGGCATGTACTTCGTTTCTTCTTACAGCTGAATAATATTCCATTGTATGGATATAGTATACTTTGTTTTTCCATTCATCATTTGATAAACATTTTAGGTGTTTTTTCTCTTTTGTTCTTACGAATAATACTTCTAAGAACATTGTGTTAAAGTTTTTACATCTTTCTGTTTCTCTTGAGTGTAACACTTAAAAATTAAATTCTGAGTCAAATGTTGTTTAACCAGACTTTCCTTAGCCAGTCTTCCTCTCAAAGAGGCTGCATCATTTTACATTCCCACTCAGAAAGTATGAGGGTACCAATTTCTCCAATCTTTTCCAAATCTTGTTAATGTCTGTTTTACTATTACTATCATAGTGGCTGTGAGGTGATGTCTCAGGGTGGTTTTGACTTTTATTTCCCTAATGGATAATGACATCAGCTTATTTTCATGTACTTATTGGCCATTTTAATATTTTGAGGGGAGAAATATCTATTCAGATCCTTTGCCTATTTTTAATTGGGTTATTTGTTTGTTTTTTATTTCTGAGTTGTAAAATTTCTTTATATATCCTAGACACTAGACCCTTATCAGATATATTATTTGCAAATATTTTCTCCCAATCTATAGATTATCTTTCCACTTTCTTGATAGTGCCCTTTGATGCCTAAAGGTTTAAATTTTAATCAAATACAATTTATCTATTTTTTGTTGTTGTTTTTATTGTTTATACTTTGAGGATCATATCTAAGAAATTGTTGTCTCAGTCAAGGTCATAAAGATTAACTCCTATGCTTTTTCTAAGATTTTAATAGAATTAGTTCATACATTTAAGTCTTTGATTCATTTTGAGTTAATATCTGTAAATTGTGGGAAGTAAGGGTCCAACTTCATTCTTTAACATGTGTATACCCAATTGTCTAAGTATCAGTTGTTGAAAAGTGTATTTATTCTTTCCCGTTAGATGGTATTGGCATCCTGGTAAAAAAAAAACCAATTGGTCACAGATGCATGGGCTTATCTTTGGAATTTCAACTCTATTTCATTGATCTATATGTCTATTTTATTGCCAGAACTGGCCTGTCTGGTTACTGTAAATTTTGCACTAAGTTTTTAAAAAGGCTCAGGTATGAGTGAGCTCTCCAAGTTTTTCTTTTTCAAGATTGTCTTGGTTATTCCGGGTCTTCTGAGTTTCCAAATAAACTTCCAGATCAACCTGTCAATTTCTGCAAAGAATCCAGCTGAGATTTTGCTACAGATTCTGTTGAATTTGTAAACCATTAGCATTGGAAAAAATATAGTTAAGATAAAATAAAATCAGTAATCCATATTTTTTAAAGTTATTATCATCCCTTTCTTATTTTACTGGGAAATAATCTCAGGAATTTAACCAAATGAAAAGAGAAATGGACTTAACAATCATGGAACTCCCACTCTCTTCTTAGTCTCATGGTAGGTATTTTGAAGTAAGCTTTCCCTCATTGAATTCTCATGATAATCCTATGAGAGACTAGTGGTATTATCTCCAGTTTACCTACCAGGCATCAATATTAAAACAAGTTAGGAAAGTTATGCAAATCTCCAGTCAACAAAAGGAAAAATCATATTTTCAACACAGACTAACACTGTACTGATATGCTGAAGTGCTTGAAGAGCCTTATGTTGCTTCTAAGAAAAGCTGTGTCATTCCTGAAAGTACCCTCATAACTTTCTATGACTGGGCTATGGAATTACCTTCCTTTTGTAAAAGAATACAAATAAACTTCTGAATTTTCTCAAGATATTTTCCGTTAAAAGGTTGATGGATCTGGTCTCTAAAGTACATTTTCAATTCAATTCAGTTCAGTCACTCAGTCGTGTCCGAATCTTTGTGATCCCATGAACCGCAGCACGCCAGGCGTTCCTGTCTATCACCAACTCCCAGAGCTTACCCAAACCCATGTCCATTGAGTAGGCAATGCCATCCAACCATCTCATCCTCTGTTGCCCCTTTCCCCTCCTCCCCTCAATCTTTCCCATCATCAGGGTCTTTTCAAATGAGTCAGCTCTTCACATCAGGTAGACAAAGTATTGGAGTTTCAGCTTCAACATCAGGCCTTCCAATGAACACCCAGGACTGATCTCCTTTAGGATAGACTGGTTGGATCTTCTTGCAGTCCAAGGGACTCTCAAGAGTCTTCTCCAACACCACAACTCAAAAGCATCAATTCTACAGTGCTCAGCTTTCTTTATAGTCCAACTCTCACAACCATACATGACCACTAAAAAAACCATAGCCTTGACTAGATGACCTTTGTTGACAAAGTAATGTCTCTGTTTTTTAATATGCCATTTAGGTTGGTCATAACTTTCCTTCCAAGGAGTAAGCATCTTTTAATTTCATGGTTGCAATCACCATCTGCAGTGATTTTGGAGTCCCAAAAAATAAAGTCAGCCACTATTTCCACTATTTCCCCATCTATTTGGCATGAAGTGATGGGACCAGATGCCATGATCTTCGTTTTCTGAATGTTGAGCTTTAAGCCAACTTTTTCACTCTCCTCTTTCACTTTCATCAAGAAGCTCTTTAGCTCTTCTTCACTTTCTGCCATAAGGGTGGTGTCATCTGCATATCTGAGATTATTGATGTATCTCCTGGCAATTTTGATTCCAACTTGTGCTTCATCCAGCCCAGCACTTCTCATGATGTACTCTACATAGAAGTTAAATAAGCAGGGTGACAATATACAGCCTTGACATACTCCTTTACCTATTTGGAAGCAGTCTGTTTTTCCATGTCTAGTTCTAAATATTGCTTCCTGACCTGCATACAAATTTCTCAAGAGGCAGGTCAGGTGGTCTGGTATTCCCATCTCTTTCAGAATTTTCCACAGTTTATTGTGATCCACACAGTCAAAGGCTTTGGCATAGTCAATAAAACAGAAATAGATGTTTTTCTTGGAACTCTCTTGCTTTTTTGATGATCCAGCAGATGTTGGCAATTTGATCTCTGGTTCCTCTGCCTTTTCTAAAACCAGCTTGAACATATGGAAGTTCACAGTTCACGTATTACTGAAGCCTGCCTTGGAGAATTTTGAGCATTATTTTGCTAGCGTGTGAGATGAGTGCAATTGTGCGGTAGGTTGAGCATTCTTTGGCATGGCCTTTCTTTGGGATCGGAATGAAAACTAACCTTTTCCAATCCTGTGGCCACTGCTGAGTTTTCCAAATTTGCTGGCATATTGAGTGCAGCACTTTCACAGCATCATCTTTTAGAATTTGAAATGGCTCAACTGGAATTCCATCACCTCCACTAGCTATGTTCACATTCCAGGATGTCTGGCTCTAGGTAAGTGATCACACCATCGTGATTATCTGGGTCATGAAGATCTTTTTTGTAAAGTTCTTCTGTGTAGTGTTGCCACCTCTTCCTAATATGTTCTGCTTCTGTTAGGGCCATACCATTTCTGTCCCTTATTGAGCTCATCTTTGCATAAAATGTTCCTTTGGTATCTCTAATTTTCTTGACGAGATCTCTAGTCTTTCCCATTCTATTATTTTCCTCTATTTCTTTGCATTGATCACTGAGGAAGGCTTTCTTATCTCTCCTTGCTATTCTTTGGAACTCTGCATTCAAATGGGAATATCCTTCCTTCTCTCCTTTGCTTTTCACTTCTCATCTTTTCACAGCTATTTGTAAGGCCTCCTCAGACAGCCATTTTGCTTTTTTACATTTCTTTTTCTTGGGGATGGTCTTTATCCCTGTCTTCTGTACAATGTCACGAACCTCTGTCCATAGTTCATCAGGCACTCTGTCTGTCAGATCTAGTCCCTTAAATCTATTTCTCACTTCCACTGTATAATCATAAGGGATTTGATTTAGGTCATACCTGAATGGTCTAGTGGTTTTCCCTACTTTCTTCAATTTAAGTCTGAATTTGGCAATAAGGAGTTCATGGTCTGAGCCACAGTCAGCTCCTGGTCTTGTTTTTGCTCACTGTATAGAGCTTCTCCATCTTTGTCTGCAAAGAATATAATCAATCTGATTTCAGTGTTGACCATCTGGTGATGTCCATGTGTAGAGTCTTCTCTTGTGTTGTTGAAAGAGGGTGTTTGCTATGACCAGTGCATTCTCTTGGCAACACTCTATTAGCCTTTGCCCTGCTTCATTCCGTACTCCAAGGCCAAATTTGCCTGTTACTCCAGGTGTTTCTTGACTTCCTACTTTTGCATTGCAGTCCCCTATAATGAAAAGGACATCTTTTGGAGGTGTTAGTTCTAAAAGATGTTGTAGGTCTTAATAGAACCATTCAACTTCAGCTTCTTCAGCATTACTGGTTAGGGCATAAACTTGGATTACCATGATATTGAATGATTTGCCTTGGAAATGAACAGAGATCATTCAGTCGTTTTTGAGATTGCATCCAAGTACTGCATTTCGGACTCTCTTGTTGACTATGATGGCTACTCCATTTCTTTTATGGGATTCCTGCCCACAGTAGTAGATATAATGGTCATCTAAGTTAAATTCACCCATTCCAGTCCATTTTAGTTCCTTGATTCCTAGAATGTCGACGTTCACTCTTGCCATCTCGTTTGACCACTTCCAATTTGCCTTGATTCATGGATCTGACATTCCAGGTTCCTGTGCAATGTTTTACACTTTATCGATTACATGACCTTCAGTAACTCTTCAGAGAGTTCAACCATGAAAACTCACATTTTTCATTTGCATTTTGTATTTGCAACTACCAGTGGTTGTTTCTGACAAGACTTTAGGCATTCTTGAAGTTGGAAAGATTGATTATTCATCCCTCTAGGCTCTTAAAAAAACTATAATAATAGTATCTTAATAAAAATAATACTAATAAAAATAAACAAATGCAAAATTGTTACATCAACAAGAGAGTTTGGAAGACAGTATGTAAAGCCTAATAAATCAAGTCTCTCTGTTCCAGTATTTCTCATTTAAATTAAGGCTCATATGTGTTCTGGGCTTCCCTGATAGCTCAGTTGGTAAAGAATCCTCCTGCAATGCAGGAGACCCTGGTTTGATCCCTGGGTTGGCAAGATCCCCTGGAGAAGGGAAAGGCTAACCACTCCAGTATTCTGGCCTGGAGATTTCCATGGACTGTATGGACTGTACATGAGGTCACAAAGAGTCAGAGACGACTGAGAGACTTTCACTTTCACTTTAATATGTGTTCTAGAAGACCTATACACACAGTTTCTCAGATGTTAAATGCTTGTCAGTGGGCTTCTCTTAGAACTATCATCTCATGGAACGCAAGTTAGCCTCAGGAAATGCCACAAATGTCCTCTATTTCCTTAGATTGCTATAGCAATAATTCCTCTGAATAAAGTCAGTGTTCATCACGACACTTCCTTCATCCCTACCACCACCATCACCACCTGGACTTTTAAATAGATGCATATAACAAAAATCCATTTGAGAAAGTGTCTAAATATTTAGAAAATTATGTTTTAAAATTCTATCTTTTATATTATCAGATGTCATATATACACACACACACACACACACACACACACATATATATATATATATATATATATATATATATATAAAATGAACCCAGATAATAAATTCTACCTGCAAGCCAATGGTAAGAGAAGGACCATCCCTTCATGCAAAGATGTATACTTCCTTTGATACTGAAAGTTATATAATACAACATATTTTTCTTTTTTTCATTTTTTTCCTAACGTCAGGGAATCTGTCTAAGGTAAGTACCTACCCAGAGTGCATAACATCTCCATTGTATACTGGTCACCAAAGTATTTGTTTTCTGGCTTTTTAAAATTGTATTTCTGCATCTATTTTTGCCTTGTCTTATATGTTCTAATATGATGCATTCTGCTCAAATCTTCTTGAAATTGGGGCAAAGGGTATAATTGATTAATCAAGAACTAAATGCATAAATAATTTACATGAAAGTATAAATTTTCAACTTTTAAAAATTACCTTGTTAGATGAAAACTGCTGTACATATTCTCAAAATTTGTGAATTGTGGGATTGAGACTCTATGTATCAAAGCAAAGGTTCTAGTGTATACATGAAAATTCCTGTTGAAGAATTCGGGGGGCGAGAGAGGGGTGAAGTTTTAAGACATACCCAGAGCAGCTGATTCAATAACAATTCAATTACATCATCCCAGAGCAGTCGACTGAGATGTACAGACTTGCATGGCTATACATCTGCAGAAACTCATCACATGTTTTAAGAAACTATGAACAAAGCAAAAGCAAAACAAAAAATAAACCAAACATCCCCAAGGTTTTAAACATCAACTCCCAAACAAAGTCACAAGAAGTACCCAATTTCAGCATGATTTGTGATTGTGTTTACTTGTCAGAGGAGCAACTTTAAGTGAATTACAGAATGAGATGGAACTTACTTATTCAACAACACTTAATGTCTCTCCAGCACAAATCTCAAGACAGGGGATAAGTAAATTAATTAGTAAGCAAACAAATGGGTTATCTATGGAACCAGTGCGTGTTTGGCCCTGCTTCTAAAATAAAGCTTAAAACTAGACTTTTTGAGAAATCTTAAATAGAAAGATTTATGAATACATGAAAGCAAATTTTGGTCTAAAGATTTTTGAAGTTCTCTTTCATGAGTGAATGATTTTTCAATCCTAATCTCAGGATTTAGAGCCATTTTTAAGGCATTAATGTTGTACATAGTGTCAATAGAGAGGTAGAAATAGTCTTGAGAAATAACATTAATATTAATTTTTTTTTAATTCACAGGAGAAAGGATTCCTTGAAAGACCCAACTTTAAAGGTTTCTATTTTTATAAATGGTTGCTTTTGCACTACTCCCCCATTATCAGTCCCAGTGCTAAAGCCCCTTGGAGTTCATGAAAGCATTCTTTTAAAGAAATGGAGCTTTACAATGACCCACACTTTCATCCCAAAGAACTGATCAAAATCTTGTGTTGTGCCATGTGACCCTTGGGTAGGCATGCCTTGAAGACTGGCAGAATGAGGTTTCTGCTTTGCAGAGATTGGTCTGTCCTGTAAGTGTTTAGCTAGAATTTGTGAAGGAGCAAAGTAAGGGAGAGGGCAGTTTTAAAAACAAAAACTAAAACCTTTGAAGGATTCCAGACATAGACAAGACCTTAGCAGTTATGATGGTCTTGATTATAAGGAACCAAGACATCAATAAACCACCTAGAGTGGGCAAACACTATCTGAAGAAATATCAGAGATGACACCCAAATGATTGAGGAGGATTAACAAGCAGGCTTGATCACAAGTCACCATGTCCTGTTCAGACTGTCCTTGGGAACTTTTGATTGGCAGCCCATGTTCAGAATGATCAGTGAGGGGAAGGGTTGTTTGGTTTTGCCCCAAGAAAGGAAGAGCAAAACCAAGCCAACCATTGAGAGAGACCACAGATTGCTCTTCAACACCTCCTATCCTGGAGCCCATCAATCCCTGCTGCTTTAGCTACAGTCCTCCTCCAACTCACTCCTCACTCCACATTCTGCTCCCAAGCATTTCTTCTTCAGCTACCCTTATTTAAAATGATGTTTCACTTTGTCATCTCAGTTTCCTCATCTCTTACTCATTCCTAGATCCCTTCAATCAGGATTCCATACTAGCTTCTCTGATGAAATGATGCTTGCTGAAATCATGCATAATTTCATGTCCCTAAATCCAGACATCACATAGTTCTCCTCTTACTTGACCTCTCAGTAGCACTCAATAGTGTTGACAATCATCTCCTTAAAATTTTCCCTTCCTTTGGCATTCTTAACCCTTAGTTTTCCTCTTACCTATCTCTAACTCATTCACTGCCTCCTTTGGAAACTCCTGTAAATAGCATCAAAGGTTGGAGTTCCATATGTTTTTGCTCCATATATTCTGTCCTACCCTTGCCCAGACTTCAATTACCAACAACTACCATCAAAATTCCCATGATTCCTAAATTTAGATCTCTATCTAAACACTCTCTCCAAAGCTCCAAACCAACTACCAACTAAGGCATGCCCACCCAGCTATTGCAAAAGCACTTGAGTCAATATGTCTAATATTCAAGATTTTCTTCAACAAACCAGACTGTCCTCCTGTGTTCCTAGTCGCTATCAACTGCTTCATAATACACACAGTTTCCACGTGAAACATGGGCATCATCGTTGCCACTTGCCGCTCCTCTATCCTTCATATATAATCAAACATGACCAAAACCGTTCCGTTCTACCTCTGACAATGACATCACATTTTTCCAGGGACTCTTTTGCCACCAGTGTCTCCTGGCCCAAGCCAGTGTCATCACTCCTGTAGATTACCCTCCATAACATGTCTTATCTCTCCCCTTCCCACTCTTGCCCACCCAACTCTCACTATTCAAAACAATACCAATGGAAGAGTTCTTTAAATATGAATTTGAGGTCCATCCATGTCTCTGCAAATGGCACAATTTTGTTCCTCTTTATGGTTGAGTAATATTTCACTATATATATGTACCATATCTTTTTATCCACTCTTCTATTGATGGACTTATTTTCAAAGCAGAAATAGAGACATAGACATAGAGAATGAATGTACGATACCAAGAGGGGAAAGAGGATGGTACGATGAATTGGGGGATTGGGATTGATACATACACACTACTGCTACTATGTATAAAATAGATAACTAATGAGAACCTACTGTAGAGTGCAGGGATCTCTACTCAATGCTGCGTGGTGACCTAAATGGGAAGTCCAAAGAAGAGGGGACATATGTATACATGTGGCTGGTTCACTTTGCTGTACAGCAGAAACTAACACAAAATTGTAAAGCAGCTATACTCCAATTTAAAAAAACAAACAAACATACATGAATTTAATCATGTAACTTCCCTGCTTAAGGCACTGGTTTCTCATTGTTCTTAAAATCAAAATTCTTAACATAATTTCTAAGGTTCTATGTGATTACTTAATACATGAAATATGATCTTTGAAGATATTAGGTTATAATGTCAATACTTCAGGCAAAAAAATTCACATAACAAAATTAGTCTTACAAAAATATTAGTTCAGTAATTTTTGTATATATGACAGGTATTAATCTGTTTGCATGCATTCAAATATGCACATATATTTTATTTGCCATACAAATAGAAATTTTAATTTTCTATTTATATATAATATATATAATTATATGTTATATATAATTTAATTATATAATAATTACAATAGACAAAGTACTAATTCAACTAAAGTACAGCATAATAGTTAATACCAATGGTGCTGGAGTCTGATTATCTGGTTCAAAACCTCATGCTACCACTTAGAAACTGTGTTACTAGGGTCAGATATTTAACCTTTCTAAGCCTCTGTAAGGGGCTTCTCTGATGGCTCAGCAGGTAAAGAATCTGTCTGCAGTGCAGGAGACACAGGGAACACGGTTCAATCCCTGGGTCAGGAAGATCCCCTTCCTGGAGGAGGCCATGGCAACTGACCCCAGTATTCTTACTGGGAAAGCCCATGGACAGAGGCAGGCTACAATCCATGGGGTCACAAAGAGTTGGACATGACTGAACACAAGCCTCTGTAAAATGAAAACAATAATAAAAAGAACCTAACTCAGAGGCTTTATCTTTAGTTTTCCATGCTAAAATTATGCAAGATGGGAATGCAAATATAAAATATCCCTAAATTCATGAGTGAGATACACTTGCATGGATTCACAGTAACTAGAAAATCAGACCTTCCACCATCAACATAAATTCACCTCATTTATTCTGAAAGTGAAACTGTCTTTAACAAATACCATGATCCCTTTATAGAGCATAATTCTGACTTTCACCTGTCATCCTGGCAAAACTGTTGACAGTGATTCTTCCCATTCTCAAAAGTTTGCATGATAACTTATTTGATTACTCAGCCTTTACAGATCTTAGATGTCAGTCTCCTCTTTTCTCTTCTAAACAAATGCCATGACTGTTTTTGTTTTCAATGTCTATGGGACATTTTTTCAAATAGGTATGCATGTTTTATTTTTCCAAACGTGTGCTCTCCATTCTTACTCTCAAATAGCCCCTTAAGCTTTTTTAAAACTTGTGAATACCAGGTCTCAACTCCCCACTCCCCATCTCCATGTAACATAATACATTCCTAAAAGGGCTGTAGGTATTGATACTGAGGGATTAGGGAGAGAGGTGTGTACTCATGTATAAAAGAAAACTGTAAAATAAATTTTCCAGGAACTGGGGTGTGCATGAGTTCAACTTCTGGCTGATGCACGCACCCTTCTCTTCTCCCTGCATGAAGATTTCCATAAGTCAAAAAAGCTAGATTTCAAAATAGTGAGTTTGTGATCCTTTTCCCATAAGAACAATTTAAATCTACCAAAGACTGACACATGAGACAGTTTGGGGAGCAAGGAGTGATAATAGGTCAGCCTTAGGAACCATGAACATTCACACAGTGAAGAGATCTGCTTTGATTTTAACCAGATTTCTCCAGATTGACTTATGCACAGAACATATCTTTTTTTTTTTTTTTTTTTTTGCAGTTGTATCTGTGTTGGTCACTTAGTCATGTCTGACTCTTTGAGACCCATAGACTGTAGCCCTCCAGGCTCCTCTGTCCATGGAATTCTCCAGGCAAGAATACTGGAGTGGGTAGCCATTCTCTTCTCGAGGGGATCTTCCCCACCCAGGGATCGAACCTGGGTCTCCCACATTGTAGGCGGATTTGCCGTCTGAGCCACCAGGGAATGAGAAGCGGTACAGTGGCATGGAGAGGCTTTACAGCAGCGCTATTAGAAACACCAGATCTGGAGCCAGTCACGGCTGCATCATTCATTAGCAGCTGGGTGACCTCGAAAGGTTCCTTAATCGCACAACTTCCTCCTTAATGAAATGCAAAATAAAAAATAGTATCTCTCTCATTTTGTTGTTATAACAAGTGAATGTAAATAGAAAGTTTTATTTAATAGTGTTGCGAAAGGCTAGTTATCCGTTAGAAGGAAATCATATTGGCCTCCTCATCTTAAGCTGTATACAAAACACTAATTTCCAATGAATTAAAAACTAAATACAAAAATAGGAATAACAACTACAACTACAATAACAAAAACCTTAGAAGAAAATCCAGAAGCCTGCCTGTATAATTCGTGGAGGCGGGGGGTGGGGGGGGGGGGACTGTTAACTAAGGCAAGAAACCAAAGAAACTGGAAAAAGAAATTACAGATTTTATTTTACTATACAAGAAGTTGAAAACTTTCATCTGTCATAACTGTATATATATATATATATAAATGGTAGAGTTGGAAAAAATATTCCCATGCAAAGGACAGATAAGAAAAGTAATATCTGTATAATGAAAAAAGCTTCTACAAACTGACAAGCAAAAAAAATTGAATAGAAAAATTGGCAAGGAAATTGACTAGCACGTCACAGAAGGGCAAATTCAAACGTTGTTTATATAAAAAGATGCATAAACTCATTAAAGATCAAGAAAATTCCAATTAAATAACAGTGAGATAACAGTTACACTCATCAGATAGGCAACATTTATTTTTAAAAGTTAATGCTTATTGATGGTGAATATATGGAGGGGACCATGCTCTCATACTTTTCTGGCTTAAATATAAATTATGTAAACTTTTTGGAAAAGCAACCAAGAAGAAAAATCTATTAATACTAAAAAATATGTTTATCTTTGACCTAGAAATCCCATTTCTGGTCGTCTATTTTAGAGAAATCGAAACAACAATATGTTCATGCACAGAAACACACATGTAGCAGCAAAGGAATAGAAATGAAGTCAAGCCAAGGTCCACCAAAAGAAAACAGTTGAATTAATTGTGGTGTTTCTGTGTCACGGGGCATTATACCACTGTTACGAAGAATGGATTGGAGCCAAACCAATTCACCTGGAAGGCTATCTGTAAGATAGTGTTAAATGAGATAGGCATGATGAGAAACTTATTTTTTTCAGCAAATCACTGTTATTCACTGAAAATGAAAGTGAAATCGCTCAGTCGTGTCTGACTCTTTGCGACCCCATGGACTGTAGCCTACCAGGCTCCTCTGTCCATGGGATTTTCCAGGCAATAGTAGTGAAGTGGATTGCCATTTCCTTCTGCAGGGGATCTTCCCAACCCAGGGATGGAACCTGGGTCTCCTGCATTGTAGACAGACAGCTTAACCATCTGAGCCACTGGGGAATACTAGTTAGGCTCACAGCCACTGATGTGCATCCTTTGCCCATAAGAGTTTCTAGGCATTCTGTTGGCACCCAGTCCTCATTCTTGAACTATTTTAAAGTGCCAAAAGAAAAATGAACTTGAACCCCTGTCTCACTCCATATACAAAAATAAACTCAAAGTGGATCAAACATCTAAATGTAAGAGATAAAACTATAACATTCTTAGAAGAAAACAGAGGGGTCCTTCATGAACTTGAATTAAGCAATGGATTCATAGATGTGACACCAAAAACATAAGCAACAAAAGAGAAAGTAGATAAGTTGTCCTTGATCCAAATTCTAACATTTTGCACATCAAAGGACACCATCAAGGGAGTGAAATGACAGCTTACAGAATGGCAGAAAATATTTACAAGCCATTTATCTGATAAGGTCTAGAAATCAGAATATATAGAGAACTCTTGCAACTCAACAACAAAAAACACAGACAATCCAAATAGAAAATGAATGAAGGGCTTAAATAGACATTTCTCTGAAAATGTATAAAAGGCCAACAATTTCAAAATGTTGAAAAGATGCTTAACATCATTAGCCATTTTGTTGTCATGCCGTGCTCAATCATGTCTGACTCTTTGCAACTCCATTCTCCTAAGTATATGCCCCCAACCACTGAAAGCAAGTAGTCAAACAAAACTATGACTTACCCATGAATGTTCATAGCAGAACAATTGGCAAGAGCTAAAAGGTGTGAACAACTCACATGTACATCAAAAGATGAATGAATAAGCAAAATGTAGTATATCCAAACAGTGGAATATTTTCCAACAGAAAATAGGAATGTCTTACTCACACATGTTACAACATGGATATACCTGAAAAATATGCTAAGTGGAAAAAGCCCAATACAAAAGGCCACACAATACATGATTCCTTTTATATGAAATACCAGAATAGGTGAACACAGAGCCCAGAGAGTCAGTTAGTGGTTTCCAGGGATTGGGGAGAAGAGAGAAAGAAGAGACTGTTTAATGAGTATGAGTTCAGTTCAGTTCAGTCGCTCAGTCGTATCCAGCTCTTTGCCACCCTATGGACTGCAGCACGCCAGACCTCCCTGTCCATCACCAACTCCCGAAGTTTACACAAACTCATGTCCCTTGAGTCGGTGATGCCATCCAACTGTCTCATCCTCTGTCTTCCCCTTCTCCTCCTGCCTTCAATCTTTCCCAGCATCAGGGTCTTTTCAAATGAGTCGGTTCTCCACATCAGGTGGCCAAAGTATTGGGGTTTCAGCTTCAGCATCAGTCTTTCCAATGAATATTCAGGACTGATTTTATTTAGGATGGACTGGTTAGATCTCTTTGCTGTCCAAGGGACTCTCAAGAGTCTTCTCCAACACCACAATTTAAAAGCATCAATTCATTAGCACTCAGCTTTCTTTAGAGTCCAACTCTCACATCCATACATGACTGCTGGGAAAACCATAGCTTAGACTAGACAGACCTTTGTTGACAAAGTAATGTCTCTGCTTTTTAATATGCTGTCTAAGTTAGTCATAACTTTTCTTCCAAGGAACCAGCATCTTTGAATTTCATGGCTGCAGTCACCATCTGCAGTGATTTTGGAATCCCCAAAAATAAAGTCAGCCACTGTTTCCACTGTGTCCCCATCTATTTCCCATGAAGTGATGGGACCAGATGCCATGATCTTAGTTTTCTGAATGTTGAGTTTTAAGCCAACTTTTTCACTCTCCTCTTTCACTTTCATCAAGAGACTTTTTAGTTCTTCTTCATTTTCTGCCATTAAGGGTGGTGTCATCTGCATATCTGAGGTTATTGATATTTCTCCCAGCAATCTTGATTCCAGCTTGTGCTTCATCCAGCCTAGCATTTCTCATAATGTACTCTGCATAGAAGTTAAATAAGCAGGGTGACAATTTACAGCTTTGACGTACTCCTTTTCCTATTTGGAACCAGTCTGTTATTCCATGTCCAGTTCTAATTGCTGCTTCCTGACCTGCATACATACTTCTTAGGAGGCAGGTCAGGTGGTCTGGTATTCCCATCTCTTGAAGAATTTTCCAGAGTTTGTTGTGGTCCACACAGTCAAAGGCTTTGGCATAGTCAAAAAAGCAGAAATAGATGTTTTTCTGGAACTCTCTTACTTTTTCGATGATGTTGGCAATTTGATGTCTGGTTCCTCTGCCTCTTCTAAATCCAGCTTGAACATCTGGAAGTTCACGGTTCATGTACTGTTGAAGTCTGGCTTGGAGAATTTTGAGCATTATTTTACTAGCATGTGAGATGAGTGCAATTGTGCGGTAGTTTGAGCATCTTTGCCATTGCCTTTCTTTGGCATTGGAATGAGTATGAGTTTGGGGGAACAATAAAACGTGTATGACTTTTTTTTAATTGTATAATTAATTTTTACAGAGAAATCATTTGGAATTAACTGTTTACTAGGGGAAATAAAGCTGAAACTACAGTACTTTGGCCACATCATGCGAAGAGTTGACTTATTGGAAAAGACTCTGATGCTGGGAGGGACTGGGGGCAGGAGGAGAAGGGGACGACAGAGGATGAGATGGCTGGATGACATCACCGACTCAATGGACGTGAGTCTGAGTGAACTCCGGGAGTTGGTGATGGACAGGGAGGCCTGGCCTGCTGCAATTCATGGGGTTGCAGAGTCGGACACGACTGAGCGACTGAACTGAACTGAACTGAGGGGAAATAAAATGTGTTGGAACTAGATAAATATGTGCTCCTGCCTGCATGCTCAGTCACTCAGTTGTGTCTGACTCTTTGTGACTCCATGGACTGTAGCCCTCCAGGTTCCTCTGTCCATGGGATTCTCCAGGAAAGAATCCTATAGTGGGTTGCCAGTTCCTCCTCCAGGGGATTTTCCTTGACCCAGGGATCAAACCCGAATATCCTGCATCTCCTGCATTTGCAGGCGGATTGTTTACCACTGAGCCATGTGGGAAGCCCCAGTGTGTTATTACTCAGCACTAAAAAGAAAACGAGCTATCAAGCCATGAAAAGACACAAAAAAACTTTAAATTCATAAAGGTGATGATGGTTGCACAATACTGTAAATGTACTAAATGTCACGGAATTGTCTACTTTAAAATGATGCATTTTATGTTATATGAATGTTGCCTCAACAAAAGTACATAATGAATAATTTCTTTTGTATAAAAGTATCAGATCAGATCAGATCAGTCACTCAGTCTTGTCCAACTCTTTGCGACCCCATGAATTGCAGCACACCAGGCCTCCCTGTCCATCACCAACTCCCGGAGTTCACTCAGACTCATGTCCATCGAGTCAGTGATGCCATCCAGCCATCTCATCCTCTGTCGTCCCCTTCTCCTCTTGCTCCCAATCCCTCCCAGCATCAGAGTCTCTTCCAATAAGTCAACTCTTCACGTGAGGTGGCCAAAGTACTGGAGTTTCAGCTTTAGCATCATTCCTTCCAAAGAAATCCCAGGGTTGAGCTCCTTCAGAATGGACTGGTTGGATCTCCTTGCAGTTCAAGGGACTCTCAAGAGTCTTCTCCAACACCACAGTTCAAAAGCATCAATCTTCGGCGCTCAGCCTTCTTCACAGTCCAACTCTCACATCCATACATGACCACAGGAAAAACCATAGCCTTGACTAGACGAACCTTTGTTGGCAAAGTAATGTCTCTGCTTTTGGACATGCTATCTAGGTTGGTCATAACTTTCCTTCCAAGGAGTAAGCGTCTTTTAATTTCATGGCTGTGATGAAAAATTATTGATAGGGTCAAAAAGCAGATCAGTGGTTGTCTTCAGATAGGAGATCCCATTCCTCTGCCTACCCCACAGGGGTAGGCAGAGGAATGGGATCTCCCAGGGGCCCAGGAAATTTTAGGGGTTAATAAATGAGATGTGTTAGTATCTCAACTGTGGCAATGGCCTCAGAACTGTATACATAGGTCTAAATATGTGCAGATTGTGTCTTATAATACAATTCACAATTAGTCACATCTCAGTAAAGCTGAAAATAATTTAAAATGATGGAATTTTCTATAGATTAAAAGATACCTAGCAGTCACAGTAACAATTGTACTGTGTGAACATTATTTACAACCTTATTATAAAAAAAAGCACATTACAATACATAAAAGGTACAGGGAAAATGTAAATGCTAACAGCCAATGAATGACATTAAGGTATTGCTGCTAATTTAATTAACATGACAATGGTATATGGTTATATTTTTTTTTTAAGATTTTTTTTGATTAATACATTTTCAAAGTATTTTTGAATTTGTTACAATATTGTTTCTGTTTTATGTTTTGGGGTTTTGGGCCTGGAGGCATGTGAGATCTTAGCTCTCCCACCAGGGATCAGACCCACACCCCCTGCATTGGAAGGCTAAGTATTTACCACTGATTGCCAGGGAAGTCCCTGTGGTTATGTATTTTAAAGTCTTTATCTTTTGGAGATACATACTAAAGAAGTTATTCTCTTAATATTTATATATATTTGAAATGTTCTACAATAAAATATTTTAAAATAAGGTAAGCTTACAAATGTATTCTCTTCTCATAATAAAAGATGTAAAGGGAATTTCTTATACTTTCTTCCCTTTCTAAGTCATAAAGGACATCATGGGAATAGATTTTACTTGGTAGAATGACTCAGGCTTGGTCTACTATACTGTCTCAGTGACAATTTTACTAAGTGCATACCTTAACTGATAAAGAAGGAATGCCGATGATCAAGATCTTGGCTTCCTGAGGCAGGACTAAGAGTTTTCCAGCGTAATTTGGAGGTAGAGAGGATGGTTACATTTTACTGAGATTTTTTTCAGAAACTGGATTTCTCTGTTTTTCAATACCAATCATCTCTCACTCAGCCAAAATGCCAAAGTCCCTTTCCTTACCTTGAGAAAGGTCTTTAAAGAAACTAAAGACCTATATATAGAAAACTATAAAACACTGGTGAAAGAAATCAAAGAGGACACTAATAGATGGAGAAATATACCATGTTCATGGATTGGAAGAATCAATATAGTGAAAATGAGTATACTACCCAAAGCAATTTATAGATTCAATGCAATCCCTATCAAGCTACCAACAGTATTCTTCACAGAGCTAGAACAAATAATTTCACAATTTGTATGGAAATACAAAAAACCTCGAATAGCCAAAGCGATCTTGAGAAAGAAAAATGGAACTGGAGAAATCAACCTACCTGACTTCAGGCTCTACTACAAAGCCACAGTTATCAAGACAGTATGGTACTGGCACAAAGACAGAAATATAGATCAATGGAACAAAATAGAAAGCCCAGAGATAAATCCACGCACATATGGACACCTTATCTTTGACAAAGGAGGCAAGAATATACAATGGATTAAAGACAATCTCTTTAACAAGTGGTGCTGGGAAATCTGGTCAACCACTTGTAAAAGAATGAAACTAGAACACTTTCTAACACCATATACAAAAATAAACTCAAAATGGATTAAAAAAAACAACAACACTATTTTTACTTTTATTTCTGAATGATCAGAAATAACTAGATCCTTCTGGGGATAATATAAACTATTTTCCCTATGTTCATCTCAGAATTCTGATGGATGGGAGAAAGTTAAATCCACTTTGGGAGAGGAAAGGGAACTGAAGAAATCAATA
Organism: Bos taurus; assembly: GCF_002263795.3. Lineage (NCBI taxonomy): Eukaryota > Metazoa > Chordata > Mammalia > Artiodactyla > Bovidae > Bos > Bos taurus. The sequence continues at coordinate 13,580,125 of NC_037348.1, forward strand.
TCTCTACATATTCTGGATTGTAATTTTAAAAACATAAGAATTTTCTAAAACCGTTAATTCCTCTAAAGTTTTACTTATAAATATATGTGTGCCTCCCTTCCATTTAAAAATTCTTTCAATATTTCTCAGGCTGTTCCTAATCTAGTCTCTCCAATTGTAAATTGATATCTTTAGTGAGAACACCATAAACCCAGAAATACATTGAAAGTTTCCTGTTCAAATACACCCAGACTTAAAACTGGAATACACCACAAAACTTAGGATAATTCCAAGGAGGCTTCAGATTTATATGAATCTTAAACAGAGATCTTGGTTTTAAGTAGCAGATAGAAATTGAGTTCCAGCATGTAACGTCACTAAATCATTATCTTAGAATCAGTTAAACAAAAGGTTTTGGTTTAGAAATCCACTCTACATGGGAGATAAAAACACATTACTTCAAATTACTGTGCACAATGTCATTTTGACCCACTCTGGTTTATCAAAGTAGGTAATGCATCAAAACAGGACCATGAACCATATGTACATTATAGGGTCATATTAATCTTATTGGTCCTTACAGGCCTGACAATGATCGGCTTCATGTTAATAATGACTCTTCTCTAAAGAAAGATCTGAAATTCTTCTACCTCTCACTCCTCCTAGCTCTGTACAGAGACATTCCTAATAGTTGACAGGGCAACCTTCTTCTTTGTGATGACACCTGTGAAATTGTTCAGAGATACCAAAACATAAATTCAATTCTTCTTCCAGTTTATTCTTCAAGTCACTTTTCTCTAGTAGACTTTAGTCTAATAGCCTTTCCATCTTTCCATTTTGAATAGTCTATCTATCTAATCACACCCTCCAACTCTGTAACGATCATTACTGCTTCTTGAATGCCTTCTTCAGCCCTGGCTCTCACTCAACATGAATATATACTAGGGAAATCCTTACAGTAATCATGCAAAGAAGATCTTACTTTTTAAAGTGAGAACACAAATAGCCAGAAAGATTAAGCTCAAGCACACCCAGCAATAGGTGATAGAGGTAAGATTCTAACCTCAGTCCATCTGCTTTTGTCCTGTGTTCTATCTTCTACTTCCTTTCCACTCTCTACATCCCTCAACAGCACTGGGTTGTTAGTTTTCAAGACTTTCACTCTCCTTGATAACTTGGACATCTAGTTCCCAATGTGTGGAGGCCTGCCCCACCCAGCTGCCTGTGCCAGATGGGAGAGATCAGCTAACTCTGGAGGTTTTCTACTGAGAAGTTGATTTGGCTCTCTCTCTTTCTTTCTTTTTTCTTTTTCATATTCTTTTCCATTATGGCTTTCTAACAGGATATTGAATTCCCTGTGCTATACAGTAGGTAGGGCTTCCCTGGTGGCTCAGATGGTAAAGAATCTGCCTCTGATGTAGGAGATCTGGGTTCAATCCCCGGGTCGGGAAGATCCCCTGGAGAAGGGAACAGCAACCCACGCCAGTATTCTTGCCTGGAGAATTCCATGGACAGAGGACCCTGGAAGTCTACAGCTGGTGGGGTAGCAAAAAGTCGGACACGACTGAGAGACTGCACTTTCACATACAGTAGGACATTGCTATTTATCCATTCTACATATAATAGCTTGCATCTGCTAGGCCCAAACTCCCAATCCAGTCCCCTCGCCTCCCTCTTTGGCAACTATATGTCTGTTCTCTATGTCTGTGAGTCTGTTTCTGTTTTGTAAATAAGGTCATTTGTGTCATATTTTAGATTCTACATACAAGTGATATCATATAGCATTTATCTTTCTTTGTCTAACTAACGTTGTTTGGTACGATTATCTCTGGGCGCATTCATGTTTCTGCAAATGGATTTTACTCTTTTTTTTATAACTGAGTAGTATTCCACTGTGTATATATACCATATTTTCTTTATCCAATTCATCTGTTGATGGACATTTAGGTTGCTTCCAAGCCTTGGCTATTGTAAATAGAGCTGCAGTGAACATAATGATGCCTGTATCTTTTTGAATTATAGTTTTGTCCAGCTATATAGCCAGGAGTGAGATTGCTGGAGTATATGGCCACTCTATTTTTAGTTTTTTGAGGAACCTCCATACTGTTTACTCAGAGTGGCTGTACTAATTTACATTCCCACCAACAGCATAGGAGGGTTCCTTTTTCTCCACATCCTCTGCAGCATTTGTTATTTGTAGACTTTTTAATGATGGGCGTTCTGA